>NC_135531.1:181176840-181494629 GCF_045843805.1 Urocitellus parryii
AGCACTCTGGGGGACGTAAACCTGTTACGGAGAGCTGTTTTGTAGCTGGCAGAGCAGGACCAGGCTTTGAGGGATATGGACCAGCCGTGTAGCCTGAAGCCCTATGCCAGGTTAGTGGTGGCAGGGGAAGAGGGGTAGTTGGGGACTATAGGTACCTTGATCTTGCTTCTAGTCCCCAGCCCATGTCCCAAGTTGGGATTTCCTCCAAGTTAATATGGTGACAAAGGTGTCCCATGATGGAGGCAGCTGCTGTCACAGATGGGGTGTTGGGTTGGCTTGGGTTGAGTGGTGGAGTTGGGTGGCATTTTCAGAAACGCAGCTCTTTGGCCTGCAGTGTTGTTGCTGATGGCTATCCCCAGAACTTGTCCTGTGTCTCCAGGCTTCGTCCTTTACCCCCAGGTGCAGGCTACTGCATGAAGGGGACTATGGCAGTGGTTGCAGTGTCCCAAGATGGAGACTACCAGGGGAGCCCCATATTGGTAGATGGGGGTCCACATAGGAGTGCCTCTGGAGGCCCTATGTGTGGGCAGTGGCTGGGTATCCTGTGTGAGTGGGCAGCCAGGGATCCTGTGTGTGTACTGATGCCAGTGGTCCCACTACTGCACAGCACCTGGAGGTCCTATGTGGGCGAGCAGCTGGGAGTCCTGCACTGAACTGAGGCCTGGAGACCTGCGTGGGCACAGTGGCCAGGATTGCTGCACAAGCAGCTTTTGGAGGTCCTCTAATAATTAACAGAGAAACTGTATACCACTACTAGAATTGCGGGTCACAGAGCAACACAGACTGCATCCTCCCTCTAACTCGCCATCTTGGGTCCCCCTCTCTTGTTGTGTTGGCTGTGCAGGGCTTGCTGACCTGCTGTTGAGGTGTTCTGTTAGGTCTAATGACATTTCTCCGTGTTTCTCTATCATTTGTTTTCCTGGAGAGAAGAAATGTGTTTTCATTTAAAAACATGCATATAGCACTTATTTATTGCAACATCTTAAGTAATGTGTTTTTATTTCAGATTATTCATGGACATAGGAGTATGTATTCCTTCTTATGCTTCAGATGGTGGTAGGAAGCTGCATTAGATGTCCCAAGTCTGCAACTTTGCAGAGGAATGAGGACTGTCCTTGCTTCACATGGGGGTCAATATGGGGTCACAGCAATGCTGGAAGCAAGTCTCCTGATCATGTTCATGTTTCCCTGATGAAACAAAAAGTGGGTGGACCAGATCTGAGCTGTCCATGGCAGAGGGAGGACACTGTGTTCCAAGAGCACTGAGGTGCTCTGCTGCACCCTGGGGGGACATGGCCCTCTCTTGAGTCACTTGTGTGATGTTAGGCAGAGACCCTGAGACCCTGGATTGTCAATCTGTACTAGGAGGAAATAAGAAGAGTAGGACCTCAGAGGCCCTGGGGAAGGCAGAGCATGGTCAGCAATTCCTGGGTGCTGCTGGCAAATAAAGTGGCTGTGTGTTTCTCTATCAGCACTAATAACAATTCCCCATGTTAAACCTTCACCAGATTCTTCCTATGAAGCTCAAGCAACTGCCTAAAGAAGGTGCTGTGTATGGTGCAGACCATGTTCTCACATTTATATCTTAAATCATTTAGAGTTGATTTTTGAGTAACATGAAAGACAGAGGCCTGGTTTAATTCTTTTGTAAATGTGAATTTCTAATTTTGGTCCTTTGCCCAATGTGTGTCATTGGCAACATTGTTAAAAATGATTTAGTTGTAATTTCATGGATTTATTTCTATGGATTTGAAAGTCAGACAGAATGAATATCTCTAATTTTGCTCCCTTTTCTCAGGATTAGGTTCAGTATTGAGGATATTCTGTGATTCCATTCTAGTTTTAGAATTTTTTTCCATTTATGAATAAGATCTTGAGTTTTGATGGGGTTTGCATTGAGTAGTAAGAATATTTTAACAATATTCATTATTTCAATTCATGAACATAGTATAACTTTGATTTATTTTTGTGATTTCTTTATGAATATTTTATACTTTTCAATCTAGATTTTTTAACCTCCTGATTAAGTTTATTTCTAGATATCTTTTGAAGCCATTAAAATATATTGACTTCTTTATTTGTTTTGTAGAAATTTTGCTATTACTCTGTAAAGATGATATTTGTTTTGTGTATTTATTTTGTATCCTATTACTTCTTGAATTTGTTTATTATTTCCAACAGTTTTTGGTGGAGTTTTTAGATCTTTTTCTCTATAAAATGATATCATCATTATCATATGATAATAACTGATCTTCTTCTCCTCAATTTGCATGCTTCTTATTTCCTTCTAATATCTAATTCTCTGGATAGATCTTAAAGTAGTGTACTAAAGAAAATTCATGAGAGTGGTCATCCTGGTCTTCTTCTATGTCTTAGAGTAAAGCTTTCAGATTTCCCCATTCAGTATGATGTTAGTTGAAGGTTTGTCACATATGACCATTATTGTGTTGAAATACATACTCTCTACCCTTAATTTGTGAGTTTTATTTTTATCATGAAGAGATGTTGAGTTTGTCAAGTAATTTTATATGCTGTTGAAATAATTATATAACTTTTATCTTTTCTTTTAATGTGTCATATCACATTCACTGTGTAAATGTGTAGATGTGTTGAACACAATAGTAAATGACATTCCCTGGGACGAATTCCATTTGATCATAGTGCACAATATTTTAAATGTGTTCTTGAGTTTGGTTTGTCAGTATTTTATTGAGGAATTTTGCATCTCTGTAATTTTGCATTTCTGTAATTTTATTTCTATTTTTGTTGTATTCAATGTTAGAATAATAAACATTTATATTATTTTCAAAATTTTCTGACTTTCTGTGTCTCCATGGTTGCTTTTTTTGACCAGTGTTAAATGAGAAAGATGCTGATGTTCAATTTTTCCAGTCCTACAAGCTAACTTGTGAATTCCACAAGCTGAGTTCCTGCCCTGGTGTTCCACTTAAACATTGGGGGAAGGCTGGGCAGGTTGGCACGTGCCTGTAATTTCAGTGTGAGGATGAGGCAGGAGGATCACAAGTTCATGGCAAATCTAGGCAACTAAGCATGGACCTGAGCAACTTAGCAAGACCCTGTCTCAAGAATACCAGTATCATGAAGTCCATAGCACCTAGGGAAGCTGTTCTTGTGACTCAGGACCTCTGGCAGGATCTAAAGACAAAGAGTGATAGACATTTTCTAAATGTCCCAAATCTCAATGAAATCCAAACCAAGATTCAGCAAGAATTTAATTCAGTTTGGCATGGTTTACTACAAAGAACTCTAATGTGAGCTCACAAACTGTGGCCTGCCAATGTATCCTGACGCAAGCAATGTGGTTTAGAATTTTGAATAATACTTTTGATTGAATTTCTTTCTATTCACTTATATTTTCAAATTTATTAATTATATTTTACCTTAAATTTTTTTGTCTTACAA
Organism: Urocitellus parryii; assembly: GCF_045843805.1. NCBI lineage: Eukaryota > Metazoa > Chordata > Mammalia > Rodentia > Sciuridae > Urocitellus > Urocitellus parryii. Next base: position 181,180,264 of record NC_135531.1, read on the forward strand.
ATTAATTAGTTCTCATTTAATATTTTGAATTTCGTCTTATTTTACTCAAGATTTTAAGTGTCTTTTTCAAATTATTAAACATCTGCAGCAGTTTCTACATTTAAGTTATTCTTGACATAATTTTATTTTTTCTTTTTTATTTGAAACCCCCAGTTTGCTGACTTACAATGTTAGCTTCGATTTTTGTTTTATATTTCTCCTTGGATACCTCATACATAACATTTGAGTTCTATTTCACAATAATATCATCAAATATTACATTTTTCTTTAAAGAAAATGATTTTTATTATCAATTCTGATTATAATATTCTATCGTGTGTGGTTTTTGTCCCAGGGGCTTAAGCACTTAGACCTTTTGGTCCACCCAGGGATATCAATTGCCGGGTTTTGTTTGTGACTAAATCACTCATGGGTCACTCTAGGGGAACTGGGCTAACTGGGCTGTGCGAAATAACCACACAAGAGCAAAAATACCTTTTTCACTGTGGTCACTGTGATGGCTCCTCTGACCTTAAGGGTCCACAGAAGGAGAGAGAGAGAGAGAGCAGGCACTGACCACTTTTATTGAGAAGAAGCTATTCAAATAAGGCAAGGGGTCAAGTTTCAGAGGGCTGAGTGTAGCTTCATGATGTCCACTGTCAGTAGGGTGACTGACACCTGGGTAGGCCACACCCAAGGGCACAGTAAGATAAGGGGACACAGGAAGGCACTTCCATGGAACATTCTATCCCAAACAGGGAAAGGGCTTATATTACAAAGAAACAGGTGAGCATAACTCCACCCATGGGGCTGTACAGGCTGGATTTGAACTCACCATCATCCTGCCTCAGCCCGCTGAGCTCTGGGATTATAGGCATGTGTCCATGCCCTTGGTCCATCTCTATTTTTCAGGAATGGTAATATCTTTATACTTTATTCCTAGTTGGTTTTTGAGAATTATGATGATAGACATATATGGGATAAAATCAAGCAGCAGTTATAGTGATTTCAGTTTCACCAGTTCTGGGAATGTCAGCTCTTGGTTCTGGAAGGACCCTGGCACCACCTTTCTTCTGCAGTGGTTGTTGTAGCCAGTCATCAGGTAAGAACAGTGATGGGGTTGCTAAGCTTGGTTCCTTAAGTTACTTGAGGCCAAGGAAGTGGTGCCCCACCCACTTTACCATCATTTCTGTCATCTTCACCATGGTTCCTGTGGGGCTGATCCTGGTTTCCTATGGCTGCATTGCTCAGGCTGTCAGGAACATGAAATCAGAGGAGGGAAGGATGAGAGCCATTTCCACCAGCTGCTCCCACCTCCTCATGGTCTTCATGTTTTATGGGACAGTGGCCATGGTGTACACTGACCCTAAGAGCAACTTTGCTTCAAAGAACTGCAAGTTTTTCACCTTTTTCTACACTATGGTCACACCCCTGTTGAACCCTCTCATTTACACCCTGAAGAACAAAGAGGTACAGGACGCTTGGCTGAGACAGCTGGGAAAGTGGGCAAGCCCAAGAAAAAGCAAACAGTGGAGGATTTGAATCAAAAGGGAAGTTTATTAATGACATGCACACAGTCTCATAAACAGAGTCTCTCTGCTAATGAGGTGTAAACCATTTTGCAAACATACTCTTTATATTGTAAACTACAATGGATCACGTGATTTCTGTTTAAGGTGAAAAATCTGTGGCCATTTAGTTAGAGCTAGTAGGTTTAAGGCTAGATAGCATTTGCATTGGGTACTGTTAATATTGATCTCCTTCTTAAAGATGAGATACTGAAAACTTTAGGGTATAATGTAAGTTATAAGGTTGAAACTCTGCCACCTCAGATCCACATTACAGTATGAGAAGCCACATGAACAACATGAAAAAACAAGTGAACAAAGTGTCCCAGAGAAAGAAAGATGCTAGAAAAACAGAATCCATTGACGACACAGTGGAAGAAATATCAGAGAAGAAGTTCAGAATGTGCTCAGTTAAGCTGATGTCAGAGGAAGTATGATGGAAAGAGTGAAATGAGAGACAAATTGCAAGAGGTAAAATATCACTTCAATCAAGAGAGATTATGAAATGAAATCAAACAGAAATTCTATAATCTTGAAAATAAAGTTGGCCACACAGAGATGGTGGTAAGAAACCATAAACAGAAATCCCAAGAATTATGGGACAATATGAAAAAAACAAAATGTAAGATTTACAAGTGTAAAATAAGGCATAGATATACAAATCAAAGGAATTCATGATCTTTTCAGTGAAATAATACCAGAAAATTACCCCAAACTGAGAAATACAATGGAAAGTAAAATACAAGAGTCTTTCAGGATCCCCAAATGAATAAAATTACAACAGACCCACATGAATGCACAAATACGTAACATGGAGAATCAGGATGAAATTTTAAAGGCCATAAGAGAAAATTATGAGATTACCTATGGGGGAAACTATTTTGGATCTCAATTGATTTCTCAACCCACAGCCTCAATGCTAGGAGTTCCTGGAACAACATATACCAACTCCAAAAGAAAATGAGTGCCAACCAAGAATCTTATATCCACAAACATTAAGCTTTAGATTTTAAGATAAAATAAAAACCTCCCATGATAAACAAAAACTAAAATAATACACAACTAGAAAGCCTGCATTACAGAACATTCTTAGCAAAATATACCATGAGGATGAAATTTTAAAAAGTGAAAACCAGCATAGGGCATAAATATACTAAAGAAAAAGCCAATCAAAGGAGAAACTAAACCAAGTTAAAAACTGGTAATATATTGTTCGAGGATCTCCTGGCTTTGAGGATCTGGGTTGAAAAATCTGCTGAGATCTGAATTGGTCTTCCTTATTTGTAATTTCATTTTTTTCTCTTGCGGCCTTTAAAATTCTTTCCTTATTCTGTAGGCTGGGCATTTTCACTGTAATGGTCTAAGTGTAGATATGTTGTAATTTTGTACATTTGGTCAATTGTATTTGATTTTCCAATTCATTTTTATGCTTGGGAAATTTTCTGATATTATTTCATTTAAGAGATTGTGCATTCCTTTTATTTGAATCTCTGAACCTTCCTCTCTCAACAAATCTTAAATTTGGTCTTTTGATGGTTTCTCATAATTATTGGATATTCTGTTCATGGTTTTTCTACCATCTTCACTGTGAGGCCAACTTTTCAAGATTGTATATTTTTTTCTTTATTGTCTGAGGTTCTGTCTTCCAAGTGATATAGTTTGTTGTTGATGCTCTCTATTGAGTTTTTTTTTTAATTTGGCTTATTGTTTCTTTAATTTCAAGGGTTTCTGTTTATTTGTTTGTTTGTTTTTCAGAAACTCTATCTCTTTCTTGAAGTAATCTCTGGCTACCTTATTTTCTCTCTTATCTCTTTGTTGGTGTGATTGATGGTTGCATGTATTTGCGCTCTTATCTGGAGTAATTGGTCTTTGCTGGAGTAATCGATTTTTGCCTATATCTGCTCACTTAGGTTGTTCTTTAATTCCCAGATAAACTTAGTTATGTATATTCCAAATTTCTTCTCTTATACATCATCTATGGTGCTATCTATGGATTCTATTGTTGTAGTCTCTTGGTTTGTTTGAGGCACTTTCCTCCCTTGTTTTTTCTTGATGTCTATGTGACTTCCTCTCTTGCAGTATAGATCCGATGTATTACAGCTTCTGCCCTATTGTCTTATAATGTCTCTATTTGTTACCAATACCTCACCTTTAAGGGGGAGATCAATATTGCAGTGCTCAATGTACCCAATGTGCAGCCATAGATCAGTAAGCTTCTATTTTTATATTAACAGTTTTGTCACTCTAATCATAAATGATGAGTTTGGTTATCTTATACCATATAGTCAATAGGTTTGTGGAATGGTTTACAGTTTCTAATGGTAGAAGAGAGGCTGGGGTTTGGCTGAGATGTTTATGAGGTAGGATGTGATAATATAGAGGTATTAGATTATATGACTAGTGAAAGGGTGATAATAAGAAGTTGGCTGTTGGTGGGAGAAACAAGAGAGAGGCAAGACTCCCTTTCACATCAGCAATAGGATAACTGTTAGCACCGCTAGTAGAGATACCTCTAGTGCAGCCAAGACCACAGAGAGCTTGGTGATGTCTTACTAGGTCCTTATCGTTGTTCCTTGATAGAAGCGGTGATATCTCAGTTTCATGGTGATGGCGGCCTCAATCCTATGTGTAACCTAATGTTGGGTTGTGGAGCCATGCTTTGGTAAATAAAGAACCTAGCATGGGGTGCCTCTCTCCAGGTTGCTGGTCACAGGGCACTGGGGTGGGCAGAAATCCTGGAACAACATATATCGAGTTCTAAAATATAATGTATGCCAACCAAAAATCTTATATCCAGCAAAATTAAGCTTCATATTTGATGACAAAATAAAAACCTTCCATGATAAACAAAAGTTAAAGCATTTACAGCAAGAAAGCCTGCACAATAGAAAATTCTTGGCAAAATATTCTACAAGGAGGAAGTAAAAAACAACAATAAAAATCTGCAAAGGGAAGAAGTATAATAAAGGAAACACCAAACAAAGGTGAAAACAAGTCAAGTTAAATACCAAAATAAACAAAAATGACCAGAAATACAAATCATGTCTCAATAATAACTCTGAATGTTAATGGCGTAAGCTCACCAGTCAAAAGTCATAGACTGATAGATTGGATTTTAAAAAGAGACCAATAATATGTTTCTTTCAAAAGACTCATCTCACAGGAAAAGACATACACAAACTGAAGATGAAAGGATGGGATAAAATATATTATTCCCATGGTCTGTATAAACAAGCATTGATTTCCATCTTTGTATTAAACAAAATAGACTTCAAGCCAAAGTTACTCAAAAGGAATAAAGATGGACATTTCATACTGCTTCAGGGAAACATACATCAAAAGACATAACAATTATAAATATATATTCCCCCCAAAATTGAGCATCTATGTTTATCAATCAAACTCTTCTCAAGTGTAAGAGTCAAATAATAATAATTATTTGAGATATTTATGAGGTAGGATGTGAGAATATAGACGTATTAGATTATATGAATTGAAAGGGCAATCATAAGAAGTTGATCACCCACAATAATACTGGGTGACTCCAACACATCTCTTTCACCACTGGATAGATCTTTCAAACCAAAGCTGAACAAAGAAACTATAGAATTCAATAATATAATGAATAACTTAGACTTAATTAACATATATAGAATATATTATTCATCAAGGAGTGAATACACTTTGTTCTCAGAAGCACACAGATCCTTTTCTATAATAGACTATATATTATGCCACAGAGCAACTGTTAGCAAATCCAAAAAAAGTGGATATATGACTCTGAATTCTATCAGCTCACAATGAAATAAAATTAGAAATCAATGACAAAATATAAAATAAAAGCTACTTCAACACCTGGAGACTAAATAATATGCTATTGAATGAACAATGGGTTGCAAAAGATATCAAGGAGTGTGGGAGGCCATCCTCGCACATGACTTGAGTTACCACTCTGGCTGGGTGAGAGGCATTTAGGCACAGCTCTGTCAGAGCTTTCCCCATCCTTCTCCAAGTCTGAGGGCTTGTCTGTGCAGAGGCGTGTCTGGCCACTGCCCCAAAGACCCATTCATCGCCCCTGACCTTGGGATGCTTCCCCCCTTAATATACATTGCATGGGATTTTCCCCAAAATTTTTTGTTCCCCAATAAAAGTCCACTCCTTGGCATGTTCTCCTTCTCTCTCACTAGCCTCTTCAGTAAACCTCACTACCACATTTGGTGGCTTGAGCCTGGAGCTGGGATGAGCCATCCTGGAGCTGGTTTTAAAGGTAATTAGAGTCTTGTCTCTTTAATTTAAAACTTCCTAGCATTTTCTCAAGGCTTTTCAAACCTTCTTTCATGAAGTCAGCTCAGATCGTGGTATAGAGAGGAGGAGATTAAAAAATCCTTAGAGGTAAATGAGAACACTGATACAATATATAGAAATCTCTGGGACACTATGAAGGCAATTCTAAAAGGAAAGCTCATTGCATAAAGTTTACTCCTTCAAATAAAAAAAAAAAGTCAACAAATAAATAACCTAACATTACATCTCAAAGCCCTTGAAAAAGAAAAATAAATTGACGCCCCAAAGCATTAGAAGATGGGAAATAATTAAAATCATAGCTGAAATAAATGAAATTGAAATAAAAGAAACAATTGAAAAAAATTGATAAAATGAAAAGTTGGTTCTTTCAAAAAATAATAAAATTGACAGACCCTTAGTCATGCTAAGAAAGAGGAGAGAGAAAGATTAAATCACTAACATATATGATGAAAAAGTAAATATCATAACAGACACTACAGAAATACAGAAGATAATTTGACATTATTTTGAAAATTTGCACTCCAATAAAATAGAAAATATTGAAGACACTGACAAATTTCTAGAGGCATATGATGTGCCGAAGCTAAATCAGGATGATATACACAATGTAAACAGATTGATTTCAAGCAAGGAAATAGAGGACACCATCAGAAGCCTACCAACCAAGAAAAGCCCAGGACTAGATGGACCCACAGCTGAGTTCTACAAGACCTTTAAAGAAAAACTAATACCAATACTTCTCAAAGTATTTAATAAAATAGAAAAAAGGGAACACTTTCATACTCATTCTATGAGGCTAATTGCACTCTTATTCCAAAACTAGACAAAGATATATCAAAGAAAGAAAACTTCAGATAAATACCACTAATGAATATAGATGTAAAAATTCTCAATAAAATTCTGGGAAATTGAATACAAAAACATATTAAAGAGATAGTACATCATGATCAAGTAGGGTTCATCCCAAGGATGCAAGGTTGGTTCAACATATGGAAATCAATAAATGGAATCATCACATCAATAGACTCATAGATAAAAACCATATGATCATATCAATTGATGCAGAGGAAGCATTTGACAATATACAGCACACCTTCATGTTCAAAACACTAGAAAAACTAGGGATAACAGGAACATATCTCAGCACTGTAAAACCTATCTATGTTAAGCCCCAGGCCAACATCATTCTAAATGGAGAAAAATTGAAAGCATGTTCTTTAAAAACTGGAACAAGACAGGTATGCCCTTTTTCACCACTTATATCCAACATAGTTCTTGAAAATCTAACCAGAGCAATTACACAGACAAAAGAAATGAAGTCATACCGATAGGAAAGAAGAACTCAAACTAGCACTATTTGCCAACGATACGATTCTACACCTAGAAGATCCAAAAAATTCCACCAGAAATTTTCTTAAAACAAATTTTCTCCATTATTGTGTATTGGGACACCAGGAGGCTCAGATAAAATAAATTTCTCTGGGACTCTGTAGAATTTCAATTTTTTCCACTTTTGTGCACTGTTAGAAATCAGTATGTTATATTATTTTTAATAAATCACTATGTAATCAATAATCAAGTCATTAGTACAAATTCCTTGATTTTGGACATTGTATCATTCAAGTTTTTCTCCTTTTAGTAGCAAGTGCAGGACTTCCTGCACAGTGGTTAATGAACTAATGCCTCGTGGCTTTGTTGAATGACTACTCACCTCCACCAGCTTTCTGTATTCTACTAATTTACAGATGAAGAGCTTCCAAACAGGCTCTGTCCATTCTACATGGCTGTAGCACTCACTCTACAGGCTGGTGTGAGGTCATGGAAGCCCAGGGGCTTGTGCACTTGCAAGGTAAGGTCTCTTTTTTTTGTCTGTTAAAATTTATTTTTTTTTAATTTTTTCAAGTTATAGCATTATATTTGACACATTGATGTTAAATCTTTTCCTTTTTTTAAGAACTTGGTTTATTGTGAACTTCTTGTATGTCAGTAGATGCATTTCAGCAAAATCAGTTTTCAAGGTTTCAAAATACTCTGTCTACACATACTATAATTTACCTTACCAATCTCCTTTTATATTGGACATTTGCAGTTACCTCCAATTCTTTACTATTATAAGTGATCCTGAGATAAACAATCTTATAACTATGTCCATGTATATATTCTTAATTATGTCCTTAGAACAACTGCTTAGAATTAGTGCTTTTAAAGATACTGTCAAGTTTTTCAATAGTTTTGGCAAGATAAAAGAGGCTTTCCTCCCACTTTCAGTTTAGTGAAATATACATTGTTATAATCCAAAGGTAAGGTCTCTTTAAAGCAGAAATTTGTAAAGAGGTGTTTATCAATGTTACAAATATGACTACAGGGTTTCAGATACTAAGGTTTTGGAAAGAAGAGAAGTATTGGTGTTTTTAAATAATTTGATTTAGATGAGAGAAATAATATAATGATCCATAGTATAAGAAAGTAAATACATATGACAAGTTCAGAGATGTTGTGTGATGAGATAAATCCATATTAAATACCTTGCAGGTTTTCACCCTTCTATACTGACTTCTGGCCTTTCCAGCAGTCCTTGGTGAAAATCTCTAGACATTTGTGGCAAATATGAGATGGACAATTGAATATGTGTTTGGGATCTGGAAGCTGATGTAGAACTGCAGACATTTTCTTTGTTTCTAGTTTTTTTTTTCCTACTAAAACATGTATTGTTTTTGTATCTCCAAAAGAAATTAGTTAATTCTCCATGAAGTAGATTGAATTATATCATCTTAATTGATGTCCTTCTTTGCTTATGTGACTTAATTACAACTTGAAAACTTCTTTGAATTGAACTTACTGTTTTTAAGGATCAGTCTCATAGAAAAATTAATATTATGGATGTGATACAATAAATTTATGCATCACTACCTAACATTCATAAGCACTCAAAGTATTCCTGTAGGACTACAAAATATGAGTACTTTAGAACCTAGATTCTTTAAAATTAGAAATAAACTTTAGTTTGTGTACCTTGACCTCAATAATTTTAGAGTATTCAGAACTACATCTTACATTAAGGGGTGAAATGATTATTTAAAAATTTCTAATAAAATCCAAAATATGGGGACATAAATAAAGCAAATGTCAGGTAGCATGAGCATCAGGAACAGAAGTAGGAGAAGTTAGCATGGGTTTAATGTCAGAAGTATAAGAGGGACGGATCCAAGTGTTTTTCTCCTAAAGTAGGGACAGCTGGGAGCTTTCCCTTTTGGTAATTCTCTGAATTAATGTGAGGAAAGGCATGGCACACAGCTTAACATGAGGAAAGGCATGGCACACAGATTGCATGTAAATATGCAAAGATTTCTTGAGTTGTAAGATACAGGAATTAATTATTTTCTAAATTATATCTTTCTATATTAGTAATTATGGTAGTGCTATTGATAAGCCACTGAGAAATGCTGAGGAGTACTGTGTTACATCCTGACCTTCTTAATGTACTTGCAAAGACTGCACAACTGTCTTTTTAATATTTCTACCAATGGACACACATACTCATCACATCTGATATACCTTTAGTATAAAGTGTGAAAATTGTTGAAAAAGAGAATGGATTTGTTGTCAGGACAAAAAGGTAAGGTTGATAAATTAAAAAGGTTTCAAAGAAAATTGTATACAATATTAGATATTTTAGTTTCCCACAACTACTGAAAAACATGTAAATATGTACTTTGTATAAATTAATCATTCATCTACCTCCCTGTCACCTGCAATATATTTGGTACTTGGTCCCTGTTGCCTTAATCTGGATATATTTCTCTCTCATCTCTCAAATTTTTCCAGATAAGTTTGTGCATTTGTGTGTGTGGTAAGTAAAAGTGAATTGAAAAAAAGAATTTTAACCCACAAGAGGCAGCATGAAGAACTATCACATGTGGTACTTGCAAACACTGGGCAGATCTACACCACACTCCTGGTACACTATCAGTGAAGAACAGAAATCATCGCAAAAACTACAGTGTTTACACGACTTCTGTGTGCCAGTTATTCTATGCAGAATTAACTTTCTGGGCTAGATGATAATCTGAATGAGATTGTAGATTGCTGCGCAGGATAAAGATGAGGCTCAGATGCCTTTGGAGTATAATGCCAAGAATTCACTCCTGAGTGTATCCTGTTCTCCACAAGGGAGCAGAACTGAGTCTCTCCTTGGCTTTTCCTATCCATTCTGTCTGCAATCAGGGTGCATCTGGGTAGTCAGCACATGGTAGGTAGGATGTGGGGAGCTCGGTCACCTCAGCTTTATGTGAACCTGGTGCCTGGCCAGTGGGAACAGGGCCCCAGGGAGCCCAGAGCTCAGCCTGCAGAGAAAGCAGGAGGCCTGAGCACACCACCAGGCAGCAGCCCTCCTGAATTCAGGAGAGAGGACCTGGCCATGTACAGGCCTGGACAGCGGATGACACTTAGAATCTCCTCTGCTGGACATCACTCTAAGTCATTATTGAGGAATGAGTAACACTGAGGAGAGACTGATGTTTCCCTGTGTGTTTTCATCTCTGCCCTCCTTGACCTCAGTGTGAGTTGGGGGTGTTTATGGGGATCAGTTTACATCAAGGGTGGTGGGCAGCTCTCACTCCCCAACCTGTTAAGTGGGAAATATCTAACACTATCTGCTGTTTAGTTGCAAAATTTCTTGTCATGGAGATGCAAGGCCCTTATGAATTTAGCCTTTGTAACAATTTGTGATTATCAGTTCACTGTTATGTACAAAAATATGCAATTGTACAACATCCAACTACATCTTATTCCCAAGTATTTGTTTCAGTCTTAATGAAACATCTATTGTCCCAACTTATCTTTACTTACTGTCACTTGAAGCCACTAAGCATAATCTCCATGTTTGAATTTATGTCCTAGAGATTTTGTATAAGTAGATCATTCAGTGTGTGATCGCTTTTATGACTTCACTCAGCCTGATATTTTCGCAATTGGTTCACATTATAGCATTTATTACTATTTTACTCTTTTAGTTGATGAATAAGTTTCCATTATATATTTATATCAGCATTTTTAAAAGTCTATATATCAACCTATAGCCATCTTGGTCCTTTGTTCTATTAAATAGTGTGTGATTTGTCAATCATTGTCTGTTGGGCTTTGTTGGTTCCGGGGTAGATTCCATATATTTCATGTGCTGTTGGATTTGGTTTTCTATGTGTTGCTGAGAATGCTTGTATATGTCTTGTTCAAGGATATGGATCTATAATCCTCTTTTTTGTGGTTTTTGTGTGGTTTTCTGGAACTTATATTAGGGAAATGATTGTTTTGTGGAACGTGACTTGAGGAGTTGAAGTTCATTTCAGTTCCCTGGAATGGTTTCAGAAGATGTGGTGTCTCTGCTTTTTGAAGGTTTTGTAAAAGAGTAGTGAAGGCATGATCTGCTGGAGGTTTCTTTGCTGGGAATCTTTTATTCTGATTCAAATTTATTGGTCATATGGATGTCTGAGTCTTTTATTTTCTCATAATTTAGTTCTGATGTGTTACATCTGTCCCAAATTAATTCCTTTTGTGTATATTTTCCAGTATATTGGTATGTGTTTGTTTATAGGAGTTGCTAATAGGTGTTAGCATTTCTGTAACATTAATGAAAAGATCTTCTTTTTATTCTTTGACATTTTATTCATTTGGGTCTTTTTATTGTTAGCATAGCTAAAGATTTGCTAATTTTGTTTTTATTTTTACAAACAACTTTTTGTTTTCTTGATATTTTCTGTTGATATTTAGTGTTAATTGCTTATTTCTGATTTAATGTTTATCATTTCTTTCTCCAACTGCTTTTTACACATGTGGGTGTCTGTTTTCTATTGTCATGGTAAGGTCTGCACTTAGTCTTTCTGCTTCTTTGATGCAGGCATTTAGTGCAGCACCTTCTGCCTTAGTAGTGCTTCATGAATGACTAGTCAATATCATTTTACTCTCTTTTTAAAAATCTGTTTTATCCACTTTTAACACAACCCACACTTTCAATCACAAACTTAAGGGGACATTCCTTTCTCACAGTGGTTCAGATGTTCCCCTTACATGTAGATAGGAAAATCCAATCTATTGTGTATCATGTGTTCTGGGCTCTGATCTCCTCCATTGTCTCTTTTGCTCTTTCCACATCTCTCCTCTGCCTGGCTCAGTGACCCCAAAAAGATCAGGGGAGCTGCAACTCCAGCCTGGGTGGCCCTTTCCCCTCAGTGCCTGGTCCAGCTGTGCACTCAGGTCCAGAGGCCTGAGTCCATTTTTTTTTTTTTGTCTCAATTTCACTCGTTAATATTTTGTAATTTTAAGTGCACAGATTGTTCACTTCTTAGGTTACATTTACTCTTAAGTAGTTTATATTTTTTTTAAAATTTGTTCTTTTTAATTATCAATGACAGTAGAGTGGTTTTTGACAGATTTATACAGACATAGAGTGCATCTTATTCTAATGAGAGTCCCAGTCTTTTGAAGCATATACATAGTTTGATACTATTGTAAATTTGATGTTTTTTTTTTTCTTAATTGATGTTTTTGGTAGTACACTAAAATGAACAGAAAAGCCACTGGTGACAAATTTATGAAAATTAAATTTTTTTCTATCTCTCAACATCTTCTGTAGTTCAAATAAATCCTCTGTAGTTGTTCCTCATTAATTTATGAGAATTTTTTTTACAGTTTCCTCTGTGTGTAATTAGCAGTAGTTAATACCAGTCACTGGGTCCTTCTGTTTTATCACAGGTCATATTCAGAACTGGATTCATTGAACTCCTCAGGGATACCTGCTTTGGCCAGGCAGAGTTTCCTACCAGAAGTCCATATCCTGGTACTGTGAGATCCAGCTCAGAACCCCCAATACCAAGTTCACTAGCAGATCCTCCTTTCAGAGGTCTCTTCTGCAGCTTTCAGAGGTCATCTCTCCCCTATTCCCCAGCATTTACCTGATGTGCTACATTTCCAATGGCAGTAACTGCTTATCTCTGAATTTATTTATGTATTTTTTTTACTTACTTTGCCTTTATTGGTGATTTTTAATTGTACATAAAGATTCACTTTAATATAATTATACACACAGGGAACTTAATTTACTTGATTACACTCCCTGGATTGCCTCTCTCCCCTCCTCATTCCCCTGATTCCCCTGTTCTATTCTACTAGTCTACCTTATACTCATCTGTTTATTTATTTATTTATTAAATTTATGTTTTCTTTGTAGTTGCACACAATACCTTTATTGCATTTGTTTATTTATATTTGGTGCTGAGGATCAAACCCAGGGCCTCACATGGGATAGGTGAACAATCTACCACTGAGACCCAACCCCAGGCTCTGTTTATTTATTTTTAATTGGAGTTTTATAGATGTACATAAGGTGGAATCCACTATAGTACATTTACAAACACTCATGACCCTTTCCTATCCCTTCTCCCTTTCTCTGGATCTTTTTCTTCTATTCCACATATCTTCCCTATGTCTTTATAATATCCAACCAAATTTCCCCCACTACTTTCCTCTAGATTCTGCATATGAGAGAAATCATTTGACCCTTTTCTGAGACTGTCTTATTTCACTTATGATGATGATGTGTTTTTCCTCCACCCATTAACCAGAAAAATGTCACAATTTAATTATCTCTTTTAAATGAATAAAACTTTACTGTGTACATATATCACATTTTCCTTATTCATTCATCTGTTTACCATCATCTGGGCTAGTTTCATAACAAAAGATAGTGAATTGTGCTTTCATAAACTTTGATATGGCTGTATCACTGTAGTGTACTGATTTTAGTTTTTTTGCATAAATACAAAGGAATGGGATAGCTGGGTCATAGGATGATTCCACTAATATGAAAATGGCCATACTACCAGCAGAATTAAACAGATTTAATGCTATTCCAATTAAAATCCCAATGTCATTCTTCATAGAACTGGAAAAAGCAATTATAAAATTTATTTGGAAAAAATAAAAGACCCAGAATAGCCAAAGGTATTACTTATTTATTAGCAAGAAGAGTGAAGCAGGAGACTTTGCAATAGCAGACCTTAAACTGTACTACAGAGATATAGTAATTAAAATGGCATGATCTTGGCACCAAAGGAAAATGTAAGCCAATGGTACAGAATAGAAGACACAGAGACAAATGACAAAAACTTCTGCTGCAACAGAGGAACTACTAGGAGACACCTCACATCCCATCCATAACATTTACTACTGGCCCCACAAACACCATGTCCATTTCACATGCAAAATTAATTTAGTCCAAATCCAAGTGTTTCACAATCTTAATAATTCCAGCATTGCCCCAAAGTGAAAGTCCAAAATCTTCCCTGAAACTGTAGGTAAACTATTGGCTGTGAACCCCTATAAAACATCAAAAGAAGTTACATGCATCCAGTATTCACTAGCAGAGAGTAAATCTTCCATTAGCAAAAGGCAGTAATAGGGGAATATAAAGAATGGATTAGGGATGAGGAAATGTGAAACCCAGTTGAACAAATATGACCCTCAACTCCAAACACCTGTGATTCCTCACGTAGCATTGAAAACCCTTGACTATTTCCAAAGTGCTTAGGTATTCCTGCTCTTTGGCTTCGCCATTTGCAGAGCACAGGTAAATGCTCTCTTTTCCTTTGGCTATCTCTGTAGCCAGCAGTTTTCCTTGGCCAGCAGTTCATGCTTTTGGTAACTACTAATTTCTGAGAATTCCATTTGAACTTTGGCTTCACCTTCAGAGCTTCACCTATCACCTAGTCAGGGGCAGCCTGCAGGGCCTCACACCCTACTACAGTTTGATTGGCATATGAGGCCTTTTATTGAGATGATGGTGAAAGGCAGCATGACACCTTAACTAGAACACCCTGCATTCCTGCAGAGCCAGCACAATGTAAATAGTGCCAAAGTCTGTTGAAAGCTTATGCTACAGTTGGTCCCTGAAATTACTGCTGTGATGATTTCTGAATATCTTCTTTGCTGAGCAGGGTAAACTCACTTCCTGGCCCCCTGTGCTAGTGGGGTGACCCCAAGACAGTTTGGAAGGGAATTTGTTTTCTACATCCTTGAGTGTACAATGGAGGTGGTCTTGCAAATTCCTTACATGTCCTCAGCCTCTTCTATATAGTGTCAGTTTGAAATACTTGACATCTCTTAAGGGACTGCAATGTCTTTACCACCACACCTTCCTTGGCCCCTTTTTTCTCAGTGATCATGTTAAAACTCTTATCAAATATGTTTTTTAACTCGACTAAAATAAGCAACTGCTTTCTTACAGTGCTATATGTCTATGGTATTGATATAAATATTTTAAAGGCTATTTAAAACATGGAAAAATGTAATGGTTATAGCATAATATTGTCAGTCATAAATATTACCTGAAAGCTCTTAGTGGATTATGTTACCATAATGTCTTTTTGGTGGATGTCTTTACAATAGATATTACCACACAATTTATCTTACTATAAAAATGTGTTTCTTTGTACCAAACTAGCACACAAAGTAAAGTTTTTATAAATTCTGAAGAAGTTTCATATTACAGCCACACATCTACAGTGTTTAATTTGACACAAGCTGTGAAATATCATGAAGTTCTTATATCAATATTTTCTTTTTTGGTTTCCTTCATCACCAATTCTTTCAATATAAAACATCTTATAACATAAGGTAAACATCCAAAGTCTTCGTCAAGATAGATACATATCATTAGGGATGGTTTTGCAGTTTAATTTCATTCTTAATTCATCTATTAAGTATAAACTTTGCCCACCTAACTTAACTCAAAAATTGTTGATGCAAGCCACCCATAGAGGTTCAATAAGCTATAGTTCTGGAGGAAATGCATGTAAATATGGAGTTTGCAGAATTCATCTGGGATTCTCTGAAGGTCTTTCTGCTCTAGCAGGGAACACTGGATCAGTGAGAACCAGAAGCCATAGACACAGTGTGTGGATGGAGCTTGTGTTCTGTTTGGATCCTGTTAAGTAAGTCAGGGCTCCCTGCAGCAGCCAGTGCTGGGGTGCCCACTGGTGTCTATTGCAAGCATTCCCCTATCTGCAAACTTTAAGAAATGCCTTTGCTAATCAATCAAATATGTTCAGGCTTTTAAATTTACCTAGGTAATAAGTACAATGTTTTTTTTTTCCATTTTTTCCTATTACTGTACTGGTGAATAAAATTGTTTCTCAAAAGTTAGAATTTGATGTAATATTTTCATATTATATATTTTTTATCTTTTTGTTATATAAGTATTCCTAGGTAACTTGATATGAGCATATGTCATTTATAATTCATAGTTGGCAAAGCATATGTCAATGAGGACACTAGAATGTTTGGAGAGAAATAACGTTTGTGAGATGATGAAAGATTGCCACAAGACTTGGAAGTGGCACACCCCTGCAATTCCAGTACATCAGGAACTAAGGTAGGAGAATAAGAGTTTCTAAGCCAGCATCAGCAACTAAGTGAGACAGTAAAAAACTTACTGAGATCCTGTTTCTACATTAAACACATAAAAGGCTGGAGAGCTCCCCTGGATTCAATTGCTGCTCAGGCAAAAACTAAATAAACTGTCACGAGGTTTTAGGAAACAAGTACAGATAGATGTTTAAAAGTTCAGTAAAGTGAGAGAAATTTAAGTGTTCACATCATCAGGCACTGTGGCCAGACAATTACAGTGTGGGAGGAAAAGATGACCTGCATTTCAGCCTTGGGGTTTGGTTCCTGACACTGGGTCACTCATGAACAGCTAAGGAAGGTGGGGTTCCTTCCCCAGCAGTTGGGTTTATTGTCAGGACACAAGGGGTGGTAACAATGGCCCTCCGTTTACTTCATGGACAAAGAAATTCTTCTTTTTTTCATGTTCTAAATGGAGAGGGATATTATTGTGTTTCTCTCTGGATTTTTGGTCACAACTTCTTTAGGATTTGATTTCTGTATATTTTCAAATAATTAATTGACAAAATTATATATCTCATTTCTTGCATATTTGAAACTGGCTCTGAGTAAGAATAGATTATGGAGTGTAAATTATCTCTAGATTAAGTTTGTAAAATTATCCTCTATCACAATATTTGATCACATCAATGTTTATAGGAGCTCAAGTCACAATAGCTAAACTATAGAACCAAACTAGATGCCCTTCATATAAGTAAGAGGACATATTGGATGAATCTTATATATATATATATATATATATATATATATATATATATATAACCTCAAAGAATTTCAGCAAATATATTGAATTATATTGATTCACTAAATTATGCATTGATAAAAATAAGTCAGAACCAATGTAACAAAAGAAGTAAAAAGACCTCTACAATGAAAACAACAAAACAAAGAAGGAATTTGAAGATGACATTAGAAAATGGAAATCCTCCTGTGATCTTGAATAGACAGAATTATTGTTTTCAAAATAACCATACTAACAATATCATTATACAGATTTAATGCACTGCCTATCAAATCCCACTGTCATTCTTCATAGAAATATAAAAAAGCAATTTTGAAATGCCTTTGGAAAAATAAGAGATCCAGAATAGCAAAAGCAATCCTTAGCAAGAAGAGTAAAGCAGGAAGCATCACAGCATAGAAATTTAAACTAAACTACAGAGTCATAGTAAAAATATGGCATGATTTTGGCACCAAAATACACATGTAGACCAATGGTACAGAATACAAGACATAGAGACCAACCACATAAATACAATTATCACATACTTAACAATGGTGCCAAAAAATAATACATCAGAGAAAAAATAACTTCTTTAACAAATAGAGCTTGAAAACCTGCAAATCCAGATGTAGCAAAATGAAACTAAACCTTTATCTCTCACCCTGCACAAAACTCAACTTAAAATGGATCAAAGACCTAGGCGTTAGACCCGAGACATTGTGCCTACTAGAAGAAAAAGTAGAACCACATCTTCATCATGTTGGCTTAGGACATATTTCCTTAAAAAGATTCCTACAGCACAAGAAATAAAATCAAAGATCAATAAATGGGATATCAACTAAAAAACTTCTTCACACCAAAGGGAAAAATCAATACCATAAAGAGAGATACTACAGAATAGAAGAATGTCTTTACCACATGTACATGAAATGACACTAATCTCCAGGATATATATATATATATATATATCCAAAATCTTAACACCAGGAAACAAATAACCCAATCAATAAATAGGCTTAGAAACTGAACAGACACTTCACAGAGGATGATATACTATCCATCAACAAATATATGAAAAAATTTTCAACATCTCTAGCAATTAGAGAAATGAAAATCAAAACTCCTCTAATATTTCATCTCACTCCAGTCAAAATGGAAATTATCCACAATAAAAGCAACAATACCTGTTGGTGAGGATGTTGGGGAAAAGGTACACTCATACATTGTTGGTGGGACCAAAAATTTGTGCAACCACTCTGAAAAGCAGTATGGATATTTCTTAGAAAACTTGGAATGGAACCACCATATATGACCCAGCTATCTCACTTCTTGGTTTATACCCAAATAACTTAAAGACAGCATACTATATGACACAGCCACATCAATGTTTATAGCAGCTCAAATCACAATAACTAAACTATAGACCCAAACTAGGTGCCCTTCAATAGATGAATGGATAAAGAAAATGTAGTATATGTACACAATGGAGTATTACTCAGCCTTAAAAAATAAAGTTATGGCATTTTGGGGTAACAGATGGAGTTGGAGAAAATCCTGCTAAGTGAAATAAGCCAATCCCCAAACATCAAAGGCATAATGTTTTCTCTGATAATAAGTTTTGATCCATAAACTGGGGAACATAGGAAAGTATGGAGGAACTTTAGATTGTGCAAAAGGGAGTGAGAGGAAAAAAGGATGTGGGTGGAGAAGGCTGGCAAAATGAGGCAGTCATTATTACCCTGTGTACATACTTGTATGGTTGCATAAACCATAAAACTCTGTATCATATACCACCAGAGAAATAAGAAATTATACTCCATTTAGTTAAAATGCATTCTGCTGTCATTTATAACTAATTAGAACAAATAATTAAAAATAAAAATGTATACAATGATAAAATTACACATTTTATGAAGTATCCATGGAAAAAATATGGTAAATCACAAAGGATACCTTATAAAATAAATCAGCTCCTAATGATGTGATCCCAGTGTAGGCAGGGTAAGATGGAAAGCCAAGATGTGAAAAGCTTTATCTAAGAACCACAAACAGGGAAATGAGGACAATCCTGAAATGCAACTTCATCATTTCCCTGAGAACAACTGTCTTTGCATTACTCTTCTCACAGCTTCCTTTACCTGCTTGTTCCTGAGACTGTAGATGAGCGGATTCAGGAAGGGAGGAACCATGGTGTAAAAGGAAGAGAGAACCATGTCCTGGAGGGTGTCAGAGGTTGCTGAAGGTCTCAGGTACACACCTGTGCTGGAACTGAGGAAGACGGACACCACAAGGATGTGAGGGGTGCAGGTGGAGAAGGCCTTCCCTGGGGCTCTGGTGGGAAAATTCAGCACAGCAGAAAAAATGCAAATGTATGAAATGATTATTATAGCAAAGCAGCCACCACCTATGATTATAATAGAGACAAGAAGAAGGACCATGTTGCTGATGGTGTCAGAGCTGGAGAGCCTCAGCAGAGAGGGAACATCACAGAAGATGGACCACGTTTGACTGGCAGAAGGACAGCTGGAATGTGTTCCCATTGTGCACACTTGCATACAGCAGACCACTGAGCAGGGAAGCCAGGGTCATGTGGACACAAATCTGGGGGTTCATGATTAAGAGGTACAGAAGGGGCTGGCAGATGGCCACATAGCAGTCCCAGGCCATGATGGTGAGAACTAGCATTTCCACATATGCACAAAAAGTGACCAAGAAAATATGTATTGCACAACCAGCTACTGAAATGGCCCTGTTGCCAGTAAGAGAGTTGACACATGGATTGGGGACAGTGACAGAAATGAAGCACATATCTAAGATGGACAAATCCCTGAGGAAGAAGTACATGGGTATGTGCAGGTGCTAGTCAGCAGTCATGACTGTAACAATGAGAAGATTCCCTAACATGGTACACAGGTAAGTCATTGGGAATACAGTGAAATAGAGGCAACTCAGATTCCAGCCATCAGGAGAGCCCAAGAGGAGAAATTCAGTTACCATGTTGGCATTGGCCATTTGCTGGAAATTCTGGTTGTTTGAGAAGATGAAGAGTTAAAAAGAGCAAGTAAAAAACATCATTAATGCAATTAGTTCACACATTCATATCCAAATAGTTTTCTTATATTTTGTAGTCACTTTCCCTGGAGAGGAAGGTACTCTTGGTTTTCTGATACATTTAATCATTCTGAGCAGAGTACACCTCCCAGTGCAGGTGTGGAGGCTGCAGCCCAGGGTCTGCGCCTGAATTGCACAGCTTTTCCTCAGCTCCCCATCAGGCCTTCCCTGACCTCCTGAGACTCCATGCAGAGCACTTCCAGGGTTGCCCACCTCCTCGCCTGCATGACCACTTGTGTGACAGTTCATTGTTTAATGCTCTGTAGTTTACTTACCTTCATCCTCCTCCATAAATGCAATTCAATATTATTTTGCCTTTACCTCCACACCTAATAATGCAAATTATAAAACAAACTATAATATTTTTTACATTTTATGTAAAGATCTATATATATCATGTTGGAGTACTGATCACTACGAACATGATAACATTTTACTCATGAGAAAACCATCTCAAGAATTCAAATTTTCCCATTCCAGTGTCACAGGCCCAGTGTTGTGGAAAACTGAGGTGACCTGAGTGCCCCTTAACTCTGCTGAAGTCTCTCACTCTCCCTGGTGCTCCCCAGGATGGGGGTGGTGCTGTCTCATGGACACACAACCTCAGCCAGCCTGTCCCTGCTCCTGCTGGGCTCTCTATTCCTCTCCAAGTTATTAGGGTAAGGTCTTCAGAGCCTCAGGTTCCCGAGCAGCTGACACTCTCCTCAACTTTTACTTTGTACCTTTAAATGTTCTTACTCTGTGTTCACCACCATGAAGTTGAAGTCCCCTTTGTCCAGACAATAATTTATATTTTCCTTGTGGACACCTTGCATTCCCCACCAAATCTATGCATGTGGTAAACAACTTATTTAAAACCATTAAGACAAATGCACTTGATGTTAAACAGCATTCAACATTTTAAACAATGGAGGCTAAATTTTTAATGTTAAATTATGATACTTGATAATGATAAGAGGATTTCAATAGTGTCTTCTTGTGTAATAATGACACACTTTTGTACTTGCTCCATTTGAGTCATCAGAATCTTCCAAAAATTAGCATCTTTCAGCAAAATACTTACTGCAAAATACTTACTTCTCCTTAGAAAAAAGAGAAGCTAAAATGGGTAATTTGCCTATATTTTACTTGGATGTAATAACACAAAAAATTTTTTGTAGAGTAGGTAACGCTTTTCATTGAAGACACAACTAAAAGGTATTCCAGTGAAGAAAAGCTACAGTACAGAATTATACAGAGCATTATAACTATTTGCAGACATGGAAGTCAAAGGAACCAGTGTATGGCTGCATAATGAAAACCACAGGCAATGGGTAAACACTGAAAGGCTAATACAAAGAGCCTGTGACCATTCAAAACCCAGAAATTCTGGTTAAAAGAAAAAATGCATTCATAGAAGAAATAACTGCAGCAGTTCCAGGGAAAAACTAGCTGTATGGCAGAAAAGAAACTCCTCTCTTGTGGGCTGAGGAAAATCTCACTAACCCAATTAAGAAAGGGAGAAAAGAAATATATAGACACATCTCAAAACAAGAAATACAAATTGCCTTTAAACACATAAAAAAAAGTTCAACATCTCTAGCACTCAAGGAAATACCATTCAAAATTATATTGGAATTTTGGCTCAACCCAGTCAAAATGAAATTTATCAACTATTCAAATTATAAGTGCTGGTGAGGATGTGGGTGGAAAAGTAAAATAATACACTGTGAGACTGAAAATTATGACTGTCCCTCTGGAAAACAGTGTGAAGATTCTTCAGAATACTAGGAATATGACCACAATATGACCCAGATTTCCCACTCCTTGCTCTTATTCCCAATGTAGTATAATCAATACACTCACATGAGACATGAACTTCAATGTTGTAGCAGAGCAAGTCACAATTAGAAAGTTATGGAAATAGCCCATATGGAAATCAACAGAAGAATGTACTTAAAAAAAAAAAAAAAAAAAAACAAGGGGAGACACTGGGCACTGAATTTGGGCAAACTAGTTTTTCATGATGCACCACTATGTCAAAATGAATCCCCACATAAAATATAACAACAGTGCCCTACAGATTCTAAAATACAAAAATTGTATCATCAAAATCTCCCTCGTTTTGTGGAAGGATAATATTTATAGCGAAAATAGAAATATTATGTAAATTATCCTCAATTCAAATACAAAGTTTTCAACAAAGGATATTTTTGGATTCTGCCTAATATGTCAAGAAAAATTGGATGCACTGGAAGATTTTCTAGGCAGAGTCCGTGTGTGTGTGTGTGCGCGCGCGCGCGCAAGAGCCTCTTCAATTCAGGTTGCTTTTCTAGGCTTTCTTGCTGAGATAGCAGAGAAAAATGGCCTTTCTTTTTTACCCTTTCTAAGACTGAACTGTGGCTTAAAACAGTGGGTTAGAGGCACCCATAACAAGAATCTGGGTGGGTGTAGGAGAGAAACTGAGACACAAATCTGCTGAGTGTTCTGGGAAGATAGAGAATCATCCTGTGTTCTATTTAAAAGAACAGAAACTCAGGGCACCTTCATCCAAACATGGTGTTTGCAGCTCTGCAACAGCTAGTGCCAGGGAATATGTCTGGTTAAAAAACCTGGCTCCATGTATAACCAAAAACACACAGCAGATATCTAAAGTATGGTCAATCAACTCTATTCAGAGCCTTTTGGAGTTGTTGCCCCATTTGACCACAAAATTATTGGAGGCAAAACCCTGAGAATTTCAGTAGAGAACAAAATTTCTATGTGAGAGATCAAAAACCCCTGCATATTTTGTACCTCCAAGATGAAGTAGCCAGCTTTCCTCACATGAGAAGAAGTATAACAGTGTAGAGGAAAGAGAACAAGGGAGGAAATGAAGAACAGAAGAAAGGGAGGGGCAGGAAAAGAGGTGAATCATGAACTGAAATCAAATTTTATTGAAATAAACCTGACAAAACTACTCTGTATAACAATAACTATGTAAACTACTCTCATTAAAACTACTATCTAAAAATATTAAGATCTAATAAAAAATAAGATTGTAAAATATATTCTCAATTATAATGGTAATTCTGAGACCCTAATATACATCTAATTTTTAAGATTCTTTAATTCAATTTTAGTTACTACTTACTGTAATTTATAAATTTAGACAAAATGTAACTCAGAAATTTTGTGTATCAATGAGTTTAATACTGATATATGTTGATGAACTATTTTTTGCATAATGAAAAAAACTAAATTGCTTGCATTTTTACGGCACAAAGCTGAAGAGAAAGAGATAGTATTGCTTGCAATGTTCATGAGTATGATAAATTTTCATAGTATAAATAATGAAAATATTTTTGAAATTCTAATTTCTGGGACTTTGAAGAATTGTGCTGCTCTAAACATTGATGTGGCTGTGTCCCTGTAGTATTCTGTTGTTGTTGTTGTTTTTTTTTAAGATCCTTTGGGTTTGTCCGAGGGGAGGGTAGCTGGGTCAAATGGTGGTTCCATTCCCAGATTTCCAAGGAATCTCCATACTGTTTTCTATATTGGTTGCACCAATGTGCAATCCCACCAGCAATGTATGACTGTACCTTTTTCCCACATCCTCACCAACACTTATGGATTGTTTGTCTTCATAATAGCTACCATTCTGACTGGAGTGAGATGATATCTTAGAGTAGTTTTGATTTTCATTACTCTGATTGCTAGAGATGATGAGCATTTTTTCATAAATTTGTTGATTGATTGTATATCCTCGGACTCTGTATACAAATCCGTGGATTTTACAGTGATATTTTCATACATATGTAAATAGTACTTGAATCCCAACCACTTTCCCTACTTCCATTTCTATCTGTCCCTTCATTTCTTCGTCCCTTTTTACCTTTCCTCTTCCCTAATAACCCCTTTTACATTTCCTAGTCATTCTTAATTTGTTTTCAAATTGCATATGTTATAGAGAATGTGATATTTGATTTATGTTTCTGACTTATTCTGCTTAACATAATAGTCACCCTTTCCATCCATCTTAAGTTTTTGTCTTTGTTTTTTTCTTTTCTCTTAAGGGCTTGAAATATACCATTTCATGTTCCCTGGCCTTCAAAGTTTCTGTTGATAACTCTTATGTTCTTTTTATGAGTTTATTCTATAAGTGGTTTGGTCTTTTTTACGGCTTTCAATGTACTTTGGGCAATTTTTATAAACGAACGTGGAGAAGTTCTATTCTGGTCATGTCTATTTGGTGTTCTAAATGCTTCCTGTATCTGGACATCCATAGCATTCAAAAAAATTAAGAAATTTTCTGCTATTTTTTTCTCCAAATAAATTGCATTGCCTATGAGCCTGTACTAATACATCATTGTCTATGTTCATAATTCATGAGTTTAGTCTATAAATCAGGTACCAAGGACTTTGTATATTCTGTTTCTTCTTCTTTTCGTTGTCATAACTAACTAAAGGTGACATTCATCATTGCCTTCCAACTCTGATATTTTTTCTTCTGCTTAATCTAGTCTATGATTGAAAATTAGACTTATATTTTTTTTAAATTTGAAATATTAACCTATTTATTTCCAAGATTACTGTTTGATTTCTTTTAAGAAGCTCTATTTTTGCACTGTTCTCTAATGCCTTGTAAGGTTTTTATTACTTTATTCATCTTCTATTTGTATCATCTTTGAATTCATACATTATTTTTAATATCTTTTTAATCCTTTTTCTGGCATTTTGTCTACTGCAGTGTCATTGGAATCAGTTGCTAGAGAGTTATGAACATTTAGAGGATCCATGTTACCTTATTTGTTCATATTTCTAATATTTGTGCTAAATTTTGTGCATCCATGGGTTTGTATGTTTCTTCCACATTTATGTGAGAATCTTCTTAGGAAATAACCTTCTCTTGATGATGTATCCTGGGCTACTGGTTTATTTTGTCGAGATTATTTCCAAATTATCGACTCTGTATTATAGACTTTTATGTTTTACCTGACTGTGATTCATGGGTTTTGTCACAGTTTGTACTATCATAGCCTGAAGGACCAACTTTCTTTGTCAATCTTGTGAGAATGGAGTCACATCATGTAGGCAGTGGATTATGTGGGCTGCATTTTTTGTGGTCATTACTGTAGCCTTGTCCATAATTTTCCATCTGCAAAGGCATGGGAGAGACCTAGTGCCACAGTCCAGCTGGGAAAAGTAACCCAGAGGTGACAAAAAACTGAAGATTGAAGCAGGAACTGAAGGTAATTTAAGTTAACTGCTTTATTGAGGAACAGCAGAGGTATGTATATCTAACTGATTTACATAAAGCATGACCCAATCAGCATCATTCAATCATAGCATTGCTCCCCTACAGATACAGCAATCAGCCAATAAGGAGTCCCAACCATCTTGATGGCTCAGTGGCACTGCCTTAGAAGCCACTCCTCCTGGCAAACTGCCAGGCGCCATCTTGACTTGGTCATGGCCTCCAACAAACTAGGCTGAGGTGCTGCTTGGTGCAGGCTTCATACCTGCACAACTCTGTAAACAGAGTTGTTTCACCTCTCTCTGCTCATGCTATGAGGGTGGCTGCCAGAAACTGGATTATAGTACATTTGATCCATACCTACATGGGTACATGTCAGCTGGGGGCTTTTATTTACCCTGTTATTTGACTTGAAGTACCTGTCAAGTTATAAGCGGGAATGTATGTCTTTGGTGGAAAGTAAGATGCATTTTTTTCTTACCTTTGCTGTGGGTTTTAGAAGTTTCAAAGTACCTGCCAATGTGTTCAAGGAATGGGGCTGTATCCCCAATGCAGATGAAAGAAGACAAACAACAATAATACAGCATGAAGGCAAACTAGATATAGGTATGCAGAAACAATCAACAAGAAAAAAAAGGAACACCAGTAACAACAGAGAAGAAAGGGATAAAATATTTAGGATCCACTAAATTGTTAAAGGTTCATAAAAGTAAAAATTATTTTTAAAAAAGGAAGAATGAGAAATTGGAAGAAAATTTTTAAAATTCTATTAAATTATGACAATAAGATAAAAATAATGAAACAAAATGACAAAGTAATAATTAAAAAGAAAGAAACACAAAGCAAAATCTAGTCAAGAATTTCTTCTACATGAGTTGTATGTGCACACACTGTCCTAGTCTGTGCCCAGGGCAATGGTCAATGCCTGCATAGCAGCAAGCCCTTTATACCTGCAGAACTTTGGCATTATGAGGGTTGTGCCAGAAAGTCATATATTCTGCCTGTAGAACTATAGTCTGTGTGGGCTGGGGATGTGGCTCAAGTGATAGCGCTCTCGCCTAGCATGTGTGTGGCCTGGGTTCGATCCTCAGCACCACATACAAACAAAGATGTTGTGTCCCCCAAAAACTAAAAATAAATAAATAAATATTAAAATTCTCTCTCTCTCTCTCAAAAAAAAAAAAAAAAAAAAAGAACTATATAGTCTGTGTGCCCAGGGATGTGGCAAATGTTTGAACTCCAGTATCTACCCAAAATATGAATTGAGATTGCTCCAAAGAGCAAATGTATTTTTTTCTATAAGCTGAACGTATTTAGTAAATAAAAATTAGTTATTTGTGTGACTAAAAATGAGTTGTCTCATTAAAATGAGGTGAAATACTCTGTGGCATTTTTAAACTATTTTCTTGAGTAAATATGTAATTAAATTATTCATTTGTGTATTTTCAATTTCTTCAATTTATGAGAATACCCATATTCTATTGCTTTGATCTTTATCACCAATTTGGAGGTGACTGTCTTGCCATAATATATATTAACTGTTAATGATAAGCTCAGAGAGTATGTTATTTTTTTATTTAGTAACTTTTTGTGTGTACAGTACTGTAATCAAATCTAGGGCATTATGCATCAGGTAAGTGCTCTTCCACTGAGGTATATCCTTGGTCCCTAATACATAGTTTTAAATTCACAGAAAAATATGGAAGGCACAGAGATATTTTCTTCTGTACTTACTTTACTTTCACAGTCCTCCTCCATTATCAATGTCCACTACAAGGGGCATACTCTTGCTACCAATGATGAGCCTACATTTATACATTATTATCACTCACATATTTAATTTATATTAGGATTCTTTCTTGGTGCTATACAACCTGTGGTTTTTAGAGAAATGGATAATATCATGTATTCATAGTTGTAGCTTCAGAAACAAAATGTTTTATTGTCCTTATCCTCTTCCTAATCACCTCAACACACATGTAACCCCTTCCAACCACTGATCTCTATTATATCTGGAATATTTTTTTCCAGAGTAACCTTATATTTGGAAAAGTATAGTATATTTAAAATATTAAAGTTCCAATGTAATTAAATGTAGTCATTTACAAAATACTTTTTAGTTTTTCTTTCTTTTGTGGTGCTAGTGATTGAATACATTACATCAAGTGATATAGGCACATTGTCTATGAGTGGGCTACATTTATAGCCCTTGTTTTCCAATTTTTGTTCACCAGTATAGGACATGAGGGCATTCGGATTACATGCAGAAAAAGCAGGAAGTCTATAACAATTTGCCACATAATGAAAAGGAATAAAAAAAATTGGATCATGCTGTACAATACAGTGCTACCTGTAATATCCTACTCAACTGGGATCAGATAAAATCTTCTCAGTGGAATCTGACAATCTCAAGAAGTCATAGTTTATACAATGGTCATCAAAAAGTATTTTACAGCCTTGCTGTAGGAAAACTTTCTAGAAAGTGAGTAGTAAACATGAATTAGAATTATCTCCTCTTCAGTTGTCAGAATGAATCTTTGATGGTTTGGATGTGAGGTGTCCCCAAAAAGCTCATGTATGATATAATGCAAGAAGGTTTAGAGGGGAAATGATTGGGCTAAGAGAGTCTTAAATCAATCAGTGAATTAATCCCCTGATGGGATTAATTGGGTGGTAACTGAAGGCAGGTAAAGTTCGGCTAAGGATGTGCGTCATTGGAGGTTTGCCTTTGATATTTTATAGCTGGTGAGTAGAGTCTCTCTCTGTGCAACAAATGAGCTGTTTCCCTATGCCTTACACTTCCACCATGATGTTCAGCCTCATCTTGAGTCCCAGGGAATGGAGTTGGCAGTCTATTTACTGAGACCTCTGCAACCTTCAAATAAACTCTTTCCCCACTATAATTGTTCTGGTCAGGTCCTGTAGTCACAGCAATGAAAAAATCTGACTAAAACAGAATCTCAATGAAATTTGCTATGTACAATTATGACTGCCCATAGTGAATCTCATCAACATGTATATCCCCAAGGTACTAAATTTTTTTAAAAAGTATATAAATAAATAACAGTTCAGTACAGTAGATGAAAGGAAACAAAGCAAGGGGGGAAGAAAAAGGGTATCTACTGGGGGCTGAATTTAAAAGAAAAAACAAAGCTGTAGAATTTGATCAAAATGAATCCTTATGTTTAAATTAAAAGAACCAATAAAAACAAAGAAAAAGTAATTACATTGCCATCTGCTTGAGGTAGTATATTGAGTAAAATAATTCCATAAGTGCTTTAAATTTAGCAAATCCAACATTGTCTAAAATTATGTCCCCTTCTTTGTATAACCCCTTTGGATTAATTCATACTATATGCTTTACGTTTTTGCCATTACAAATTAATGATGTACTTCAAATAATCTAAAAAGCAATTCTAATATTTTCAGAGAAGAGTATAAAATCAGACTATTTAATTTTAACAAAACTGACATTCTTTTAATTTTTTATTATTTTTATTACTATTATTATTTCAGTTTTAGGGATCGAATCCAGGATTCATGCATTCTATGCAACACACTACCATTAATCTCCATTCTGTATCCTATCAGTAGATTTTCTCTTGGGGGAAATGCCAAAAGAGTCACATTGTTTTGTTTCATAATTTAAGTGCATTGTAAAGGACTTTTTCTCTCATCAGAGAGACAATGGTTGGCACATTCTGAAAGCATAATAGTTTACTTTAAAACTTTCTCATATCAGCTATTTCTACATGACAACTTGCTGCTACCTCCCTAGTACTTCTAAGTTTTCCTATGACAACAAAGTATACACCAGAATGTACAAACTCTCAAGGATGTCATCTTTTTAGTGCCCCCATACACACACACACCGCCCGCATTGGAGGTAATGCCTTGTTTGTATGACACATAAGAGAGAAAGCATCTGGAAATAAGAGAATAATATCTTCACCAGAACAGGATTAGTGAGGGTAAACATATCAATTTCTATTTAGCTCTCCTCAAATTTAACCTGGAATGTCTATGTAAGAATTCCAATCCCTGGTCTGTTTTCTTGAGTTTTGCCATGCAGCAAAGTACACTGTCCATGCATCCACCTTTCTTGTAGTAAAGGGTTTCATTTTAACCTGAGCAGTTTTGACTGAAAATCTGGAGCTATTGTGTATCATAATAGCCTAAGAATATTCTCTGATATTTATTCCTACTGCAATTAGTCCAGAAAAATCATGCTATTTGTTTGACACTTTCATCTCTATGCTCCTGAATCTGCTAATGATATTGTTTTCTGTCCATCTTGTAACTTTTAGATAAAAGTACAGTCATGGGACTGTTTACCTTTACTTTTAGGTATCAAATTTTGATAAATCCCATGCATCTTCCTTGCATTTAAAAAGTACAAAGTATGGGACTGAAGAGTTCTTAATGCATTAATTTCCTATCAGAAATATAATTAATATTCATTCTAGAAAAGGCTCCATATATGGGCCTAGAGGAATACTCTATAAAAAAGCATCAGACTCATACACTTTTAATATTTTATATTTTCTATTGTTGATTAAATACATATTTTACTCTTTTCTTTAATAGTGGATGAAGAGTCTATGGATGACAATTTAAAAAGGTAAGATTTTATAGAGTAAAAAATTGTATGATAGCTAATTATAGAATGAAGATGAAAGGAACAAATATTTGTTGAGTGTTCCAGTCTAGGATAGACAATTGTATCTAACACTTGTTTGTTAAAGTCATCGAAATGACTTTTAAAGTGTCTGTGCTATTATAACCTGTTATTTGCTAATTAAGCAGTTCTCACTCATTAATAGAAGTTGACTAATTGTCCCATATTCCCACAATTAATAAGGACCAGGCCTGTAGTTACACTGTAAGCTTGCCTGGCTGACAACTTCATTGTATTGCCCTACTGTGTAGGTTGATGTCAGTGCTGTACTAGAATCAAGAAGCAGATCTGTATCATCAATTCAGATAGTCAAAGTCAGTTGTGTGTTAATTCTGATTCATAATTTACCTGAGAAGCCTGGGTATAGAGTTTGTCCTGATATTTTTGACAGTTTCACTGATAACAAAATTTCTTTTGTTGTTCATCACAAAGCTGTGGTATCATGTTTTCTTTATACAGAAGATCAGGCTAGTCCTGGAAAGGAATCATTTTACTTGAAGTTAAGGATACCTTTGTGTAAACCATGTTATATTAAATATATTAAGGCTCCATAGAGAGAATATTTTAATTGATATCTCTACTTCCTGATTTCCCAGTTTGGTTTCCTTCAGTATTCTACCCCCATGTATCTTTGACCTCTGTTTTTATAAACTGCTTATTAAATCAAGAGCTACAATTTTCTTCCTATTTACTTTTATGAAGAATTTTTCTTTATAATCTTGTTTTCTTTTTCTATGATTAAAATCTTTTCTTGAATTTTTATTTTTACTTTTTGTTGTGCTCTCTTTATTTTTTTAAAGTTGTGTCAATTGAATATTCATTTTTTTCCTATTGACAGAATCAAAAGCTCAGAGAATTTAAGAATTTTAAGGAATTTTCACCTATCAATGTACCCTCTCACCCTTCAATATATATTTGACATGCTGGCCAAATGATGGTCATGATGATGACCCTGAAACGTATAGATATGAAAGGGACTTTTGTGGATGTAGAAAGGAATAGCAATAAGATTCAATCTGAGGTTCCTTCATGCTAACTCAGTACTTTTCCTGATTATCATTGTGTAGTAAATGTGTTCATAACAGATTAGAGAGGGTCTGTAGAAACCCAACTAAAGTGGATAAGACTGGGATTACTAAGTAAGCCCAGTGATAGAGTATCAGAGTGACACTAACAAAGGGAAGGGCAAAACTGAAGAGAAACAGCACTGTGTTGAGAAGAAATAAGGGTTGTAGAAAATCGACCAAAACCTTGGGGTTTATGACCAGTTTGATTAACACAAAATGAATATTAAGGACATAAAATACTGGAAGGTCTCTATAAAGGCCTATTAAAAATAGGATTTGAAGGAAGTCCTGATAGGTTGTTATTTTCTTGTTTGTTTAACTGGAAGATGTGACAAAATTCAAGGTTTTTTTGAAAGATGTCAAAATAATTTGAGCCACTGGGAAAAGTCTCCAGAGTTTAGAGAAGTGAGAGTGGCTTAGGGACTCTAAAAACCCAGGGGACTAGAATTTGTTGGACACATGGATCTACAGCCTATAGCAAGTGTCCATTCTCCTCTACTTCTCTTCTTAACTCATTGATGTCCTTCTTACATGCACATATAGTAGATCATGAAAATAATTGACTGGAAAAGTCATCGAAGAGCTTCAGTTAGGTAGTTGGGAAAATGTTTATGCTAAGCCTGTGACTGAGACTCCATTCAGTTTGTTTCCCATAAGCAGAAAGAACTGTGACTCTTAGTCCTTTGAGTGTAACTTGTATCAGGAATCTGCATCTTCATAGAATGTAGATTTAAAGTTTAGAGTGTCCCACTGAGTCCTGCAGATGAGAGATTGGGGAGTGGAATCCCAGAGGAAGGAGGATATTTAAATAATATTTAGGGAAACACAGGTATGATTACCAGTACTCTGTTTTCCTAGCAATATTTCCACTTGCGTATCTGAGGGCCTTGTAAAGGTTATAGGTGCTTGCTAGTTTATGTAGATTTGAATAAACTGGGATCTATACAGTAAAATATGTATTTATAATACATTAATAATAAGTATTCCCAATAACAACATATACATTCATTTCTTGACTGAACATTCAGTGTTCAATTTTTTTTTTTTTAAGGTTTCATGTTTTCTTTTTCTTTTTTTTCTTTCTTTTTTTTCTGGTACCAGGGATTGAACTCAGAGGCATTTGCCCACTGAGCCATTTCCCTAGCCCTACTTTTTATTTTATTTAGATACAGGATCTCACTGAGTTGCTTAGTGCCTCACTTTTGCTGTCTTCTTTTTGATTTTTTTTCTTCTTTGCAATGGGGACAAAACCTAGGGGTGCTTGAACACGGAGACATATCCCCAGCCCTATTGTTTTATGTTTTGTTTTGAGACAGGATGTCACCAAATTGTTGGGGGCCTCACTAATTCACTGAGACTGTCTTCAAACATGAATACTCCTGCCTCAACCTCCCAATTTGCTGTGATTACAAGCATGCATCACCACACGCTGCACAATGGGGTATTTTCAGTAGGTGATATCCATGCTGAAGAACTAATACCACCATTTTAAACTAGTTAGTCTTTGATCCATGGATAACCAAGAGAGAAGCCACTGTGTTTCTTGCTACCCTGTCTTGGGTTATAAAATGGTGTTCCACTTAAGGTTAAAAAAAAAATGTGTGTGTTTGTGTATGGATGTGCGTGTGTGTGTGTGTGTGTGTGTGTGTGTGTGAGCTATTAATTGGATTTTAAGTTCAGCCTTCAAGACAGGCAGTTTCTGAGAATAAGTTATTCTCATGTTCTGCCAATACATTGACTGTCAGTCTGAAATGGAATTAAGACTACCTTCATTGAATATTTCATAGTTTAATAAAAGTGGAGGCAGAAAGAGCTTTATAAAACAGAAGTTATGTTTAAATCATATCAGTCAAGAAATACAATTTAATAAAGTTAAATCTAAGTTTTTACCAGAGTTTATTAAAAATACTATCCACCTATTTTATTATACATTTTTACTTTACAGGATTTCTAATAAAATTGATCCTGATGATCATTGTCTCACCTTGGATGAGGCCATCTATAAATATTATGACAAGGTAAAGAGATTTTTGTGAAATCAATTTTCTTGCTCTGAATTTTTGGTTGTGTGGTTTTAAAACTTAGCAATGGTTTCCTAATCTATTTATTCAAATTTGCTCAGAAAAAATCATTTTAAGAGAATTATGTTGATATTTTTTTAACTTGTACAAATGCCAATGTTCCCTTGAGGAGTTTAGTTTGGTGGGGGATTGAAGAACCATTGTACTGGTAAATACATATAGATAGAAAAATCGCATCAGGAATAAATTTCCTATTGCAGAAGCAATAGGAAATTTAGTCAAGAAATTTTTGTTAGATTTACATTAGTGTGACTTTAAATCATAATTACATGATTTATAATACTCATGCAAAAATTAGTTTTTGTAGAATCAAGAAATTTCCCTCATGCCTTTAATTTGAAATAAATAAGGCACATTGGATAGAGTTTTTTTTTTTATTAGACCCTTTATATTTTACTCAATATATTTCTTGCAGGCTTTTTCCATTATTTCTATCCTTGGCTCCATTTTTACACTAAAGTAACATTAGAAATTATGGAAACATACACATTTAGAATAAGTATATTAATGTTTAGATTAGGGGCTGCAGTTGTAGCTCACTGATATAGTACTTGCCTACCATGTACTGTGAGGCAAGGGGTTCAATCCTCAGCATCATATAAAACTAAGTAAATAAATGTATAAAAATATAATAACATTATAAAAATGTTTGCATTAAAAAGGTATTTCTTCATGCCTTCTGACTCTTTCCACTAAGAGTATATTTAAAACTCTTTATCTAATTGAAAAATAGATATCTTGTGAAAAATAATAACCACTACTGGAAGCATAGACTCTCAATAATTATATGATAAGACTTTAGATTTATATTTTTTGTATCATAGTGTTTTAAAATATTCAAATGCTTATGTCACATTCTGAGATCTCATATTTTAGAAGTTTTTTACTTAGTTATTTAAATATTTATTTAAAAGCTTTTTAAATTTTAATAAGCTAGTCAAGGCTAATAAATACATTTGCATATATCCTGGAGCAGCTACAATATAGTTCAAACATAAGAAAATAGCTTCTTAAATTTTTGAACATGAATAATTGTGTAAAAACTGATGAAAAAAATTTCTTTCTTCTTCTTTTTCTTTTCTTTCTTTTTTTTTTTTTTTTGTTTTTGGTACTAAAGATTGAACTCAGGGGCACTTTACTGCTGAGCCACATCCCAAGCCCTATTTTGTATTTTATTTAGAGACAGAGTCTCACTGAGTTGCTTAGAGCCTCTCCATTGCTGAGGCTGGCTTTGAACTTGCGATCCTCCTGTCTTAGCCTCCCAAGCCACTGGGATTACAGGGGTGCACCACCACACCTGGCTTAGAAAAAAAATTTCTATAGAATGAAGTGTTCTAAATAACATAGCATGCATGAGATGACTATTATTTAACTACTAAATTCTAAAAATATGCTTTAAGTTTGAATTTTCTTTTGATATCTGGGATGTATAAATTCAGGTGCATTATCTTGAATTAGTGCCATAAAGAAGAAGCAAACTAGCCAGGGAAATTTCATAAATATGAAAGTAGGAACCAGAATATTCTTCAAGCATCCGCTCATTATGAGCACAGATTTGGACTTAAGATGAACATTTGTTTCTCACTCCTTGTTTACTTTTTTAAATTATTTACTCCAAGACTCAATATTCTCTTGAAGAAAAAAACTTCTCTTCATTGTATGTTCTTTGAGTCATCTCTGTCTCCATTCTTTGGTTATTTGGTTAATCTTTCTATTTAGTAACTGTGAGGTTTTCATTCAGTGCTATTGCCCCCACAAGGTTGTTTTTGTCATTCTTCTCTATCTTGGAAGGCTCAACATTTATATTAAGATGTATTTTTAGCTATTTAATACACAAGATGGACAGAACTCATACTGTTTGTGATTTCTATCAGTTTTATTTATAAGATACTCTTAAAGCTTAGGTCTCATATTTTCCCTCAAGAGATAATTTATGCCAATATAAGCCACAAACACACATTTAAAATATCACACATAATTATTTTAAATTTCTAAAAATGTTTTTTTTTCTCAAAAGCACTCTAAACTACGGATGGCTCCAATTTCATCCTAGGTCATTTGGATTAATAAAATAATTTAATGGATATCAGTATTTGTGAAATTATCTTGGAGGTAAGGGGAATAATATTTTGGAGATCTCTCATCATCCTCACCCCATGAGCAGACATAGCTTAGTAAGTGGCAAGATTAAATTGAATTTACATTGGAATGGCTCAGAAACATGTTCTCCTTCTCTTGTATCCTGCAGTAATGGAAAATATTAAGCTAATTTTTCAAATTTGGTGCATATTACACCTAAATATTTTTTTCTTCCTAGGATATCCCCAAAGAAAATAGAGAATTACCTCACACTTCTAATGAATCGAAGAATGATGGTAAAATATTTTAAGTATCTATTGCAAGCTGATTATTGATTTAAAATTATGGAGCTTTTTCTGTACTCTCTATTTTGTTTTTATTTTTGTAGAAGAAACAAATGAAACTGAGGAACCCAAACTTAAAACATTACCTGGAAACTGTGATGCTGATATTAAAAAGAAAAACGTGATTGAAATCACTCCTGTGGAGGAAATCAATATAAAGAACTATCACAGTAATTTTTCTTCCTCAGTTGGCTCAAAGGTAAGATTTTTAAAAAAATTATTTTTCTTATTGTTTTTGCATATCATCTCTCATATACACACGATACCAAACAGCCTAGAAATACATATAAGGCCATAGAGTCCTAATAACAAGGATAGCAACAGTTTTAACTATACCATTAACAATTATAGAATGTGGTGGGACTAATCTTCAGGATGGCCTTAGGTCTGAGCCTAAACAACTCCATTTTAACTTCATTTTAAAAGACCTTCAGTTTCACCAGGCACATCCACAGATCCCTCCAGAATGGCCTCAAACAATTTACTTCCCCTCACCCTGATAAAAAAGAGTGAAGCCTCTGGCAGGCTGTCCTCATCTGATAAGAGGGAAAGGCCAGAGGATCCGGGTGGAGACCACCAGACCAGATGTTTCTGATCCCAGGATAAATAATGTCACTGAGAAATCCAGTGGTAGCTCATAAGGATTATAAAGGGGGGTCAAAAGCCCCCAAATTTAGTATAAATGATAGAGCAAATAAACAGGGATTCAGCCAGCTGAAACAAGGATGAACTGGAGCTGGAGAGCCTTCTGAGGACCTGACATCCCATCACTTGTCATCATTCCTGAGCCTTTGTGTGATCCTCACCACTCTCAAACTCTACTGCCTCTTCTGGACCTTGGTAAGAGCCACAGCTCCTCCCTACAACCCCTTCCTCAATCAGTCTTCTGCTCCACACCAGGAAAGCCTGCCTTGGTTCTCGACCTGATCACCAAGGTCTGAGTGAGTGTGCATCTGCTGGAAGCTAATCACATGTTAACTTGTAAAAAACCTTATTTAAAATGATCTCTAACTTTAATAGCTGATAAGAAGTGATACGTGATAATGTACAATGTACAAAAAATAGGCACTAGTGATTCCAAAATTAATATTAAAATATATAGGCAAAAAATGGACTGAGAATAGTGGTGCATGCCTGTAATTCTAGCATCTTAGGAGGCTAAGGCAGAAGGATCATGAGTATAAAGCCAACCTCAGCAACTTAGTGAGGGGCTAAGCAATCCTTGAGGCTCTATTTCTAATTAAAATATAAAATGATTGGGGATGTGGCTCAGTGGTTGAATACCCTGAGTTCAATCCCTGGTGCCAAAACAAACAAACAAAAAAAGTGGTGGAGGGGCAAAGGAAGGAGAATGAAGACAAAAATCACAAAATAAAAATTAAGAAGATACAGATGTGAGACAACAAAGCAAGTGCAAAGAAAACCAATAAAACAATAAAAGATCATATGAATTGGAAAGACAAATTTAGTTTGGAGAACATTAGCTTGCTAAAGTGCTTTACCAAGCTTTATATTTTAAAACTTGTATATTAGAAGAACATGAGTATACTTAATATGCAAAGAACTAGTAGTTAGCATTATGATTACACAGATGTCCTTATATTAATCAGGTTTAATTTTTTACAGTAAAATTCAGAATTCATAGATCCTTACAGGTTTGCAGAGTTTAGCAGCACTACCAAAAATCAAAGGATAGCCTTAAATCTCTTATGCATTTAGACAACAGTGTTAATGGTCAGAACTAGACTTAGTTAAAGCAGACAGATTTATATCAGTTTCTCGATTGGCAGTGTAGCTCTTTTATGTCAGATGCAATATATAAAAGATATATTGGTGGTTAAACCTATATAAACTTTCATTTTATAAACTTTTACAGAACATTTAAATAAGGCTCAGACAAACATATTTAGTTTCAGATGTATACATATATCTAGGGACATATATTCAGGTTATTCATGAAAAAACAATCAAGCCTGGCCAAAATTATAAGTTATCTGTTTCTCTAACAAAGAAAAATCCTAAAAGTAATGGGCATCGCACTTTAATATTTTAGAGCTCAAGCCTTGCACAAACTGTTACTCATTAGTGTGGAGTTTTTTAACAGGCAGCATAGGCACAGTAGGAGATCTGGCAAATCTGACTCAAGTCACATTTCCATCAACCATCCAGAAGAAGATGAATCTCCATTAATGTCTCTCTCTTAAGGGGTTATCCCCTCCTCCTCAAGGGCAAGTTATTTCCTCCTAAAATAAAATTGTGGTTGAGAAAACATTGATCACTTTCTCAGGGTCCTTCTGGTCTGAAAAGCCTCCTTCTCTTCTAGGAGACCTCCAGCAGAGCAGGAAGGCACTTGCAAATGAAGTTGTTACTATTTGCATGAGCATGTTATCTGTACATTTAATTTTTATAACAAATTTTATCCCAGGAGAGGGATCAGGCTGGAATAGTTAAAAACAAAAAACTATGCCTTAATTTTTTTCCCTTCCAGTTTGTGCTCAAGAGGTTGGAGCACAGGTTGCTGTTGTTTGACCAGTCTCCCTTATCATCATCACAATGCCATCAACTTTAAGTGAGTTCCCCACTGTCAATTGTACCCAGAGATTCTCTCTACATATGTTTATGTATGTATCTAGGGAATTCTGTAAGTTCACATTGACCATACAAAGACTGTTAGGGACCTCTCTCTGCAGAAATCAGCAGTGCCAAGACATAGGTGCTTAGGCCCTTGTATTTTAGCTTTTTGGATAACAGGTAGGACTGCACCCAGAAGTGTCCTCTGGCCAAATAGGACATGCTTTCAGAGCTTAGAAAGGGGAGACTATTTTCTCCCCAGGTTATTGTTTTATTGAAGAGTACTGGAGACCATTGCCCCTTTCCTAGTGACTGGCAGCTTTTTTTTTTTTACCCCCCATTAAGATAGGCTAGTTAATCATCAGACAATGAGTGTAATGGGCTCCAGATAAGGCTATGTATTTATTTGTTTAATTTTTCCAAATGTAAAGTAAACCCAGTGAGGTCCAGCATTCCAGTCCACTCCTTTGTCCCCAGGGTGGCAGGAAAATGGAAATGGGGGTGGACCCAAATGGAGGTTACAAAAAAAATTCATACTTCAGGGCTAAAGGCATTCAGCCAAATAGAAAGTCACGGCCAAGCCAATAACTTTCATCCCTTCCCAACATCCTACAGCATAGATTCCAACAATTAGTTTGAACGCTTTTAATGTCTGTTCAGCATGGACTCTGATCAGAGCCTTTATCCAGCAGCCTTAAGTTCCCAGACTAGTGTACTCAAGTGGAAAAGCTTTCGGCCACTTTCTTCCTCACATGACAGGGAATTTCATTTCTTTTTCCTCACTCAAAAATAATTTAAAAATTTTTTATCCTCTGCCATCATCCATGGATTTCATTCTTTGAACCCATGAGACAAAAACACAGAAAGAAAATCGGTGAGACCTATAGCCCGCATACATTTCATTTGTCTTCAGAGGCAGCAAACTGAGCCCTGTTCTCAAACTTTTATCCCTGGGCAAAGAATGGCTAAAAAGCAGAGTAGAGGGCAGATCCTGTTTGCCCATTTCTCTACAGACCAGGCAGCTTTCTTGAGTTGTATTCATTTATTTGTTTATTCTTTGATCCCAGAACTGGTGTCCCTCACCCACAGCAGGATGATTTGCAGTTGCCTGGGGCCAGGCTGAGAAGGTGCTCACACTGTCAGCACTGGGTTGAAAGAAAAAAACTTCTTTTTTTCAATCCTCCTTTGGTGTCCTGCTGCTCACACATTAGGGCAGCACCTTTTGCATCCAACTTAGTTTTGACTGTTAGACTCCTTATTATGTAATGGCCTACATGTCTGTATATACAGAACATTTATTTTATCTCTGACAGTCCAACTCCCAACTGTACAATAATTTAGAAAACCATTCAAAGACCAGATTGTCACATTTTTTCTTAGTCATGTTTACATCTATAGGTGGCCCATTTAGTCAAGATATTTCCCAAGAAACAATCTATAGGATCAACACCCTATTGCCCATGTCTTAAAGGGCCAGAAACAGA
Source organism: Urocitellus parryii (assembly GCF_045843805.1). Classification (NCBI taxonomy): domain Eukaryota; kingdom Metazoa; phylum Chordata; class Mammalia; order Rodentia; family Sciuridae; genus Urocitellus; species Urocitellus parryii. Next base: position 181,219,925 of record NC_135531.1, read on the forward strand.
TACAAACAAAGAAACAAAATGACAGAGAAACAGAGAGGATCCCCAAACCATGGCAGACAGATGGGGACCTTTAAAACAGACCAGATAGTGGGAAAATCTCCCCAAGTTCCCAATTCCTGCTTAACTGTGACTCCTACATCAGTGGCATCACAGATGTTCCCATAGGGGTGGGGAACCAGGTGCTCCCACAAAGGGGACCAGAAGTGTAGAATCAAAGGTCTCAGTGTGCACTGGGCAGTTTACCAGGTGGTCAAGGTGCCGAAACTTTACTGCATTCAGTTTCCTTTTTCTCCAAGTAGACCAAGATGGAGGGATCCTTACAGTGCAGGGAAGGAAGGCGGAGTCCCCGGAGCTCAGGGGCTTCAGCAGCTGCTGGGAGTCCCTGTGTCCCTCCCTTTACTTACAGGAATAGCTCCTCTGGTTCAGTTCCAACCGAGGCCCACTCACCCCTAACTTTCCAGGAGCTCTCCAAAAGTTCATCTTACATCCTCAGCATGAAAGTGCAGTTCATGGAGTGCCAGGCCTGTCCAAGAAACCCAGAGCCAGGGCTTCTTCTCGGGTCCCATCCGGGGTGCCAAGATTTGTAACCAAAAGCTCAGTCCCTGTCTCCAATGCCAATTTGATAATGAGGCCAAGGTTTTGAGGAAAAGAGAAGCTTCATTGCTTTGCTAGCAAAGGAGATAAAGAATTTTTTTCAAGGGTTACATTCCAGGAGGGGGCCTTCAAGTTGCCCTGATGGCCTATTAGTATTCACATTTTGGAGATCCTCACTTCCCAGATCCTCAGCAGACACCCTCTTCCTGTAGCAGGTGTTCGAGGGCAGTTAACTAGGGAAGAAAAGATGACACTGTCTTCCAAATCTTGTTAGGGAGGGAGAGGGGAGAAGAGAGGAAAAAAAATTTTTTTTTTAATAAACCTTAGAGCAATGAGGGCTACATTCAGAGGTGAAGGGACCACTGTGAGATGAACCCAGTGATCTCAAGGGAGGGGAAGCTCAGACTACCAGGATGCGGGTGGGGAAGGGCTGACTGGACTCTGGTCCTTGGGAGCCAACAGGGTGTTACCGCTGAGGGATGGGGAGCTGGAGTGAAATGCAGAAAGGAGTCACTGAGGTGTTTGGTCTACGCGACAGAGAAATGAGCAGGCCTCCCTTCAGAAGGGGAGGCTTTAAAATATCTTTTTATCAGTCAGGGAGACCTGGAGATATTTGTGGTTAAAGATTTAGACATATAGAATAGAGCTTAGAATATCTTTTTTTTTTGGGGGGGGTGGGGGGTTGGGGATTGAACCCAGGGCCTTGTGCATGCAAAGCAAGCATTCTACCAACTGAGCTATGGCCCCAGCCCCTAGAATATCTATTTTGATGACAGGTGGCACTTGACTGTGAAAAGCTAAGGCTTAGGAGAAATAATGAAGAAGGTCAGGAATTAGATACAGATTTAGAGGATCTGGCGGGTAATGAGCCAGAATCCCAGGGGAATGGTGGGAACCTTTTAGGAATTGGAAGGAATGAAGAAGAGGTTGCAATAGGAACTGTGGAGATCCCTGAAGCTTAGCACACTGGAACTGAGAAGGACTGACATTTAGTGGCCCATAGAAATCAAAATAAAATCCAGGAGGTGACAAGTCTCAAGGCCACTGTTGAGACAAGGCTGTCAGGTTCCAGGGCAGGCAAGGGGTGTTCCTGAGGCTCCCCTTCACCCTGCAGAGAGCAGAGGCTTGTAGACTTGCCACTTCCCACAGAGAAGGCTTCCTGTCCCAGAGAATGGCTCAGTTCCTGGAGGTTTCACCCCAGAGAGCCTTTGTCATTCCAGTGGGGAAGGCCGCACTGCAGAGCTGTCCCCTGCACTGCTTGCACATCAGAGACAGCTTGGTTTCTACATCTTTCCACCTCTTCTGTTTGCAAATGAGAGGCAGAGAGGGCAAGCATTTGCTTGTCATTAGACAATTAAGAATCTGAAAAGAAGGTTGTCATTCACATGATTGCTAGGCCAGGGAAGGACAGTCGCAGAAATCTCCTGGAAGAAAAAAAGCATCTTGAACTTTGAGATGGAGTTAAAAAGGAAGAATACACTTTGGGTAGATTATCAAGAAAACATTAATTAAGTTTGCTCATAATTTATATTTGTTCAGCATTTAAGCATTTAGCATTAGAATATTACAATATTTGTTTAGCAATTACATATTAGATAAAAATGAAGACAAATGTGGCAGAATAGGGGGTCTTCAATGACTTTTAAAGGATTTTATTGGAAAGATACAGAATATACTTCAAAAGTAAGTTATTTTTATCATTTCATCTTCAACATCACCATTTTATTTAAATAACACAGTTAATTTAAACTAGTCACATCAATCATGACCTTAAATACCTACCCTAATACTGTGAGGGCAGTAAATTGTTCCAGGCACAGGAGACCCTGAGGGAAGGACCCCTGCTGCGGTACTGGGGCCAGTCCCCTGAGCAGGCAGGAGGCTGCAGCTGTCCCCTGGCCCCATGAATGGGCACAGCCCTTTGGCAAGCTGATGCAAACCTTCCTTAGTCCCTCCTGACCCTGAAGAAAACCAGCTGAATCAAATTTCTAGGGCATTCCTACTTTTACAAACACATGCAGAGATAAAGAGAGAAGATCGAAATCCATGTTATGATCGGAGCAATGAATTTCACGATCCTCAAAAACTGTTCCCAGAATAAGGAAGACAGAAAGCAAGTGAAGACTGTGACTAGAAACACACACGTGTGAAGCATGATTTTGAATATGTTGATGTAAAAGGAAATGAAACTTTAAACAATCAGAGGTATCCAGGAAAAAAAGGGGGGGGCAAGGAATGAGACAGAGGAAGAGCCAGCCAGGAAGGTGAGGGAGGGTCCAGGAGGGAGCAGCCTCAGCCTGCTGGGCCCCCTGCAGGGTTTCCATCTCTCAGGGATGGGAAGATACTGAAGAGAATGGAAATTATAAGGACCATACAGAACTCTTTAATACGAGACTATTAATTTGAAAGAAAAGCCATGGAGTAAGTGGGGGGCCATTCGGGAAAAGTTTGAGGAGACCCTCCAGGTCCAACGTTCCCGCATACACAGCATCTCCTGTCTGCTTGGATTTCAAGGAACCTCCCCAGGCCCGAGCAAGAGGCTGCCCTGAGCTGGGCACTTGGTGAAGCTGTATATCCGTTCCGCCGCTCTCCAGGGCCCTTGGACTGGCTGCGGGAGGACCCTGAGCACAGCACTTCAGGACTGAAGGTTGCCCATGAGAGGAGGGTCAGGGTGGCCCCCGGACGCCAATGTCTCTGCCTCCGCTTCTGCCATCGGTGGCAAGATCAGCGGCGCCTCGTCGCAGACGAAGAAGTAGGGCCGGAGGACACCCGACGACACCTGGCTGAAGCTGTAGATGTGGGACCCGTCCGTGACGTTGTAGAAGGACACCTCGCCGGCCTCGTAGTCCAGGAAGACCCCGATGCGGCGCGGCCTCTCTAGCTGCAGCAGGGGCGCTGACGGGGAGGCCAGCACCATGTACTCGCAGCCGCGCAGCAGCCACAGGGCCCAGACGCCATTCTCCGGGGACGGCGTGGCTTCCCCCTTCCTCTGCACCGAGTCCTGGCAGACGCCCAGGCCCCACTCGGCCCGCACTCCCACCACCACCTCCCAGTAGTGTCTCCCTGATGAGAAGCTCTGCAAGCCCAGGATGCAGGGCCAGGTGTCGAATCGCTCGGGGTTGCGGGGCACGTCCCTCCACAGCTCCCCGTCCTGCACGCTGCGCAGGTCTGCCGTCAGCAGGAGGCTGGGGTGCGCGGTGGAAGGGTCCAGCTTCACGTCCACTGCAGAGAGAGTGATGGGACACGTGAATGCACGGGAAGGACTAGACGCCCCCCCTGGGGGGGGGCGGGTGAGGGTCGGCAACACCCTCTCTCAGACTGCCCCAAGAAATAGGCCTTTCTCCAGGGTCTGAGCAGGTCTTTGATCTGCTGGGGCGCCCAGGGCGGCCTTAACCAGGCCATTAGGACAGCAGCGCTGTCAGCTTGCTGGGAAGCCAAACACCCAGTCGAAGGCAACTTTGCATTTGCACCCAGAGCTCTTGGGTGCACTTAGGATCATCTGTGCTTGGCATGAAATTTATAAACTGTTTTTCTCAAACCCTATAGGATAATTTCATTAATATGAAATCCACTACTTTCAAAATGGTGTGACTGTGGTGGGGGAATTGTACACTAGATGCCCTGACTCCACGCCCTGGTGTTATTACCTTCATGATTATATGACATTCTAGGACAACAGAGGCTATCTGGGAGGGTCTGATCTAATCCCACAAGCTCTTTAAAACTAGAAAGTCCTCTAGCTATCAGGATGGTGGCAGAAGAGAGTCTTAGACTTGGCTCTGATACAGCCTTGCCAGGGTGGAAGGTGGGAAGGGTCACGAGGGGAAGGTGAGAGCACTCTGAAGCAGACTGGCCCCAAATGATGGCTTGCAGGAAAAACAAGGACCGTGGCCTTGCAGCTGCAGGGAACTCCAGCTGGAAACTCCTTCCCCAGACTCCTCAGAGAGGCTCAGTCCCTTGGTTTTGGCCTTCGTAGACCCTAACCCAAGCAAGGGAGCCACCTACTCCCACCTGCAAGTCTGATCTTTGGACCTGTGAGCTTACTAGTGGGTGTGGTCTAAAGTGGCTGTTTGTAGTGATTGATTCCACAACAGGAGGACCATCTAACATGTACTGTGGAGTCCCCGAAAGACTGATGCAGGATTGATTCACATATATAGTACGCAAACGCATCTACATCAAAACCAGAGTACTTCCTTATAAGCACTCAAAGGTAGTAAATTCATTAATAGACCTTAAGGTCATGGCAAAAACAGTTACTACTCGTACTAGTCCAATTCATCTTCAAGCCACACGTCATGAACTTCTATGGATATCTAAACCTGACTGGCCACATCACTAGGCTCTGTGTGTTCATTACCTATGTTAAATCAGGAAGCCACCTTCTTCTTAATTTTTTTTTTTTTTTTTTTTTTTTTTGGTATCAGGGCTTGAACTCAGGGCACTCAACCGCTCAGTCACATCCCCAGTCCTATTTTGTATTTTATTTAGAGACAGGGTCTCACTGAGTTGCTTAGCACCTTGCCATTGCTGAAGCTGGCTTTGAACTCATGATCCTCCTGCCTCAGCCTCCCCAGCTGCTGGGATTACAGGCATGTGCCACCAAACCCGGCTAGGAAGCCATCCTTAATGTGGTTACTACCACCTCACAATATTGATGAGGAGATTCAAAGACTGTACCTGATTTCCCAACTCCACAGGAAGCAAATACCAGCCTGGAATGTGACTGGGGTTGGGGGCGACTGCGGGGCTCATTTAACATGCACAATGCTCAGCTCCATTGTTAGCCAAAGAAATCTGTGAAAGAGCTTTGGCTAGTTCTCTCTGTTCCTTTCTCCTAAACCCAGCTGTCAAGGGTAATACCTTCCCAGTGGCCACCAGGGTGGTGAAGGGACATCTGTGTCAGTTGGCACCATGAGGACCTGACTGTCCTGGAGAGATTCCTGCTCTTTTCCAGACTCACCAGCACCCATGCTTCCCTCCATCTTGGTCTCCCCTCTCCTCCGTCACTGCCCCAGGTCAAAGCCGCAGTGCCATGTTGGGGACTTCTTTCTCAGCCCATGCCCTGGAGTTCTAGGTTGGCTCACTCAACTCTCCAATCAACTCCAGTCCTCTGCTATTGACTGCAGTGCATGTTGCCAGCCTGGCTTCTCCCCTGAAGGTCCTTATTGTGAACTCATCTGCCTCCCAGGCCAGTTTTGGATGCTAAGTATCTGCCAACCTGCCCCCAAACCAGTCGCCCTTCTTGGGCCTTGCCTGCAGCATGGCCATCAGCACAACCAGCTGTTTTGTGTGGCAGTTCTTGGGGTCCAAGACCATGGGTCCTCCTCACTCTCCTCTCACCACAAAACACAGCTCATCCAGGAGCAGATCCCAGCAGCTCCGCCTCCATGGCTGGCCAAGGATGTGGCCATCTGGCACCTTTCATACCAACACTGGGGGGCACCTACACTCATCTGCCACTGAACAGTGACAAAGGACACCAGCTGCTGTCTTGGCATCTTTAATTCATCACAATAAAGCACCCGGATGATGTGCACACAAGGCCAGTCCTGCCCAGGGACACCCTGTGCTCTCCCACTGAGTGCTGCTCACAGAAGCAAAACCACCTCTCCAGCCCTGCTGCATCCTTGTCTTCCTCGCCCTCCCCCCTGGGCTGCCCTCACCATCCTGTCCTCACAGTCCCAGCACACCTGCCGCACTTCCTGCTGCCCGACGCTCTGCTCCTCTCTCCGTCACGCAGATTTTTCTAATTATTAGCATGCATCAAATCACACTCTCCAGAAGTCCGTGTCCTCTCCTCACAGCCGTGTGCCTGGGTAACTGAAGTCAGTATTTGCACCGTGAATCACGGGTCATAGCACATTTGATTTGCTTTTGTTCTTCAATGATTCACTCCACTGGTAGAAAGGGTAGCATAAACTAGGCAGCAAGGGCTGGATTCATTCACTAACTATTTCATTCGGTAAAAAGGAAAAGCATAGGAGGTGACAGAGTCTGGGGGTGTGCTGCGAAGGCCCTCATCAAGTCACATGGCTAGTGTATGTTCACCTGTCCACCAAACAGTGGGATCACTGGGCGCTACAACTGAGGTAGGTTTTCTAATTACAGGACAAGACTGTCCTGGGAAGCCACAGTTTGTATTATGTGGTGCAAAGTAAATTTTAAAAGGAAATAGTAAAAATATTGAATCATCACCATTTTAAAGAACAACATGATTGGTGAACAAAGCCATTTTGTGCAGACCCTCTGGGTGTCCCTGACTGGCATCCGCTCGGATTGTGCACAAATGTCCCCTCCCCCTTCCTGCAGGCAGGTGCACTGCTCCACCCCTTCACAGCCTGACACTGAAATCCTCAGGAAGGCCAAGGGCAGTGCATGAGTCAAGGTGAGAGAGTGCAGTGTATTTTTGGTCTATGTCCCAGGTCCTGACACACCAGTTCCCAAAAGTCCTGAGATAAGGGACTCTTTTGCATGCTAATGAGATGGCTGGTGCTTGGTGGCCTAGATGACCTCAGGATGGGGCTGGTTTCCAGGGAACCCCCTTTGTATTAAAGGGATAGAACCTTCAGTCCAACATCCCCCTACCTCTGGGAGGAGAGTGGGGCTGAAGCTCCAGGGGCCAGCAGTGGCCAGTGGTATCATTGGTCATGCCTGCTGAATGAAGCCTCCATAAACCCAAAGACGGAGCTTGCCAGTGGCTTCACACAAGGAGATCCTGCAGGGAGCACCCAGAGAGGGCATGTTGCCCCACCCCACACCAACCCTGTTGGTTTCCTCCAACCGGCTGCTGGTCCCCATCCTCTGCAACACCCTGTACAATAACTGACCAAGTGTGAGTAGGGTCTGAGTTCTGGGAGCTGCTCTAGCAAACAAACTGTGCTCATAGAGCGGGTCCCAGGAAAGCTGCTTTGCAGTTGGCTGGTCAGAGGCACAAGCCACAGCCTGCTTGTTCCTTGCTCCTGAAGCAGGGCACAGCCTTGCGGGACCAGGCCCTCAACCTGTGGGATTCAATGATGTCTGCAGGTGGACAGTGTCAGAAAAGAGTGAGTGGGAGCCAGCAAGGCAACACCGGAGAACTGACCGACTCCTCGAGGGAGACACCCACATGTTCTGCTGGACAGGTCTGATGCATTGTGCCCGGGAAGGAGCTGGAGGTCTGTCAGGCTGGACCCCAGGTGAGAGGCCGCAACACCCTGAGAGCACACTTGCATATGAGAGCACACTCGCACAGTGAGTCTCAGAGACCTGAGGCTCTGCTGTGGCCACAGGCCAGGGCAGTAAGGGCAGCAGTAAGCCCCACACTCCCAGCATCAGTTCCCAGGCTCGGGGGCTCCACCCACCTTGGAATCTCCTCAACATTTCCCGCATGCCAGGGATGCGACACGGGGTCTTCAGCTCCATGGGGATGGTCTCTGGTTCCAGCCGCATCACAGCCTTACTTCTGAGAAGAGCAGAGAACCCGGAAATGTCAGCATGGCCACACAAGCCCTCTCCTCCTCCCCCGCTCCCTCACTGGAGCGGAAAGTACACTTACCGGCTCAGGGCTCCTTGCACACCCTGGAAGTAAGAGACACAAGCAGGTGTAAGTGCTTCCCACAGTTGACTGGGGACACACCATGAAAATGTCTTTAGAATGTACTGGAAATAATTAACAAGCAACATAAGACTGCAGATGACAGTGGATCTCTGTTAATTAAAGGCAAAAAAGGCTATAATTGAATTCTCACATGACTCTCAAATTTAAAAATCAGGCATATAATTAGAACAGAGTCAGACTACACAAAATTTATATTAATTCCCATGAAACCTATCCATGAACTATGGATTGTCAACTGATAGCTCTGGTTGTTGGGCTATTTTAACAGTTACATTCTGCACTTTATACAGATGGAATTAGGGTAAAAATCCTACATGTTTTCGGAATTTACTTGAGGAACATGTATAAGTACGGCATAGATCCTGGGACTGGGCATATCGCTCATGGTCGAGGGCTTGCCTGACTTGAACAGGGCCCTGTGTTCTGTCCCAGTACTCCAGAAAACGTCATCCTCAAATTCGAATTCTCTGAAACAACAGACAAAGCTACTAACTGTCTAAGGAGATAAGAAAGGAAGTCACTACTATCCAGCAACAGTGTATCTCAAAGCGGGTAACAAAAAGGTCACCTCCAACACACTTGTCTTCTTCCCTAAAAGTGGTCAACAGTCGGACAAATTTCAACAAGGCATGAATGCAGGGAAACCATTTGCCTTGTCCTTTATGGACATGATTGGCCTGGGTCTTGGCCAGTGGGGTAAAATGAAGATCATTGGTATCAGAGAAGAAAGAGAGAGGACACAGACAAAAATTATGTAAGAATATATTCTTACTATGATTTGTACTATAAATCATTTTAACATTTATATGGTGTAAAGAAATACTCATTTTAAATGAGATTTATCTGAGATAATGCAGTGAATATTATTTTTGAAAATGCCAACATTCCTGTGCTTACTTGCCACCTATACTTGAAAAATTAATTTCTTTCTGGCTCTCTGTTTACTCATTAGGAAATGAGCACAGCCATGACATTGGTAATGGGAATAAAGATAGTATGGGCATATTAAATTAAGTGCTTGGTAGATAAAAGCGTTTCATGCAGTTACTTAGTGATTCCCCATCAGATCCACAATATTGACAACTGTGTTTGCAAATGTCCCAGGACAGCGACTGGGTTTATGTGTCTGGAACTTGCAGTGTCCAGAGGCGAGTCAGTTGGGACACTGTGGGCCAGCTGCTCAGTGGGGATCTGCACTCTCTTTTAGGTTAGAATCCTCATCTGTCACTGGGGCAAGGTACAGAGAAAAGTACCAGGTGAATGAATTTCTCTTGCAGGCGGCCCTGTGAACAACACCTGTGGGGAGGAATGGCCATGTCTGTGACCCCAGACCCTGGGGAGGCTGGGGCAGGAGGGAGTGGTTCAAGGCCAGCCTGAGCCTCTGAGTGAGACCCTGTCTCCAATTAAAACTTTAAAAAGGCTGCTCCGAAGTCCCAAAAGATTGAGAAATCTGCATGGGAGTCCATACACTCCCACCATGCCTGGAGTCTGTACACTCCCACCATACACTCCCCTTAGGACTTAACACGGGAATTTCAAGCTGGACTAGGTGAAGCACTGCTCATACTTCTGGCTATTTTCCATGAAATGGGCTGCCAGAGGCTTTGGGGGTTGAACATTCATGAAAATCAGCAATATCATCTTTGACAAAAGACGGTTTCTCAGCCAGAATGGCGCAGCTTATCCTTGCTCCCGCTGTTCACAATTACATAAATAATTAATTTTCTCTCATCACGTATTGAAGTTTTTGTCTTTTGCATGAGCTAAATGGTCCTCTGGGTGCCTCCTGACTCAGGGCCCAGTATTCAGTCGTAAGATGCCTTCTAAGGAAGTACTGCTGAGCTCTGTCCTAGAGAGCTGGGTGCCTTCATGTCCCATGTCAAGGCTTGTCCCCATCCCCTCAGCCCTTGTAGGCCTGCCCTCCTGAGGCCGCCTCACCTCCAGCAGCCCCAGGGCTGGGCGCTGGCACCTCTCCTCCAGCTCCTCTGCCAGCTCCTTGAGGGCCTTGCTGTGCTGGGCCAGCTGGTCCTTACTGTCCCGAAGTCTCTGCAGGGTGGCTCTCTCCTCCTCCTCCAGCCTCCGCAGCTGCAGCTGCTCTTCAAGGGCCAGAAAGCCTCGGTGCTTCTCAAACTCCAACCTGAAGCGCTGCCGCTGCATCTCCACCTTCTCCTGGAGCAACAGGAGACCCCATCAGGCTGGGGCAAGGTGTGCGGGGCCTGCCTCACATGGGACAGGCAGCCAGAGAAGGGACGTCCCACATCATCCCCGAACCCACCCCCCCTCACTCTGCACCTCTGGGGAGGACCTCAGAAACCAGAGGCCGGGAACAGGAGAGGTGGCCGGTGGGGTTTTCAAGCTCAGAGTCTGGGAAGACTGTGGCTGTGGGCCCCCTTCTGCTGCAGGGCCAGAGGCAAGGCCTTCGGCACGCGGGTTTCAATATCACGAGTCAAATGCAGCAGAAAGAGAAGTGTGGGGATCATCTGGGCACCTCCGAGAGCCTGTGTGGCCCCACAGCAGAGGGCTGGCTCTGCTGCTGGATGGGTGGCCAGGAAGAGCAGGAGGCCTGGGCTGTGAGGGACAACGTGACAGGAGAACACCAGATGCTCTCTTGTCCCAGGAGAAACAAGAAACCAGCACAAGGCTGGGTCCTCTGCAGAGTCCAGAAGAACTAACTGCCATGCAGGCCACTCACTCCAGGCTATTACACCAGCCCCTATCCAAATCTCCCTGGTGCTGAGGACAGAACCCCTGGCTTCACTCAGGCTGGGCAAACTCTGCCCCTGAGGCACACCTGGCCCTCACACGTCGGTGTCTGACTGAACCTAAGGATCACACTGTGCGCAGGGGATCGCATCTAAATGTTATTCTCTTGAAATTAGTAGCTAGAAACCCAGCTTTAAACTGAGCATGAGCGGCACATCACCCTCCCAAAGCATCTGCACCTTGGGTTGTCCGTTTTGTTTTTAAACCTGATAGTTTCTTGGTTTAATTGAAAGGCATAAATTATCATCAAAATTATTATAAAAGACATATAAATATATTTGTAATCCAAATAATAGTTCTCCCCAAATGTCTGAAGGTACTTTGGATCGCCCCTCTAGGGGAGGTGCCGCCTGCTGCCACCATCCACCGCAGAGGCTGAGTGCTGTTGAACGACAGCCTGCGGGGGCAATGCCTGCCCCGCCCCCCCCACACACACACACAAGGAACTGAGGGCCCCACTGGCCACAGCGCCAAGGTTTCCCACTTCCTTCTTCCCATTTTGCATTCCTACCTCCTTTACTGTTTTCTAAATCACTAATTCATACACTCTTGGCCTCCTCCTCAGGGACACTGACTCTGCATTTCACATTCTGTTTCCTGAGAGGCATGGCTCATAGAAATGCAAACTGTCTCCCAGGGCAGGCTGCTGGAGAGAGGGCTGAGCACTGCCACAGGGAGAGGAGTCCAGGGGTGCACTAGGGATGACGGGGTGGAGGGGCTACGGCAGCCCAGCTTCCTTCATGTCACCCTCTTGAGTGCCACCTTGGGTTGTCCGTTTTGTTTTTAAACCTGATAATTTCTTGTTTTTCTCCTACATTTCATTTACACACAGTGGCTGTGAACCTGGGCCAAAATGCCCTCCTCTGCAGTTCCACAGCTGGGGATGCTTTGGGTCACCACACTTGATGCTGCCATTCATGGCAGAGGCTGGAATGTTGCTCGGCCCCTTCTGGATGTGAAGAAAGAAGAAGTGCTGCTGCAGAACTTAGAGCTCCTTTCCATCAAGCCTGTGCCTGATGGTTCTGGCTCATGTGAACATGAACAACAAGAAGTTCAGACATGGCTACTTGCCTCTGAACATGATATCTTAGCATCACTTCTATGTTATGACATGCGTTGGAGGTTTTAAAATGTGGGAATTCAGATCTTGCACTTGGGTTCCTGATTTCATAAATCTGTGGTCAGGCCAATATTTAAAAAAAAATTAAATATTATTAGCTTTAAATAATAAAGATTGTGAATCAGTGCTTAACTTTACCTATAATAGACATAGCAATAGGAGAAGATAAGACTTATTCCATTAGAAAAAATGTTAGCAAAAATGGTCCTTATGAGCCAGGTACAGTATTGCACTGTAATTCCAGTGACTCACTGAGGCTGGAGGATCACAAGTTTAAGGCCACCCTCTGCAACTTAGTGGGACCTGTCTCAAAATAAAAAGTAAAAGGGGCTTTGGATGTAGCTCAATGGCAGAGCACCTTGAGTTAAATGCCCAGCACAATAAATAAGTAAATAAATAAATAAATAAATGTCCTTATGAAAATATCTGTATGAAGATAGTATATCAAACTAATTTTTTTAAAGAGAGAGAGAGAGAGAGAGAGAGAGAATTTTTTAATTTTTTTTTTTTTTTTTTTTAGTTTTCGGTGGACACAATATCTTTATTTTATTTTTATGTAGTGCTGAGGATCGAACCCAGTGCCCCGCGCATGCCAGGTGAGCGCACTACCACTTGAGCCACATCTCCAACCCAAACTATATTTTTGAGGAAGAAAATAATATAAAATAATATAAAATATAAGAATGATTCTAGCAGGAAGAGGAATATTCTATAAAATATAACTGATCATGTTGTATACTGTGCTCTATACATAATATACCCATCTACCCATGCACTGTATGTGGTTCACAGCCTTGACACTTTGGCAGGTTTGACCTACAATTCACTGTTGTGGGGTGCAGTTGCTGTTCTGGGCACTGTAGGGAGCCGAGCAACTTTCCAGCCTCTGCCATGAATGGCAGCAGCAAGCTTGGTGACTCAAAGCCTCTCCAGCTGTGGAAAGGAGAGGAGGGCTTAACTTTACCTATAATAGACATAGCAATAGGAGAAGATAAGGTTCACAGCCACTGTGTGTAAATGAAATATAGGAGAAAAACAAGGGGGGAGGGGCTGCTGAAAGATGGGACCCTGGATGGATGACCCAAGGAGGCTGAAGGCTCCAGTCCCTCCCTGTATAGATGGCTCCTGGGAACTGCACCACATCTGTCACCAAGCCTGTGGCATTCACTATTTAACTGTCTGACAAATACAGTTTGACACTACAGTAGCAGGTGGTGGCACACACCCCAGCAGTGAGTTTCACAGTAAGATCAAGAGAGTAAAGCTATTTATAATCTGGATAGGGTCTTGCCGACAGAGGTTAAAACAAAAATGAACAATGTCATTTGGGGTCTGGGACAATTCAGGATGGCCATGAGATGTTTCCATAGAGCGCCTAAGTAAATGGCAAGCTCGCTGGAGAATGGAGACTCAGGAAGAGGGTGGTGCCTGCAGCTCCCCAGGCCCAAGCACGCCTACCTTCCACAGCACAGTCTTCCTCCCCATGTTAGCTTCCTGCATCAGGGCCTCCTCCATCTCCTTCTTCACCAGCTCCAGCGCTGTCTGCAGCTTCACCTGTGTGGAGCAGACTGTGAGGACCTGCAGGATCAACTGGAAAACTCCCTAGAATGCAGTAGACACCTTTGCTGGTAACTCAGTTAATATCAGATGCAAAGATACATCTAAAATCATGCTCATTGCACCATTACGATAGTAAAACTATAATGACTAAAATGTAAAAATGAGTGGCAAAACATTTTACATTAACACGATAGGAAACTTAATGTCAAGAAATAGAATTACAATGTCAAATAAGTACATTTTATAACAGTGCCAATTTTGAAAAAAATGCTTATAATGAATATGTAAAAAATAGATGGAGGGAAATGAAGACATCATTAGGTGAAATGTCATCTATTGGTGCTAGGTTGAAGAGTGATACAATTTTTTATTAATTACGATGAGAATCAAGTGTTTGTTATTAGTACTATAAGTCATGATATTTCACCAAAAATAAATTTTGTTGGTTAAAATATGTTAAATGAAGTCAGGTGCCGTGGTACATGCCCATAATCTCAGCAACTTGGAGGGTGAGGCAGGAGGATCTCAAGTTCAAGGTCAGCCTCAGCAACTTAACACCGCCCTAAGCAACTTGTGAGACCCTATCTCAAAATAAAAAAAAAAATAAAAAGTCTGAGGATGTGGCTCAGTGGTAAAGCCCCAGGGTTCAATCCTTGGTGTCAATAAATAAATTAATAAATAAAATAAAATACTTTAGGTGAAAAACACAATATTCTGTACATCTTAAAAGGAGTAAAAGAAGAATATAAAAAAGCCTACCAAACAATTAAACAAACAAAAACCCAGAAATTAGATCTCTGTTCAATGATAAGACCCTTCCAAGAAGCAAATACATGCATTTTTTTAAAAAACAGGAAGCACCCATAAAGACATATATAGAAATATGATTTTAGTAGAAAATAATACAAATTCTACCTCCAAACTTATTCAATAAATCTTACATATATATCATTCACTTTAAAATATTATAATACTCTATATAAAGTACACATAAAATAACATTAGAATTCATGGTGGCATCAGAATAAAAAGAGGCATATGTTTGGTGTTTGCAAGGAATAGAGCCATTCTCACTTGTAGACAGAGGAAAGCTCCCTGGGACCAAGGACACTGAGCAAAAGCAAGGAGGTGAAAGAAGAGCATGTTTGGGGACAAGAGTGACTAGGCTAATTTTGCTGGGTCCCATGTTTGGATCGGATAAGAGCAGAAGGAAGGGGACTTCAGAACCTAGAAAGTCGTGATTGGCAGGCCAAGGAGTTTGGATGGTACTTATTTTTTATCTAGTTGACTACTGAAAACAGAGAACGCCTTTAGCGATATCACAGCAGCCATGTTCTGGATGGTACCTTGGGGATTTAGACAGACAGGAGCATACTTGACTTTTCAGGTAGGCTAGAGAGCGCCTAGTACCTGTAATTTGCAGAGGATAACAGAAATCAAGAGGAAAAATCTAGAGAAAATTCCAAGATTGTCCAGATGAATGTTGGCTCGTGAATACCCCAGTCCTTAACTTAAAACAAACAAATAGAATAAATAAATGAAAGTTTTAAGAAAGCTGGTACTTGGAACTTATTCCAGTGTGACGGAGTGCTTTGGCTAACTGTGCCATAGATTAAAAAGACAGCGTTGACCTCTTCTGTGCTAGCAGCTGTTCCAGATGCTGGGGACAGGCACGTGTTTAGAGTATGTCCCAGGACCAGAGGGCACCTGTGGGAAGACACCTGGGCAGAGTCCCTCGGAGCGCTCTCGGGGTCAAGCACCTCCTCAGGGGAATGCTCAAGTCCTCGGTTCCCAGACCTTCGTGTGGAGTCGAGTGGCCCCCTACTTCAGGGGACCCAGACAGTCCAGGCAGGAGCAGACGCTATTCCTCAGCCAGAGGGTGGCCTTGGTGTCCGTGTTAAGGGACCTAGACAGACACCAGGCAAACGCTGCGCCCTTGGAATCCCGTCAGTGGAAGCGAGTACGACAGAGGTGCAAGGCTGTCACCGAGACTCACTGCACAGCCCGCCGGCTCGGGATCGGGAAGAAAAAGACCGGCTTGAAAGCCAGGGACCGAGGGTCCTGCGCTCGGCAGCCGGTCCCGCGCTGGCTAGCTGGAGCCGAGGCAGGACGACCCTGGCCGGCGGGGGCTCGGTGCCCCGGTGCCTTCCGCCCGACACGAGCGGCCCGCGGCCCAGCTCCGCACCCGGGGCTCCCGCGCTCACCTGGTAGCTCCTGGCGGCCTCCCGCAGCGGCGCCGTGTGGTGGCCCTGGTGCTCGGGCGTGGTGTCGCAGACCCAGCACAGGAGTGCCTGGTCCTCCTCGCAGAAGCGGCTCAGGTCCTCGCCGTGCCGCGCGCACTGGCGCGCCCCCGCGGGCTCCGCCTCCATCCCGAGCTGCCGCACGCTGTCCACCAGGCTGGCCAGCTGCCGGTTGGGCCGAAAGTTCTCGGGCCTGAAGGGGCCGCGGCACTGAGGACAGGCGTACACGTCGCCCTGCGCGCTGTCCGACTTCTCGCAGAACTCCGAGATGCACCGGAGGCAGAAGCTGTGGCCGCAGTCCACGCTGATGGGGTCCTGCAGGAAATCCAGGCACACGGAGCACCGGGCCTCCTCCCGGAGCCGCTCCCTGGGCGTCCCGGAGGCCATGGTACTGGCCTCGCCTGGCCGCGTGGCTGCCGCTGCCCCGCGGCGTCGGTTATCTCCTCTGTCGCCTGGAACCAAGAGAAGGGCTCATGGCCAGGATGGGTTATCGCTGGCTGGGGTTCAAGAGTCTTAATTAACCACTTCTGCTGATGATTTACAACTCAGACACCGTCAACCACAGGGGTGAAATTGACATTCAAGTAATCCTCACCTCCTAGGAAGCTGAGCTCTTTCTCTCTTCCTCACTCTTCCTTCCAGGGAACATTTTTATTTGAGTTCTTTGATGTAATGCAACATTTAAGTCATCTGAAAGGGAGACATTATGGAGATTTGACTACTTATCTCAAAAGTTCAAAAGTCCAAAGTTTAACAGAATTTTACAAAGTAAGGGCTGGGGTTATGGCTCAGAGGTAGAGCGCTCTCCTAGCATGCAGGAAGCACTGGGTTCGATCCTCAGCACCACATAAAATAAAATAAAGATATTGTGTCCACCTATAATTAAAAAAATAAATATTTAAAAAAAAACAAATGAAAAAAACCCACAAAACAACAACAACAAAAAAAAAAACCAAAGTAACCTGAAGTGCATCGATGAAAGGGATTAGCTGACTGTAGCCAGGTTCTGTGGGCTTCATGATATTCCAGGTGAACTCAACAGGGTGGCACATATTTGCCTAAGGGTGAGCCCATTTGAACCTTTCTCTCCAGGCCGTGCACCTTCCCAGTGGAGCAGGTACTAATGTTTCCAGGGTCAGGAGATTTGAAGAATAACTGAGCTCCTTCCTCTCCTTATTGCTGATCCACTCCATGGTCTTCCTATAGCATAGTCATTATTTAAATCTTTTTCTTTATATAGTATGCTCATTTTTCTTAATCGTCTTTCCACCAACTTTAGTTTTTCTACCTTCTGTGAATTATCTAATGATAAAGAAATGAAACCATTGAAGAGGAGATACCTGAATAGATGCACATAATGATGATAGGTCTACAGCCCAGCAACAATTCTGAAGGTTTAAAAAATATGGCACTGGGACTGAGGTTGTACAATGGTAGAGCACATGCCTAGTACATGGGAGGCACTGAGTTCCACCCTCAACATCACATAAAAAATAAATATTTTAAAAAATGTGGCACCCATTTGCTGACAGCCAGTATGGACTGGTGTGTTACAATTGGGGCAACACATACACTGGAAGTGAGAAAGAGGTAATCCAAGGTATTAGTTGGAAGGCACATTTCCCACCACCATCAGTGCATCTATGGGAGGGGGGAGACTGAGATAGGAGCAGGTAGGGGATTAACCAAAGACCTGCTCCCCCTAAGGGGAGGCAGAGTTGTAGGAGTACAGTGAGGTCTTTAATGTCATCAAGAAGGCTGGCAGGTCGGTGGGAATGTCTGTCATCTGAACAAAGTGTAATTTCACTATGGATGAGTTTTAAGGTGACAGTGGGTCGTGCTTCTGGCAAATCAGTCTGTCTGTGCATGTTTATGTTTATTGGTAGCCACGGACCCTGGGGCTTGAGGCATGAGGATGAGGAACAGAGCCAGGACCTCATCTCTAAAGCAGCCTTGAGGTCAACTGAGAGAGATGAGCACAGACTCAGGCCAATGTGTCATTACAAGTTATTACCTGGGAGAAATATCACCCACCTGTCCTGCAGGAATATAGCAGAGGACTCTACAGTGGCCTGCAGGGTCCAGACAGACCCTGCCAGGTCTGCTGATGTGTGAGGGCGAGTGAAGCTGCAGGTAGATCCCCCACCAGTGCACACAGCGGCTGTGGAGGAAGGCAGCTGGGGCACCAGGTGGCCAGAGGCAGCCAGCCAGGCTCATGCTGGGCCTGAGGAGTGGCAGCAAGATAAGTTTGCAGGGAGTGGCTGGGCCAGATGACTCAGGCCCTGGCCTTCCTCCAAGGTTGATGCCTATGAGCCCAAATCCTGGCCTGGGCTTTGGTAGTCAGTGGGGTGTAAAGGACCCTGAGGTTGCCTGCCCAAAAGTGAGGTGGAGAGATGAAATGGATCGGCACTTCAGGTGCAGGACACTGAAGATGTGAGGTTTGAGAAGAAAGGGAAAGGGCTGCGGGCCTGGAATTGGAGAAGCCGACCTGGTTCCAGGTTGCAGGCTGTGCCACTTGCTAAGAGGCTGGGATGAGCTGGGTCACTTTCCCTGCTGCATTTCATCTCACACTGGAGGTCAGTGCTGCGGCCCTCTTACGAGGCTGTGCAGAGGGTCACATGAGCTAAGAGGCACCACATGCCAAAGAGAGGTCCTGGCATAAGCTGGATATATTTAACTAAAGACAGAAAAAGAGATGACAAAATGAGTGGAGCAAGGATAATGAGTCAGAAGATGAGCTGCTTAGGGTCGGGGCCGGCTCCTGTTTTCACTGCCGTGTCCTGGGGACTTCATAGAGTGAGTGGCACATATGACACTCAGCAAATACTAGCAAGCGGGGGGGGGGAAAGAAGGTAGGAGAGAATTCAAAGGTGACCATTATGCATCCAGCATGACATCTGTATCTTTCTTATCATCTTGTTCTGTCCCCATGGCTCTGGCAGAGGCTGGAATATCTAATTCACAAAACTTGAAATACAATAAAGCAACCTATTGGCTCCCATGCATGGATAAGTTGATAATTAGGGTAATTTGAACCCAGACACCCCCATACGATGGCAGGCTAAGGAAAGATCACCATTACTGGTGGGGTCATGGTGGTTTTTAGGAGGTTGGGGTGAGATAGGGGAGGTCACTTATTGTTTTAGAGCTGTTAAGCTCAAAGCTCAAAGTGTTTTCTTTCTTTTCTTTTTCTTTTTTTTTTTTTTTTTTTTTTTTGGCACCAGGGCTTGAGCCCAGGGGTGATTAACCACTGAGCCACATCCCCAGCTTTTTAAAAATATTTTATTTGGAGACAAGGTCTTGCTGAGTTGCTTAGGGCCTCACTAAGTTGATAAGGCTCACTTTGAACTCCCAATCCTCCCATTTCAGCCTCCCAAGCCCCTGTAATTACCTGTAATTACGTCTTACACCACAGGGCCAGGCCTAAAATTGCTTGTTTTCTGACACTGGGAGGCTAATGAGGTCTATAACATTGTTCTTAAAAACAAACTTCCCTTAGGAGTGGGCCAGTAGTGGGGTGGATGGTAATAGGACTGCAGGAAGCTCCTCCCAGGCATCTGATTATTTAACTTGAATTCCTGTTTCTCATGGTCTCTCTTTCAGGGTAAACAATCTTTGTGCCAATGCTCCTTGTTGTTAACAAGGTTCTGATGCTCAGCCTCTCCATTCCTGACCCTAACCCTGATAGACTCAGGGTGCAAAGTTTAGGATCCCCACCACCACCCCCGGGGAGCCCTGCCCATCCTCCACACCTCCTCTGGCCTCCCTGGACAGCCTCCTCTGAAGCCATCAGCTAGCTGGAATATAGAAGCCACGTTCTCCTGTGCTGTTAGCCTTAGCTTACTCCCTATTGGCAGGGGGCTGGATTTATGGATCAGTGGTAGAGTGCTTGCCTAGCATGCATGAGGCACTGGGTTTGATCTTCAGCACCACATAAACAAAGTTTGGGCTCTTGGTCTCTGCACAGCCTCCTGTTTATGAGGAGCCCTATTGGCCAAGGCCCTCATCTCTCCAGGGTCCCACCCTCCTCTCTGCTTGAGGGATCCACAATCTCCCAGCCCCACAGCCTGAGCTGAGACCTCAAGAGCACCAGGTCTGACTCAGCATTTCCCTCCAGCTTGGGGATGTTAAAATGTCTCTGTTTGTTTCCACTTAAGCAATTGCACCCTGCATTTGTAACCCTGACATTTCTTTTTTTTTTTTTAAACATCTTATTTTACCTTCATTTACTTCTCTTTATTTTATTTTTATGTGGTGCTGAAGATCAAACCCAGGGCCTCATGCATGCTAGGTGAGCACTCTACCACTGAGCCATAAATCCAGCCCCCTGACATTTTTTTTTTAATGGAGTGAAATACACTTAACAAAAAATTGACTATCCTGGGGGCTGGGGCTGTAGCTCAGTGGCAGAGTGCTTGACAAGCATGTGTGAGGCACTGGGTTCAAGTCTCCGCACCCCATAAAATAAATAAATAAAGGTATTCTGTCCATCTACAACTAAAAAAAATTTTTTTTAAAATTTACAATCCTGTTTTTAAGCACAGATTCGGTGATATTAAATACATCAAGAGTGTTGAAAACAATGATAATCTCCTAAACATTTCACCATACAC
The DNA here is from genome assembly GCF_045843805.1 of Urocitellus parryii. Classification (NCBI taxonomy): domain Eukaryota; kingdom Metazoa; phylum Chordata; class Mammalia; order Rodentia; family Sciuridae; genus Urocitellus; species Urocitellus parryii. The sequence goes on from NC_135531.1 coordinate 181,240,415, forward strand.
AGCTGTCGCTCTGTTAAATAATAACTTCCCGCTTGCTCTGCCCCGTGGCTGGCGACACCTTTCTGCTTTCTGTCCCTTCATCCTGCCCACTCCAGGTGACTTACCCAGGTGCGTCCTCTAATACTCGCCTTTTCTGTCAACTTACTTGACTCAGTGTCACTTCTGCAGCAATCATCCTCATCATAACATGTTGCGGATTTCTTCATGTGTAACCGTAATAATGTTTCATTTTACACACACACACACACACACACACACACACACACACACACACACAGACACACACACACCCCACAGTTGACTATTAACTCCTCTGTCAGGAACTCATGGGCTGCTTCTGTATTTCAGCCGTGTGTGGAATGCCTCTAAGAGCACAAATACACATGCAATCTTTCCAGACCCTGGTTTATTCTGGTGGGTCTGTACCTGGAGGTGGGATTCCACATCATAAGGTAGTTCTAGCTTCTCCAAAAGTGCCAAAGTTTCCAATTTCTTTACAAGCTCCCCACTCTTGCCATTTTCTGCTCTTATTTTTCATGGTTTTCCTTTTTCAGTGCTCATGCTGGGGTCACACCCAGGGCCTTGCACATTCTGGACAAACACTCCACTGCGACCGTGTCTCTAGCCCTGTTTCCTGCTTTCTATTGCACTGACCTAATGAGTGTGAGCTCCTAGCCCTGCGTTTTCTGCCCAGAAGCCCCACTGAAGCCTGGCCCACCCAGGTGGTCTCTTACTCCCTGTAGGCACAGCACCAACCTTCCCTGCCCAGAGAGGGATGCTGGCGCCCAATGCACCTTGGTGCTGCCATGGAAGGAATTCAGGGAGAAGGGCCAAGCTCTGACCACTCCCAGGGTCCAGTGGTTGTGAAAGTGGACCAAGGACCTACCAGAGGTGGATGCCGAGGAGGCAGATGCCCTCCCCAGCACTCTCCATGCCCAGAGCTCCAGACAGCGTACCTGCATTTCAACAAACTGTATCTATGTGATAATGCTACATTTAAAGAGTGGTTTGTATTATTATTTTATGCAATTTGCCTGATTCAGGGACAATAATGCATTCTGTTCACATTTTTATTCCCAAGTCCCTTTCCTCTGAGCCAGGACAGAGTAAAGTCGAGTCAAGCTCCTGCAGGAAGTTAATAAATGTGATAGCCCAAGAGAGTCTCATCATCTCTCTTACACCTGCTCTGTGTTTTAGATGGGAGAGAGTCTCCACTTGAGCACATGTAGGGAGCAGTACTGGCTGTGGACAGGGCTGGACTGGACGGTGCTGTCCTGTGCTTCTCAGGCTGGCCGCAGGCCACCACTTACTGGTTTAATAGATGATTTCAGCTGCCATGCACCAGAGAGCACGTCCTGCTTCAGGGGAAACTGGCACATGGACAAAATAGTGTCACAGAAGGGTGACATTTCCAGACCCAAGTACTGGGGGGAGGGGCAGCAGAACACAGGTAGCATGTGAGCCCGGGGACGGACCTGAAAACTCACAAAGGAGCTTGTGTCTGAAGTTGGTGCTCTGGAGGCTTGGCAGATAAAGCCTGCCCTGTCATTCCGGAGGATTCTACTCAGAGGAAGCAGTGTGCAGAGAGCAGCCGAAGATGCAGGACTGTCTTTCTGGTGTGCTGGGTCCTCAGGAATTTGATGTGTCTCCTTCCTAGGTGGCCATCCAGGGAGACTGGATAGGGCTAGTTGTGCGCGCTATTCCAGAAAGTGTGATTTTTGTTGATAGAAAGTGGATCCCAATGTCATCGCACGCAGTATGTCTACACTGCGGATGAGGCAGTCAGTGTGGAAGCCCTTGGGTCAGTGTGGACTAGAGGCTTTGTATATCCTCAGGGACATCCCAGTAAAGTTGTGGGGTGTTCTGCTGGCTATTAGAGGCAGCCCCGCCCTGGCTGCAGCTGCACAGGGCCCATTGTCCATCTGACAAATGGAAGACACATATGCCAGGCCTCCCTGGCCTCCACTGGGTGAGGCGTCAGGGAAGCTCTTCAGGGAGCTTAGAGGCCGTCCCAGCCCTTCGTGTGGATCCAGTCTCCAGTCTGTGTAAAACACAGGAGAAAGGCGGGGGCACTTCTCCAGGCCACGGACTTGCACACTTCTTCAGGGGCTGCCTAGATCAGGTCCAGGCTTCACACCGTGCAGTTGTGGATGACAGTTTAATACAGAACATACCTTGGCCCTGAGCACTCCTGCTGCAGGTCCACGCTAAAAGGGTCTGAATGTATGGGTCTCCCACAAATTCCACTGCAGGACAAGAAGGAAAACTCATGAGCCAGAGGAAAAACAATTTTCTTCTGCCTTCTATGACATTTAAAGGAAAATAAAGAACATAGTTATTGGATTAATTCGAGGCAAGGTGGGAGGGAAATCAGGAAAAAAACTCATCATGATGTTTGAAAGTGGTTTCCCAAAAATGGAAACAGGAGGCAAAGCACTTAAACAAAGAAACAAAAACCAAAGAACAACAAAAAGATTCCAAAAGATTAGAGATTCTGGCATAAACTTTTTTTGGAAATGGACATATTTTCAAAGTGTGTAAGTAAAGGTAGGTGACCCTAACTAGGCCCTTCAAAAGCAATATTCATCCAAAATTTAACTTTACAAGTAAAATTACTCTGAAGAGCTGATCTTCCTAGGTGGATGTGGTGGTGACAGCCCTGTCCCAGCAGTTACATCGGGAAGCCGGAAGCCGTCCCAGCCCTGGTGGATGCTCTCTGTCTACCCTTCACCCAGCAGGTTCACCCCCTGCTGTGCCTGCTTTGGTATCTTCTCCTTGGGCCTCCCTTACCAGCTCCTGAGCTGCCTGGTTGGATGGAACCTTGAAGGGCTTGTGTAACCATCACTAGTTCTCGTCCCTTGGTGTCCCTTGGAGCTTCATTCTATTGATGTAGCACCTGCAATCCTGTGGCTGTCCCAAGAGCACTTTGAAGCTGAGACAACTTGCAAACCCCATGTTCCCACCTGCCCCTGCAGTGACCCTGGTGCTCACACGGACTTCTCTGCCTGTGTCCTGTGGTGACATGGCTTCTAAATAAGGCGTCGTGGAAACTAAGAGTGGAGCATGTGGCTCTGATGTGACCCAGCGGATGCTCTTCCAAAGACCGGCTCCCCAGCCACAGAACACCAGGGGAGAAAGAAGAGGAAGTGCAGGTCTCTGGGGACACTGTTGTCTGCAGAGGCTAATTGTTCTGAGTTTCCTTATCTCCAGGGTGTGTTCCAAACAGAGCTGTTCCTCTGTGAGGCTCCCTCTCTAGTTATGAGTCAGGTGGTGACAAGGATAACAGCAAGTGGGCTGCCAGTTTCAGGATGTGGCTGTCCTGGAAAGAGTGACTGGTGGTTTGGGGCCTGTTCATTTATCCTCTGTGGCTGGTTGCTTCAGCTAATTCACTAGTTTAACTCAATTACTTGATTCCAGAGAATGGTTCTAATTTTTAAAAGAAGTCATTTGGCACAATTTTTCCTGGGACATTAACATATTGATAAAATACAATGTCATCTGTCACCCTGCTGGGAAGAATGCAAAGCATTATTCATAATAGCCCAGGGGATCAAATAGGTACACAGACAATGCAGCAAGAAATGACATAGACTACTAAGATAATCCCAGTCCTTTATTTAAAAAATAGAAATAAAAATAATATATGTGACAATAATTCTTCCAATAACTTAGGTTGCAGAACTTGGACATCTAACGTACCCATTGCACATCAAGCCCTCCCTGCAGGTTAGCAATGGTGCAGTGTTAGGATGAGGGGCTGGGGCTTTGGGGCAGTAAAGCCTTGACTGGCACTCCTGGGAAATCCCTCCCCTGCCACCCTGTGCTGAGGCAATTCCTATACTGACAAAGTTGAGTTTAGGTTTGTCAACAAACTGTGTCCCCACCTTAGTTCAGGATCATTTTGTCTCTGAAATTAAAGAATTAAATTTTAGAAAACACTTGACTGTCTATCCCATCTATCAAATCATCTGTCCTTCTGTAATATCTAAGCAAGGGATAGTCTTCCATGCAACTTCAGCCTGAGTTTTAGAACACGCTTTCTTTTATTGAACCAAAATATCTACAGCAGTTACCACAACATAGCCAGGCTACTCATAATATCACCAATATCATGGTGCTAACTCATTTCAGAATTTCAAACTTCTCTGTGCAACAATAAATTAACTATGTACCTATGAAGAAAAAATTTTAAAATTTACTGGAAAATATTAAAAAATTAAAATATTAATCCAAGATAAAATTTAAATATTTACACATTAGTAAATATATTAATTTAGTGTGATGCACAAATGGATACTTATTTTTAGTTCAACAGTGTAACCTTGTGTGTGTACCTGTGTTACTGAGGATTCAACTCATGAGTGTTCTACCATTGAATTACTTCCCCAGCCTATTTTTAAATTCTTGTTTTGAGATGGGGTCTTGCTAAGTTGCTAAAGCTGGCCTAGAACATACTATCCTCATGCCTCAGTTTCCCAAGTTGCTGGGATTATAGGTAGACCACACCATACCCAATTTCACAACATAATTCTTAATTAATATGCAATTAAAAAATAAGTGTGCCACATTCAAAATGAGAAGCCAGTATCAGGATGCTTGATCCACTATGAAGTTAATGACTATAAATGAGCATTTCTTGGGACATATTACTATTTTAAGTCACTATCAGAAATCATGGTGCACACAGGAAGAAAAGGTTCTTGGAAAGAATGACCACGTGACTTGGGCTGGGAGGAAGAGGAGATGATGAATGCATGAGTTCATTTTGCATTACTTTAACATGATACATGAGATGGGCTAACTTTATAAGGAAAAGAACAATTTAGCTGATACTTTTGTGACTGAAAATCCAAACAGCTGGCACAGGCTCTGGCTGGCCCTGTTGGCTGTATCACCATCTCTCTGGGGCTCATCCACACTCCCAGCAGATGAACTCTTGAGGGACAAGTAAGAGCCACATTGTAGCAATGACTGAGTGGGAGAGGAGCACAGAGCAGGGCCTTCTAAAACTAAGTTCCCGTAGCCTATGGGTGCACACATGTTGATGTCTTTAATCCTGTGGGAACATAAAAATGCACACTGTGCCCTGCACTTTATACATTTCAAGCCATGTCAATATTCCCTTCCTTCTAGAGACCATGTGTCTCCAGCTAGTGTCTTCTTGATGCAGGATAGGGAAGCCCACCCTGTCATGACATGGAGGAACATTGGACAGTAGCCTCCTGATGCTCCTGCCTGCCATGACCGGCTCTCACCGGGCAGCTGGACTGACTTGTGCAGCTGATATATTCTGGTTGTGGCTGTGCGCATTGCTTCTTCCCAGGGCCCCTCTGGCCTGAGGAGGTGAGCTGAGATGGTCTTTGAAAACCTGCAGCTGGCCTTCTCCTTTTCTCCAGCTGGGGTTGACCTGCACATAGGTCGGTCACCTTATTTCTGCAGCTGACAAAGAAAGAATACACAGTTTACTTTGCAGGCCCCACTAAGCCTCTCTCTGCAAGGTCTCAGGTCTTAGAAGAGCTATAATGGCATCAGATGGAAACGGTCCATCCTGAAACAGGATCCATAAACAGTATGTTAATTTTCCCACTAGAGAGAAAAGGCCTATCACGGACATTAACTATTATTATTATTTTGGGAGGGAGGGGTACCCGGGGTTGAACTCAGGGACACTTGACCACTGAGCCAGATCCCAGCCCTATTTAACTCACGATCCTCCTGCCTCAGCCTCCCAAACCACTGGGATTACAGGCATGTGCTACCGCGCCAGGCTGGATATTAACCATTAAAAAAAAAAAAAAAAAAAAAAAAACCTGCGGAAAAGCCAAGCTACAGACTATAGACTAGAATCCTGCTGTGTGACCTAGTAGGTGGGCCACATGAGGAGTGTGTAAGGCAGAGCACCAGGAGCCTGACTCTGGGTGACAGTACTCTGGGTATTTGGAAATACACATTTTGTCTGTAGTTTCTTTCATTTTCCAAATTTTCTAAAACTATACATATAAATCATATTTTTTTTAAAAAAACTGTGTATTAGTCAAATCAGCATCAACAAATAACTAATGATGTAGCCTTCCCTGTCACATTATTTGTGTGATTCTCTTGTGTATCCTAATACTCCAAAGAGGTCAAGGCATGTAGTAGGTGCTTAAATTAATGATTGATTAAAAAAGCAAAAAAAAAAAAGTTTCTATTTTTTAACTTCTTTATTCAATACTTCAACATTTTCTTTTAAACTGAAATATTCAAAATCACTTTCACTAGAAGTATTAACAAATTGAATTTTAAGTAGACAGACTTCCACATACTTAGATTAAAAATAAATCCTGCTATACTTAAGACCTGGATTGATAATCTTTTCCAATTTGTCTGTAATTCATATGTTACATTTTCTTAGATTTAGAGATTCACTAAGAATTTTTTTTTTTTTTTTTTTTTTTGTGGTGCTGGGGATTGAACCCAGGGCTTTGTGCACTTGAGTTAAGCACTCTACCAACTGAGCTACATCCCCAGGCCAAGAATAAGCTTTAAGCTGGGTGTAGTGGCATACATCTGTAATCCTAATGGCTCAGGAGGCTGAGACAGGAGGATCAGGAGTTCAAAGCCAGCCTCAGCAATGGTGAGGCACTAAGCAACTCAGTGAGATCCTGTTTCTAAACGAAACACAATATATGGCTGGGAATGTAGCTCAGTGGTCAAGTGCCCCTGAGCACAATCCCTGGTACCAAAAAAAAAAAAAAAAGAAAAGAATAACCTTTTGCAAGATTTCTTTAATTGAATGAGTTAGTTTGAATATGGAGATATATATTAGACATATGTATATACATATATGTGTATATGTATATGGTCCTACCATTGCTGTCACATACATGTAGATATGTACACCTGTACACCTATACACACACACACACACACATATATATATATATATATATATATATATATATATATATATATATATATACATATATTATAGCAAAGGTGGGACCCATTCTAAGTTAAGAAAAAATTAAATCCATCTTATAAAGAATGTACAAATTGCTTCTATCTCAACGTTTTATCCACAGGAAAGCCTCAGTGGACACAGAGGAATCTCAGAAGTTAGCTTTCATTGTTTACAGACTTGATTGGCAAATTATAGAACACATTGGGGAAAAGGATTCTCGGTAGGACCAGGTCCCCAAGAAACCCAGGGTTACTGAAAGGAGAAGTCTGCTCCACCCAGAGCCAGACACCAGCAGGAGAGACAAGTTCCAGCTCTCACAATGAAAATGCAGGCGGACTTTGGGTCAGAGGAGGGCAAGGCAGCTTTCAGAGCAGCAGCCCTTGGGTCTCCGTGTGATGGCCAGAGGGACAGCAGGGGAGGCAGCTTTTCAAGGAGAAAATCAGCATGGTATGTGTTTCACATCCAAGGGCACAGTTTCCTGGCTATGGTTGTGGATTCCTCCTTGTCAGGGCAACTTGCTCTGCCTATGTAAAAAGAGATGGTCTTGCCTAAATGTGCTGGGATATAAAACTGTAATGACAACAACAACAAAAACTTAAAAAGGCTTCCTGAGACATCAAAGCCATTTAATGTACTGTAGGCAGATGGCATGTAAGAACAATAAAGGGGCTGGGGTAAGTGGCTCAGTGGTAGAGCACTTAATTAGCACGTGTGAGGCATTGGGTTCGATTCTCAGCACTGCATATAAATAAATAAAATAAAGGTCCATTGACATCTAAAAAACATTAAAAAAAGAACAATAATATTCTTTATTGTGTTTATTCTCATAAAATTTGAAAAAAAAAAACCCTACAGAATTAGACCTGAGTTTATGCTGGTTGCTCTAGTACTGAAGCAGGCAGCGTTCTGAGAGGCAGCAATCTTTATTATTTTCAGCTAATGTAATGAAGCTAATTTTTTTTTTTGTACCAGACATTGAACTCAGGGGTACTCAACCACTGAACCACATTCCCAGCCTTACCTTGTATTTTATTTAGAGATAAGAGCCTAGTACCTTGTTTTTGCTGAGGCTGGATCTAAACTCACAATCCTCCTGTCTCAGCCTCCAGAGCCACTGGGATTACAGGCATTCGCCACCGTACCCGGCTAATGAAGCTAATTTTAAAAGTTGGAAATAATATTTAAGTAATTGTAGTGAGTTTATTATTTAAAGTATTTAAGCAATGAATGGTGATTAAATAATTTCAGTTTCTTCTTGCATTTGAACATACAAAAGAAAGTTTAGCCAGAAGCTGTGGTGCACTTCTGTAATCCCAGAGGCTCAGGAGGCTGAGACAGGAGGATTTGGAGTTCAAAGCCAGCCTCAGCAACATTGAGGTGTTAAACAAGTCAGTGAGATCCTGTCTCTAAATAAAATACAAAATAGGGCTGGGGATGTGGTTCAGTGGTTGAGTGCCCCTGAGTTAATTCCCCAGTACCCCGCCCCCCAAAAAGGAACTTTAACTGGGAAACTGAGCCCAAAACTCTGTAAACTTAGTCTAGTGGGATGCTGTGCTTGTTTGCTCTTATTGGGGTCTCACAAACCTGCATATCATACTTCCCCATGGCTAAATGATTTATTTTTAATTTATTCATGATCAAGGTAAATGTAATAAAAATATGATATAAGGTGTATATAAGGGTCTGTAAAAGTGAGCGAGTTAAGCAGGATATTACATTTAAAAGGAACAGTAAATAGATTTACTTAATTACATGATAATGTCACACACAAAAAGTGAGAAAGCCAAGGTAGGAAAAGACCATGTTCCAAGATGGCGTAGTTAATAACTATAAGAATCTGGGGGCATAGCTCTATCATGGCTCTGTGCCCAGACAGCTTCTAAGTATCGCCCAGTCTTGGAGCAAATCCTTCTATGTGGTTAAATTCCAGCACCCAGCATCCCCTGGTTGTTCATGCGAAGGTCGGAGGCAGAACTGCTGGGATATGCTCTTCAGGCCAAGGGGCAGCGCTTGCCTTGGATGGTGTCACCTGCTGGTCACACAGGTGACCAGCTCCTCCAGACTTCAGGCAGGAAGTGGTCTCTGAGGGGGCAAAAGGATGTGGGAAATGAGCCCGCAGACATGTCCAGGGACAATATCCCAGGGGCCTGTGAAGGGGACAGAAAGGCAAGATCTGGGTGGCTAGAAGAATCCAGAGGAGATGAGAGTCAGGAGCCAAATGGGCAAGGAGAAGAGCAGACCCAGGTGTGAGAGGCAGGGAGAACCAGCAGGGCCCAGCCAACCAAGAATGCCCTGGGGTCCCTATGGCCTCGTCTTGAGCTGGATTTAAGAGATCCAGTGTGTGCGTGAGGCTTCCTGCTCCGTGCGGGCTCCTGAAGGCAGCTTCATAGAGCTTACGATGTCATCTTCAGTCCATGTAAAGGTTCCATGTTCAATGGACATAGCCTTCCTGATGCTTTTGCCCAGGCACAAGAGGAGAAAACAGAACACAGCAAAAAACCGAACTGCAGTCTTGGAGATGATGAGCAAAGTGGCAAATCAGCAGAAGAGAGGGTCCTCAGGGGAGTGCGTGGACTGGCCAGTGTTCTGTTCACCAACCAGGGACGATCCGCAGCTCCACTGTGCCCCTCTGTAAGATGCACTTTCACTTCCTCACAGAGACTGAGTTACTGAGTAGGGCACAGTGGTCATGGAGGGCCGCAGGGAAAGCGCTGCAGCCATCAGGGTGAGAGATGGTGGGACCTATTCCAGGCAGCAAGCAAAGTGGGCAGATAATAGTGATCCCCCTAGTTGCAGGTGGAGCCAGCTGATTTTGCAGAACAGTCTAATATTGGGTCAAAGTCAAGGTTTCTGGTTGAGCGACTGGTGAAGAGTGCCCCCTAGTGGGGGTGGACAGGTGCACCAAGGGTCTGCTGGGCAGCTTTGGGAGATGAGGTCAAAGTAGCCTCAGGAGCTGAGTGGACATCTGTGGTGCATTTCAGATAGGACAGCTGTTTGCACACTAATATTCAAGACTGACACGTGAAATTGAGGGTTAAGAGCTGAGAGACTGAACCTGGAGTCAGGCTAGCAGGAGGCCTGGTGTAACCCCGGCACCATGAATGAATGAATGAGTAAAGTCAAGAGCTGCATGTTGAGCTGCTGTAAACCCTGAGAGTTTGCAAACGTGAAGAGCCTGCTACGGTGGAACCCAGAGGAATGTCACGGATATTAAGTGACAAGCTGATGAGGAAGAGGGAGGGGTCCTGAGAGCAGTGGACAAAGCAAGCAGAGGAGCTGGGGGTGGTGGTGGTCATGCCTGTGATCCCAGCTTCTCGGAGGCAGAGGCAGGAGGGTGGCAAGTGCAAGGCCACCCTGGGCAACTGGTGAGACCCTGTCTAAAATCAAAAGGGCTGGGGTGGAGCTCAGTGGTAGAGCACTTGCCTTGCACGAATGAGGCCCGGGTTCAACCCCCACTACAACAAGCAAATGCACAAACCAACTCATAAATGAAGCAGAGGACTAAGGGCCACTGAAGAAAGGAACGGTCTCCACCAGGGAAGGAGTCCATGGGGGTGGGCAGCCCATGGAGGCAGCACAGCTGGACCTTTGATGTGTGCTTCACCTCTCGTTTACAGGGAGCGAAAACCAGGCTTTTGACAAACTGGAACAACTCCAGCAGAGAGGTGGCCACTGCTGTCCAGGAGAGGGTGAGCTGGAAACCTACAGCACCTCCCAGCATGGGGGAGGACACAGCCCAAGTGAGGGACTAGCTGAGACCCATGCACACCACTCCTTCGGGGTACAGATGAACAGTAGGTGGGGGTGTTAGTGGCCTAAGCCTGCACGTGCTCCCATGGGGACCCCAGGCTTCTGGTCAAGAGACAAGGCCATGCTGAGGTTTGAAAACAGAACACATTTGCAATCCTCACTGAAGAGACGGAGGAGTGACTGGGTCAGGAGGAGTGACTGGGTCAGGAAGCCTGGAGCCATTGATATTCAGATCCAAATGTGGTCAAATAAAAGGAGCATGGGATTGTGCATTTGAACCTCCCAAGAGCAGCACATGCAAACCTAAAACAAAACAAAAAAGCCCTGAAGGTCCAAACACCAGCGGTCATAATATTCTTGTCCTCGCACCCTGTGCTTATCATACATGTTTTCTGCACTCCCTGCCCCCAGACGATGCAAGCCCCAAATGTGTCTGCAGTCACCGAGTTTCAGCTGCTCGGATTCCGGACCCTTCAGGAGTGGCAGACCCTGCTCTTCACCATTTTCCTACTCATCTACCTCCTGACCCTCACGGGGAACATCGTCGTCATCATCGCAGTGGTGAGCCAGGACAGGCGCCTGCACTCCCCCATGTACACGTTCCTCCAGCACCTCTCTTTTCTGGAGATCTGGTACACGTCCACCATCGTGCCCCTTCTCCTGGCCAACCTGGCCTCCTGGGGCCGGGCCATCTCCTTCTCTGCCTGTATGGCGCAGCTCTACTTCTTCGTGTTCTCTGGGGCTACTGAGTGTTTCCCCCTGGCCATGATGGCCTACGACTGGTACCTGGCCATCTGCAGTCCACTGCACTACCCCTTCCTCATGAGCCCTGACACCTGCAGGCACCTGGTGGCCCTCTGCTGGTTGACAGGGGTGGGCACAGGCTTTCTGCCATCCATGATGATTTCCCAGCTGGACTTCTGTGGGCCCAACCAGATCAACCACTTCTTCTGTGACCTCCCGCCGCTCATGCAACTCTCCTGCTCCAGTGCCCACGTCACCGAGATGGCCATCTTTGTCCTGTTGGTCGAAGTGCTGTGTATCTGCTTTCTCGTGACCCTCATGCCCTATGTCTTCATTGTGTCCTCCATATTGAGGATCCCTTCAGCTTCTGGACGGAGGAAGACCTTCTCCACCTGTGGGTCCCACCTGGCTGTTGTCACCATCTACTATGGGACCATGATCTCCATGTATGTGCGCCCTTGTGCCCACCTCTCACCCGAAATCAACAAGATCATCTCTGTCTTCTACACTGTGGTCACACCATTGATGAACCCAGTCATCTACAGTTTGAGGAACAAAGACTTCAAGGAGGGTGTTAGAAAAGCTATCAGAAGGCAGCACGGCTGCTGTGGAGTCGGAGTGAGAGGACAGGTCTTCATTAGGTAGGGAGAGTCTATAGGCAGCAGCTCCTGGAGCCAAGGCAGGATGAGGACTCTGGCTTCAGAGCCCAGGCTGAGCATCCCTGCTGGTGTGCAGAGGGTCCTGCGGCTATAAGGAATCAGTGACTTGAGGTCCCCTGCCCACGACGACGTCAGAAGATGGGCTTCTGTCTTTAGGCATGTGTCGCTAAGGGGCAAAATTGCGACTTATGCGGTTGAGGGGAGAAATAAGGAATGTCCATACGCTTCTGCCCCTTTCAATGCTTTATGCATTCAAATTACTCGATACAGTTTAACTCTATAGATTGTTAATCAAGAAAACAACAATCCTTAATGCTATAGACGTAATCAATTCACAGCAAACAATTCTAAGTACTGCAAAACACACTTAATCATGACAGGCTCATGACGGACATTCCCTCTGCATGCTAAGTTCAAAAGTCTTAAGCCTTAGGCTTTATGTCCAGCAGATGCACACTCACTCAGACCGTGGTGACCAGGTCCAGAACCAAGGCAGGCTTTCCCTGGGTGGAGTGGACGACCGGTTGAGGAGAGGGTCATAGGGAGAAGTTGCAGCTCTCACCAAGGTCCAGTCGAGGCGGTACAGTTTGAGAGTGGTGAGGATCACCCAGAGGCTCAGGAACCATGACAAGTGATGGGATGTCAGGTCCTCATCAGGCTCTCCAGCTCGAGTGCATCCTTGTTTCGGCTGGCTGAATCCCTGTTCATTTGCTCTATTATTTATACTAAATTTGGGGGCTTTTTGACCTCCCTTTCAATCCTTATCAGCTACCACCGGATTTCTCAGTAACATCATTCACCCTGGGGTCAGAAACATCTGGTCTGGTGGTCTCCCCCCTGATCTTCTCGCCTTTCCCTCTTATCAGGCAAGGACAGCCTGCCAGGGGCTTCACTCCGTTCATCAGGGTGACAGGAAGTAAATTGTTTGAGGCCACAATGGAGGGCTCTGGGGTGTCCTGGTGAGACTGCAGGTTTCAAACTGGAGTTTTAAAAATGGAGTGGCTTAGGCTCAGGCCTAAGACCATCCTCACTTCTGCTGGGAATAAGAAAGACTTCAAGGAGGATTATAGAAAAGCCCTGAGAAGGCAGCTCGGCTGGTCCCTGAGGGATTCCCTTTTACACACTGTTTGGAAACTGGCCTTGCACACCTCAAACCTGATGTGTGACAGCTGGGGCAACAATGACTAAAAAAGGAAACCAAGACTTTGGAATTGTGTTTTGTCCTGCATTATCTCCTAGTGATAAGAGAACAAATAAAGCTTTTTTTTTTTTTTTTTTTTAATGGTGTAGGGATTGAACCCAGAGCCTTATGCATGTGAGGCAAGCCCTCTACAGACTGAGCTATATCCCCAGGCCCAGAGCGAATAAGCAGTTTTGAAGTGCCAAACATTTGTCTTGGATAAGTTAGACTTTTAGTATTTTCTGCTTAATGAAGTTTCAGGGAAGGAAGGAAGGGGAGAAGGGAGAGGAAGATCAGAGTGCTCTCTGCTATGATGGGCCTGGAGTCAGGCCCGCAGCACAACACAAATCCCCTCCACTCAGCCAGGATTTAGGAGATCTCTGCCACTATCCACCCCTCCACACACACCCTGACCGGTTCCATTCGTTAATTCCACAAATACTTTTAATTCCCTGAAGTACGAGGTCTCCTGCTGCAGTCTGCAGTGCTTGGAGATACAAGATATAGAAAAGGTGAGGAAGATTGCAATGAAGCCTAATTCCAGAAGGCAAGAGGGTTTGATCTCTATAGAGAATAAGGATGTGCTTCTGTTTCTCTAGAACATTGTGGAACAGAGAGTAGGCTGGGCGTGAAGGCAGACCTTAGCAAGGCCTGCATCAGCAGGGGTTTAGGGAAGCTCTGCCCACCAAGTGCTCAACCTTCACTGCTGGGAGGAGGAGAGCAGAAGTGGAGAGAGAAGTCCAGGCTGAAATAGTAGCAGTCAGGGCAGAAGAGGGAGGCAGAGTGACTGGGGAGGTGGACAGAGGTCAGCCTGGGGAGGGGTAGAGCCTTGTTCCTGTGGATCATTAGTAACCCTGAGGAGGTTTTGGATTTTTCACTAAGAGAAATGATTGATTATTGGAGGGTATGAAATATAGAATTGAAGATGAAGTTTGCATTTACAACTATTTAAAGACTATTTAAAGAAAAGATAGAGAAGGAACTGTTGGGTTAATGCAGCAGCTCATGGGGTAGAGGAAGTTGGTTTGATTTTAGATTTGATAATGAAATTCATGAAAGCAGGTCCCTTCAGGAAAGTGTAACCAAAAAAATCAAGAGAGCAAAGACAGAGCAGAGCAAAGGAATGGAAAATACAAAAAGGTGGGAGGAGGAACCCCACATGGTAAGAGGCACCAGGAGGCTGCTGAGCTAGGGGCTCAGGGACAAAGCTGGTGGCTCAGGGGCGGAGCTGGCAGGAGGAAGGGACAGCAGGGAAGCTGGAGCCAGAGGGTTGCACTCTTCCTGACCCAGAGCACTGCTGTCCTGAGAGGGCAGTGTCTTTGTCATGCAGAGGGTGATACCACAGGGGGCAGTGCCCCTGAGAATGCTCCGGAGGGAAGGGAGCAGCTGTGTTTGCAAACAGTTTTCCTGAAGGGTAGTGTTGAAGGGGTGAGAGCCAAATATCTCATGGGAGGTGTAGTTGTGTTTTTATAAATTGTAAGATGTTAGCACCTGGGTGGATTCCAGCACAGGTGGGGAAGGCCATTAGTGTGCAAAAGCCTGAGAGGTCTCTAGTATAAGTGGCACCTGATGTGATAGTCAAGCCAAAGTGACTTCATTTTGTTTTGTGACTCCATTTTGTAAAACAACCATGCTAAGTGGAAGGGTTATTATGACTGCGGCAAGATGTTCTTTTCCTTTTGCTATAGAAACATTTAAGAACATGAAACTACCTAATGGGGCATTGTTTCTATAACTAGGGTAACAGGGCTCTGTTTCTGTAACTGAGGTGACTGGGCTAATTGTGATTGGCTAAGGGTCCCGCCACTTGACTACATTCTCCCACTTCTGTAACCTGGCTTGCTTGCATTGGCTAGACCCCCAAATGTCCCTTTTGCGGTTTTCAGGCTTATAAGGGGGGGCACCCTTGGAATTGTTTGGGGCTGATCAGGGGAACAGCTTTATGTTCTGATCAGCCGCCACCGGTGTGCTTCAATAAAGGCTTGATTCGATTATAGGTGAGTGGTCTGGAAGTCAGTTTGTGAAACCCCAGGAGGAAACTTTAATTATAACAAGGAACCCTGGGATTGGGCAGGACGGGGTCCAGGACAAGTGTGAAGTGGCAGTGCTCAGAGGGAGAGAACTTGGTTCAGCCTCAGGGGCAGAAGGCAGAGGTCTTCCTTGGATGAGGTCTTAGAAATGGAGATAGGATTGGGCACTTTCACCTGCTTATGTTTACAAGGTCGGTGGTGGTGCCTGTGGTGCCTATGGCTCTTTGCTCTCCCTCTGGCAGTGCTGGTCCTCTGTGTTCTCCATCTGGCAAGTTTGGGGCTCTGTGTTCTCCCTCTGGCAGGGCTGGGGCTCTGTGTTCTCCACCTGGCAAGTTTGGGGCTCTGTGTTCTCCCCCTGGCGATCTGGGGCTCTGTGTTCTTCTATTGGCGCTGCTGGGGCTCTCTTTCAATAGTAGCCATTCTAACTGAGTGTTATGTTGTCTCCTGTGGTTTTGATTTGCATTTCCTTGACGATCAGTGGTGTTGGGCGTTTTTAAAAATACTTCTTGGCCCATTGGGTATCTTCTGAGCAACGCCTACTCAGGTCACTTGCCGGGTTTTAAATGGGATCATCCTTTCTTCTTGCTGTTGAGTTGCTTACATTCTTACCTATTCTGGCTGCTAAGGCCTGTGGAGTGAGTAGCTTGCAGGTGTCCACACCTGTTCTGTAGGTTCTCTGTTGCTTTGTGGATCATTTCCTTTGCTGTTGAGATGTGTTTTTAGTTTGATGTCAGAGTATTTGTCTGTTTGTACTTCTGCTGTCTGTTTGTGGAGTCACATTAAAAAAAAAAATCTTTGCTCCGAACAATATTCCGAAGCATCTTCCCTATGTTTTCTTCTAGTACTTTTGCAGTTTCCAGTCTCACATTAAATCTTTGATCCATTTTGAGATGATTTTTTTGAGGGGAGGGAATAAAGTGAAAGATGGTGGTCCAGTTTCTGATTTTAGATATCCAGTTTCCCAGTATCATTTATTAAAGAAATTTTCCTGCTGCATTTGTTCAAAATTAGCTGGCAATAAACATGTGGATTTGTTCCATTCCATTGGTCTCTACGTCTTTTCTTATGTCAGTACCATGCTGTTTTGTGTTTTTTTTTTTGTTGTTGTTGTGCTGGGGATTGAACCCAGGGCCTTGTGCACATGAGGCAAGCATTCTACCATCTGAGCTATCTCCCCAAGCCCCTTGTGGTATGTTTTGAAGTTATGTATTTTAATACCTCCAGCTATAATTTTGAATTTATTTAAATTTATTCAAATTTTTAAAATTGATTATTGCCCCCCCAGAACTACTTTGGCTTTTCAGGATCTTTTGTGGTTTAATACAAAATTTAGGATTATTTTTCTATTTCTGGGAATAATATCATTGGTATTTTGATAGGAATTACACTGAACATGTAGACAGGTAGTTTGTTTTTTTCTTGCTACTTTCAAGATTTCCTCTTGTCTTTCAGCTTTCTTATTCTTATGTGTCTGCGGATCCCTTTGCATTTGTCCTACTTAGCTCAGGGGTGGTGATGGAAGAACAGACCTCACAGCAGCCATCTGGTCAATCACTGCTTAGCCAGCAGACCAAAGACAGAAACCAGCCCTGGAGTCCGGCAAGAGGGTGCTCCAGAGTCAGGATGCTCCTCTATGGTACAAATGCACCTCGAACATCCGGCTTGTCACATGTTGGCTATTTACGTTGGACATATGTACATGGAGAAGGAGTTTAAGGAATTTGCTCATGTGATGTGGAGGCTCGGCAGGTCCAAGCTGTGCAGAGTGGGCCAGTGGAGGACAGCTTTGTTGAGCTTACTGTATATGTAGTTTTTCAATAAATTCAGGAAGTTTCAAGTCATTGTGTCTTGGATGTTTTTCCACTTTTCCTCTCTTTTGGTGCTTCTGTTACGCGTGGGTCGCAACACACATGTGTGTCTCACGACTCACAGTTGGTCTTTGGTTTCTTCTGTCCTTTACCTGTCTGTCATCTGGGTTTTGCCACCTCTGCCAGCCCACCTTCAAGTTTGTTAGTTCTTTCTTCTGCTGCTTCACATCTGCTGTTGGACACTCTACAAAATGCTCACCTCCACAACTGCCCTTTGCAACTCCAGAAATTCCATCTGAAATTTCTACAGTTCAATTCCACAGTTTCTGCCCATGTGACATTGTCATTGCACCTTCCTTTAATTCTTCACCAATGTCCTTTGGTTCTTTGAACAGATGTCTACTCGGGAGACGGGTTAAGTCTGACGTCTTGGGCACATGTGAAGTTTACCTTTATGTGTCCATTTAGCCAGTCCGTGGTGCCAGGTATTGAGGCACGCCTCCTCAGGTGGCCTTCGGAGGACACAGCTTCTTGGGTCGCCTTGATGGCTGCTGCTATGGTCACCTTTGCCAGACCTAAGCGGTTCCTAACTCCCCACCTGCAGGCTGGTTGCTCAGTCATTTTCAGTCAAGTCCTGGGCCTCCATGGCCTCATAGTTATGTGATCAAATTCACTCATTTGAAGGGATAGTTCCCAAAGCCCATGATTGAAATTTGTTCTGATTCTAGGAGGGCTCTTCCACGTGTTTCTTTCCTTGTATTTTTTGGAAAACAAGCTGTCCTACAGTTTAGGCTGTGTCTATTCTAGTCAGCCTAGTGTGTTGTAACAAAATACCACCAACTGGGCGATACTAAGCTTACAGAACTTCTTTCTCCCAGTTTTGGTGTCTGGTAGTCTGAGGTTGCTCACCCGCAAGTCTGGGTTCTGGTGAGGGCCACCTTCTAGGTTGTAGATGGGTGACTGCTCATTGGACTTTCACACGAGAAAGGAGAGCTCTCTGGGGTCCCTTTGATAAGGGCAGTGTCCCATTCGTGAGGGCTCTACCCTGCTTATCTATGTACCCTCGAGGGACCCTGTCCTCAGTACCATCACAGTGGGGACTGCATTTCAATATATAAAGTTTGAGGTGACATGCACCCTGCAGCCATGGAAGTGAAGCGTTCAGTTGCCTCCTGACTGCCCTTCCCTACAACCTCTGCTGTTTTCACCCCACTCTTCTTGGTGTACCTTAGACTTGAACATTCCCACATGTTATAAATGAAGTCTGTTCCTTTGGAATGGTTTACTCACAGGGAATCTAACTGCCCCTGATGGTTGGGGGCTTCCTCACTCCACCTCTTACTATTGGAAATGTGGTGGATCAATCCAGGAGTGGGCTAACCAGACCCTCCACCCATGCAGGCCAGTGCTGCAGAAGTTCTCAGCCTGCATTGATGCATGCCAGGAATCTGTCTATAGCATTCAAGGGTCTGTAAACATGGTGTGAAAAAGTCTTACTTTCGCAGTCCTATAAGAAATTTAGCCTTGACAGGTGAGGAGACACACAACTGTCTTTCCCAGTGACTCAAGAGGCTGAGGCAGGAGGATTCAAGGCCAGCCTCAGTAACATAGCAAGGACCTATCTCAAAGTAAAAATAAAAAGGGCTAGGAACTTATCCCCAGTACCAAAAAGGGGGGAGGAGGAAGAAGAAGAAGAAGAAGAAGAAGAAGAAGAAGAAGAAGAAGAAGAAGAAGAAGAAGAAGAAGAAGAAGAAGAAGAAGAAGAAGAAATAATTTAGCCTTGTCTTCCATGATGAGGGAAGATTGTCAAACAGCGGGTTAGGAAGATTGGTGGTTTGGTTGCCAAGAGAGACCACAAGTTCTCTTAAACCACAGTTTTTTTGAAACTCTAAATTTCATTTATCATCACCATGACTTCAAAGTCAGTAGTTATTAGGCCTTCCTCTAAGCTTATTCTTCAAGTCAATACAGAAGGTCATATATTATTATTTGTGGTTGTTTACTACCTTTTAAGCTGTATTTAGATATATAATTAATTTATTTTATGAGCCGATGTATCTTATTTTATACATTTAAAAAATATTTCTGAAAAGGGGTCTCTGGGTTTCACTCAATGTCCAGAGAAGCCTGTGGCTAGATCAGGGTGAAGCAGGTCTGTCTGGGCCTGGCTGCTCCTCAGAGTCCTTGACTCTTCCTCTCTGAGCCTCAGACTGCCATCTTGAAAATATGTTGCCGTGACTCATCTGGACCCGTGATGGGTGCAATGGGTGGTTTTATCTGTAAACTTTCCTCCACAAGGTCATATAGTCAGGTTCTTGGTAGCCAGACCCACCTTCTCCCAATACATTGGGACCAACTGCCTCCCCCAAACTCCTCCTGCAGCCCTGCCTTTCTATCTCTTCTGCCACTGGAGACCCTTTTTTCCATGTTGACTCACTGTGACAAGCCACACATCTTTCTTACTTATCAGCTGGATGTACTGACTGCTTTCAGACCCACAGAATAACTGGCAGCATTTTCCTCTGGTTTTCCAGATATAATCCAGTCTGCATTATATGCTTGCTTGGGATGCCTGCTGGTGGGAACAAGACTGGTCAACAAATGAATGTTCTCCCTTATCTCCAAGTTCATCTCTTCATTTTGTCCCACTCCTCTACCCTTAAGACGAAGTATTCCCTATAGAGGTAGAGGTCTGGGAGAACTGATTGGCGTGGCAGGCATATGGCTTATACCAGGACCCGTCCTCCTGAGCCATCTCCTTGAAGGTTGCAGGGATTATGGCTGTCCTGGAGGAGCAGGGTGGCCTTCAGGGATCCCTGCTGGAACAGGGTATGCTCTGCATGCTTCTGATCACTTCTCATGCATCACACAGTCCACACCAAAGCTTCCTTGTTGTTGCAGGGGCCACAGGACAACAGAATCAACACAGAACATTCAGATGCGCAGCTCCTTGGGAACCCTTAACTTGTAAACATGGCTTACAGAATAGAGCCCTCTCCACTTTGCCACGTCTGCCACGTTGGCTGGATGGCTGGTAGTAGGTGTTTGGCTACTTGTTGGAGAGGGCCATGGACTCCCTTGGAGGTTCAGAGAAAAAGTGTCCTAATGGATTAGTGGCATACTGATGTATTCACACACACTTTGCATGTCAGTCAGTCTGTAAATGCTAATAGGCTACCTAAAGCAGAAGTTTGTCATGCAGATGTTGCTAATTCCCACTGATATAGCTGGTTCCTTTTTCCTTTTGGAGACTTCACTTCCAGATACCTTTAAATAAAGTGGGGCCATGTGACTAGCTCTCACCAGTTGATTGAGAAGGAAAGTGACATTTATTTCCTTAGCATTGAAAAAGGGTCAGAAGGGAGGTGAGATTTCCACATGTGCTTTTCTCTTTCTAGGAAATTAAGGCCTCCTATTCCAGAAGACTCAGTTACAGTGGAGTCTCCATCAACAAGGGACCCTGACTGATTTGTGGAACAGACCTACCCTCCTATTTAATAGCCCTCAACACTTATTTGATGTGTACTTTAAGGAAGAAATATTTGTTAAGCCAGTGAAATTTTGAGGTTCATTTGTTATCTCAGCACAATCTACCATGTCCTAACTAACGTAAGTCTATTGAAATAAAGAAGGGGAAATGAGCTTATGCTTATCTTGAGGATTTTATAAGCCAGGGGCTGTCAATCTTTTTCTTACAGGATGGGGAAAAACATCTTAGGAATGTGGATTGTGTGGACTCTGGCAGGTCCTCAGCTTTGCAGTTGTGGAGTAAAAGCAACTGTTGACAATAAGAAAATAGATGGATGTTTCTGCATTCCAATAAAACTTATATAAATAGGCACTGACTGTGGGCTATAATTTGCTGCTGATTCCTGCACTAGATGATTCTGACCCTATGACCCTTCCCTGGGTTCTCTGTACTGAGTTTCCACCCCAGACTGCATGTGAATGTCTGAGGAAGATTAAAAAAAAATTAGAGCCCTTCTTCTTCCAGTTCATATGTGTCTAAAGATCTCAGAATGATACCTACAGCTATGGTTCAGGAAATTCAGTCCCCCAAATTTCACCTCAGATCAGGACTATTAGTGATACATGCTGGGGACATTTGCCTTATGCCCTCCTAAACACACAGCATCAAGGGACCAAATATTCTAAGATGAGAGGAACTGCAGGCTGCCCAGAGGAGGCAGAATCTGGCTGTCAGGTTTGAGAACCCAACATGCACCTGTGCCTGTGGGCTGCTTTTCCATGGGAAAGGGCCTCCTGGCTGTCTGACCTTGTCCATGCCCTGCCCTGCCTTGACCATTGGAGGCCCTGGTGCTGAGGCATTCCCAGAGCCAGAGCATACACTCCCCTTGGCAAAAACTTGCTTGAGCTGATGCCCACAGCATGTCAACCAAGACCCAGCTGAGTCATCCCCTCCCCTGTTCTGTGTGTGTGTCACTGTGTGGATGTTTACCAAGTCACCGGAGCTCACCTTGCATGGCTCAGAGTTTGCCTGCTCATTTTCTCAGTGTTTCTGATGGACACATGCTCCCTTCAAAACTTGAGTTAGGCTGAACAAGCCAAAATAGAGAATATATCTGGCAAACAGAGAAAAATAGAGAATGTATGGATAAAAGGAAATAACCCATAATATTAGAAGTGATTTTATTTTGTATTAAAAATTTCTATTATTTAAAAAAGATATCTTCCATTTTAAAAATTTGTGTCTCAATAAGCAAAAGGGCTATTTACACAGAATTCACTTAACTTTTTTGATTTCTTGACACAATTATATCTGCACCTACTTTTGACAAAGAAATGGAGTGGTATTCTGAGGCAGATTTAATCCATTTGGAACAATGGGATTTTTGCTGAAAAAAATTAATGTCATATGACACATAAAGGAAAGCTGATGGCACATTTCCCCAGGAGAATGACGCCTACTGTTGGACATCTTCATCAGAAGGTGATTTCTCCCAGCTGAACAAGCTCATGGCTTCCAGAGTCCAAGACAGCACAATTCTGAAAGAAAGGAGTGAATCCACACTCAAAGGAAAAATGGTTGTCCGTGTAAAGCTGGAAGTCATCTTCTGCCAAGTTTATTCCAATGTTTGCTCTGTTTTTAAATTGAAAAGTTAGAATTAAATCAAGGCTAAAACTTCATTTTGAGAAACTGATGTGACTCCATTTTTGAGAAACTAGCCTCTACCTCAGAGCAAAGCCTGTCCAAGGAAGGGGGAGTGACCCTTGTCCTTGGAAAAACCCACTGAGCACTCCTTGGCACATTCCCACCCTGCTGAGTTGTTTGTCTGCAAATAACAGGAGAGATCTGCAGTGCCAGGTGTCCCTGACTCAGTTAGGCTAGGTGAGGACCCATAGTAACCCCCTAGCAACCACCAATCAACATGAGACAGGGAAAATACCTGGGATGCCAGATGACCCCCTCAGTAGTTTATGGTGGTTGATAACATGTTGGGAAACCATGTAGTTCAGCATGTACACCCCTCTTGGCTTAAACCAATCAGTTCAAAGGAATCCCCCTCTTGTACTAACCAATCACCCCTACCCAACTTGTTCCTGCCAGTGAATGTGCTAATCAATGTTAAGAGCTATTGTGGATTTTCCCGTGGTATGGAATGATTTTCTGTGTGATGTTATGATGCATAGAGTATCCCCCCAAAACCTAAAAACCCTCACTGAACAAAGGACCGGGGCTCACTCCCTAGGACCACTGCGTCGGGAACGGTTGTGAGTCCAGGCTCGAGCTTGCAATAAAGACTCTTGTGTGATTGCATTGGATTCGGCTCCTGGAGGTCTATTGGGGTCCCACGAATCTGGCATTACAATTTATGAAGACCAAGTTTATTGATAGAGCTACAGAATGACCAGAGGGTCATTGAAAGGAGGGTCTCAAACGAGCACATCAGCCAATACAGAGTGAAGATTTGAGGACAGCTCCTACCAATGACATGTTTAGGAGGAAAATATTCTCCACTGACATCTACAACTTCCTTGCTTTGCTTTGACTATAGGTGCAGACCCAAGGCTTCCAGTTCAGCCCAGCACCTGCTGCAGTAATCTGGAGGAGGATAGAGGTGGCCCCTGCTTATCCTGGCTGACTCCCCAGCACCCACCCATCCCTGAGCGACCTGCTGTGGCTCCTTTTCCTTGGCCTCTTTCCTGCTCAAGAGCCAACACTATCATGCTAAATTGACTTAATGTTCTCTTGATGTTTACTTTGTTTCATGTTAATTGGATACTAAGAATACTTTTATGGATGTCAATGATTAATGTTAATATTAACAAACTCAGCCATAGTTTCTGTCTCAACACTTTTTTTTTCATACCATGACTGATTTTTATTTTTTTTATTTTTTTTAAATATTTATTTATTTATTAGTTATTGGCGGACACAACATCTTTGTATGTGGTGCTGAGGATCGAACCCAGGCCGCACGCATGCCAGGCGAGCGCGCTACTACTTGAGCCACATCCCCAGCCCCCCATGACTGATTTTTAAAATAACACCTGGATGGAAAAAGATTACTATAAGGAATACATGCTTGTGCCAAAAACAAAACGAAACAACAAAAACCAAAAGACAACATAAAACGTTGGAGTATAGAAGCAAATACGCAAAAAGTGTATTTTCCCTTCTGGTGGCTTCTGTGTCCCATGATTGTTCTCTGGGCTGGAAGGTTCTGGGCCTAGGATTTCCTAGAGAAAGAGCTGCTCTTGTTGACCACGAAGAGACAGTTTACACAACAGCTTCCTGACCCATCCCTCCCTGAGTTCAAACCCCCACTACTTCTGCACCAGTTCTCCCAACGAGGGTGTGTGACTTTAGCTCTTGGAGAGTCGCTTCTTTACTGTAAAATGACAATGGTATCTCCATCACATTTCCATGAGGATCAGGTGATTTTGTGCACATGGTAAGTCTTGACCACCTTTTACTCTGCATCTTTCTGCCCACTAGAGTTCCTCTAGTCAAGGAGCAAGGAGCCATTACAAGTTCAAGAAAGAAAACTAGCCAACAGCCCTGCCTCAGAGGTGATGGAACAGCTTCACACAGGAAGCTGGGTTTGCCAGGGCTGGGTCTCCTGGAGCAGCAACATGCTGGCCACTCAGGTGGGCAGCTGGAAAGATGAGTGTAGAGAGGCCTGGGAAAGGGGATGGGTATAGCCTGGAAATGTCCCATCTCCAGACTCCCTGGGTCTGGGGCTCTGCCCCACCTTCCTTGCCCCTACTGTGCTGGTCCTTGTGAAACAGAGTGCATGCAGGTGCTGAAGGGCAGCAGCTGGGGTGATGCTACCTCTGCATGACTCCTGTCATACCCCCACAGTGGCCACCGCCTGTCTTCATGGTCTGGATTCCCCTGATGGCCTCAGGGAATCATGCTGGGGTGAGTCCATATCCGCTGCCCTAACCCTGGTGCTCAGGCCATCCTGGAAGGAGGCTTCTGTGAGCCACAGCCATGCAGGGCATGATGCCTCGTTCCTCAGACCAGTAGCTGGGCCCAGTGTCACCAGGCTGTCTCCACATCCTCCCCCTCTGTCTCCTCCACCTCTTGGATAAGTGATGGTGGGATTGGAATGACATTCATTGCTGGCCCCATGAACCGTGGCTGCCAGTCTCTCCCTCTTGAACTGGACCTGTGGGCTGGGATGCTCACCCTCGCTCTGCTGGCTTCTCCACACCCCACACCTGCCTCTTTCCTTTACCTCCAGAGACCAGGGCTGTGGCCCCACCTGCATCTCATGCATCTTCCAAGGCTCAAGTTCAGAGCCTCCCTCCCTCACCAGCTTTCCTGAACCAGGAGAGCTATAGTGTGTGTGGGGGTTGTGGCCACAGTTAAAACTCGTCAGGCTGAGTCACATCAGGGGCTGTCGGGGTGCCTCAGGCTCAGCACTCACTCTGGGGTCTGTGTAAGACAGGCTTTTACACTTCCCTCAGGTGGGTCCATGAGGGTCCCGAGGCCAGCAGAGCTGCATAGCCACTGCCCTGCTCTGGGATGGCTGTGCCCTGGACATCACCGTTCCCTGGCTCCTCACACTCTGACCCAGGTCATTTTGCACCTATTTTCCATGTCCAGGAAGGACAGAATTTTGACAGGTTGTCTGGCTGCCAGACACATAAATGGGTGCCATAAAGAGGGACTGAGTATGTTTGTGCAGTCCTTATTTCCTCCTCCACCTTTGCATGACACAGGTCTATCCTTGAAAGACATGCAAATGCCATCTGTCTCTTATCAATGTTTGGCAGAGGCCTTCGGTACCCCAAGGGACTCTGTTATCTTGGGTGCAGGCTGCTGGGAGTTGTGGTGGGCTATCCCGGGCTGGGTGGGCAATCTGACAGCCCTACCCTCCCGCATGCCCTTGGCCTGTCCATCTGCACATTGTGAGGAATAGACCACAATAACGTCCTATGTCCAGGTAATAGTGATGGGGAAACAACTTGCCCTTGCCCGACTCCTCTTCCTCCCTGCCCCTCTTTAGGAGGAGGAGATGGAAGGGGCTGGGCCCTCTGAGCTAAGGCAGAGCCTCTCTCAACAGGCAGGGATGCGCCCTGGAACATGCTCCATAATGGCAAGTGGTGCTCTTCACGTGTGCTTTGCCCCTGCTTCCCAGTGGGTTACCACCCCAACCTGGTTCTGCATCTTGAGGTTTCTGAGGATAGAAACACACCTTCTGCCTTTGCATAAGGCAAATGCCTTAGCATGACCCTTCATGGCCTTTAACCAGCAGTGTGGACAGGGCTGTGCTGTCCTGTGAGTCAGTCATCACAGGCCAGGCCAGGTAGAGCTGCTGTAACAAGTGGTCCCTAAGTACCAGGAGTTACAGCATCAGAGATTGATTTCTTGCATGTCTTGTCTGAGGCAGCTGCATTAGGGTTCCATGTCATCTGAACTTGGGAGCCAGGCTGATGGCAAAGACCCTGTGAAGTATTGCTGACCGTCGTGGGAAGTCAGAGCATGAACCAGGCTCACTAGTTCTTCAGGACTCTGCTGTGAGGCAAGACCTCACTTCCCATGTTTCACTCATCAGAGTGTCATTTCACCAAGTCTGACACCAAGGACCAGGAGCATAATCAGCCCCAGGAAGGGCCTTGGAACCTTCTCACAGCCTCTCTACCCCTGCCTGGATCTAAGAGCAAGCCTATGGCAATTCCCCTCAGAACCAGGAAGGTGGGGCAGCAGTCGGGCAGCACGGCTTCTTCTCTGGGCCTCCTGACATTGGCAGCAGTGGGCGAGGGCAATGGGCAGGAGAGGAAGTCGGCCCCTGGCCCAACCCTCCTTTACTTTCTGCCTAGGTCTGCCTCCTCCCTCAGCCCTAGAGTCTTCATCTGGAAAACAGAGGACTGCAGTGTAAGTGCTAAGGTCGCGCTCCTGGATCTGATCGCGACAGCAAGGAACCCCAAAGCCACTAGGCAAAGGGGCTACGGCATGGGCCATGAGACCAGAGCATGGCTGGGAAGCAGCAGACACCTGTGTGTGACTGGCACCTGCAGGTGACGTCGGACCTGTCCCCAGTCTGAGGTCTCAGTCTGTGCCAATATCATGGCTTGGTCTCCCGGCTGGCTTGCTGTCCCCTCTTCATTATTCTCTGCTGTGGGCCAATTATTCCTCTGCAGTGTCCCCACAGCAGGGAGAGCATATTGCAGGTTTCTGCACTCATGTCAATCATGTCTTACCTTCCCAGTGGCCTATGACTTCCGAAGGTTGTGGCTATGTCTTCAGTGTGTTTTCTGAGCCACCCCTGCCTCTGCCCCACCTGCCACCCGAAGCTGCGAGAGGGAGCTGAGCGTTAATATGGAGCCTCTGTCAGGCCAGGCTCACTTAGAGTCTCCAACGCACGCTCGTCCTGGAGCATAGGAGAAGTAAACGGTGGTGTGTGAGGCCACAGGGACTTCTGAGGTTGCTGCTGCAGCATAACTTAACCCTGTGGCTGGCACCTTAAAACATCCTTCTCTAACTGTTGACACATCCTGGTGGCTCTGTGATGTCAGTGTCCCTCTCCCCACAGGCCGCTGGCTGCCCTTTAGTCTATGCAGTCAACATTGGTCTTCCCATGAGCCGAGCTCTCTAGCCATGGGCCATTAGTTCTCTGCACGGGGCACCATTCTGGTGTGTTTTAGCTTGAACATCCTCACAGTTACTGTTAGTGGAGTGGCTATTTGTGTCATTTCATGGCCTGTCCATGGCTAGAAAGGCCAGATGTCCTGTTAATACTTATTATAGTAAGTATTTACATTCTTACTATATCGGCATAAGCATATCTCCAGTGGCTACTATACTACTTTGGGGACAGTCCTGAACAGGAAAGAATTGGCCCACATCCCGAGCGTCTCCGAGTGTTCAGAAGGACACTCGTTTCAGTCAGAAATGTATGATTACTGGGGCTACCACCTAACTCAGGCTAACATACAAACATGACTAGAGTGCATGTGTTTTGGACTGAATTATCCCAGAAGGCACCTGTTATTGACATGTATGTGCAGCATGTTTTCAGGGAGGGTTGGACTTCGTTGCTCAGGACTTTTCGGACAGCCTTTGCTTTGGAAATCCCTGTCATTCACAGCAGAGCCATTCGTGGTGATTTGAGGGACCAAGCTATCCCATGTGTCCCAGTCAGCCTCTGTCATTTCAGATGTGTAGTGACGTGGTACCTATACACAGCTGTGCATGCTTAGCTCACATTCAAGGATGACAAATATAGCACTCCTCCAACATGCATCCTCCTAATTCCAGTCAGCCAGCCTCTGCGAATGTCTTCTCTTCCAGTTTTGCCCAAACATCTCCACCCTGAAGCACCCATTTTTCTACTGCAAATGACCCTGCATTAGTCCACTCTACAAATGCCCAGGCTGGGCTGTGTGAACTCTTGTCTCCAGTGGCAGGCCATCCCGGGGTGCTTCCCAGCCCTTGGTGGCACAGGAGACTTTGGGCCTGAGCCAGTCTGAAAATTAGCACCAGTCCCCATTGCTCAGTTGTTTCTTGAGGTACCTCTCATGGGCAGTACTGATACTCAGGCCCTCCCGAAGAGGTAGAGAAGCCTGACCTCAGCACATATGCTTCACCTGACGCCTTGCCTCACCTTCTCAGCTCCCCCTCCTTCACCTCTTCTCCACCCAGCCTCTTCAGGTGCATCCTCCGCTCCGCTGGCCCTGATGGAGGTATGGACAGCACAGTTCAGAGAGTCTAAGGAGAAATCGTTGACACTAGCTGCTCAGGAGCGTGAGGGACGCGTGTAGCCTGGTGCTTGTCGTGTATCACGTCAAAAGTTTTCAGTCTGCTCAACATTGTCAGTCTGGTTCCCCCAGGCTGTGGGCAGGGGACACTGCCTCATGGTCTCATGGCAAGGCCTTGCCCAGGACCCTAACCCACTCCCCCAGCTGGCGCAGACCTGCACGGGGCTCACAGCGGAGGATGCATGTGGGCTGCTCTGCAAAAGTAGCTCGCCGGGATCCTGCCTTCTCCATGCACACAGACAGCTGGACAAATGCGGGTCCCCTGCCCTGGGTCCTGGGCCAGTGTGCCTCCTCCCTGAGCTCCACCCCCGCAGCCTGGGTCAATTCCAGCCAGCAGCCTCTCCCTCCTGGAAAGCCCCAGTCCAGAAGTCCACTGTGACAGGTGGGCACCCCTCAGGAAAGTCCCTGGAGAGTGACACAGTGTTTGGCATATGTATATCTTCTGGGATGACAAAGTGTAGCCAGTCAGCGTATTTATCACCTCATAACCTGATATTTTTTTTTTTATGGTGAAAGCATTTAAAATCTCTTCTAGCAATTTCTAGATAGACATTATCAGCTATTATCACTGTGTTGTACAATAGAGCTCCTGTATTTATGAAAGGAAGATGGAAGACACCAAGTCCCTTGGCTGGGGAGTGGGCAGCTCCAGTTCAGAGCGTTTAGAATGCAGATCCTGATGGCTCCCATGCTAGTTGTGGTGGGAGAGGGAGGTGGGCAGCTTCTGGGGTATGTGTGTCAGTGTGAGGCATGGGCGGCTGGTCCGACCCTCTTTGGGCACCGGCTATGGAAGCCCCTTCTGGTCCAGCCGATTCTTGGGACAGGTGCACATAGCTCTCGCCTTCTCAGGTGTTCACTGTGGTCACTGGTGCCCTTGCTCTGAGCTCCAGGCTGGAGTCCCGGAGAGTTACCCTGACCCACACCACCCCCGGCCTGACTCCAGAGCAGGGACTAGCCAGCATGAGGTGCTTTTGCTCCACTAAACGTGGAACCTTGTGGGAGCAGGGCAGAGATGGAGGTGCAGAGAGTGGGACAGTGCAGTGGACAGGCCACCACAGAGCAGGAGCAGATCCTGGAGGAGGAGCAGGGCACGTGGACGGCCCCTCTGGTTCTGGAAAGGAGCCTCTTTTGTGCTCAAGCAGAAGGGCATAAACCCCAACACAAGAAAACCATGGGCTGCAGCTTGTGCTGGCACAGTGGGGAGGCCCCAGGGTGGTGAGCGCTAGGCGGAGGAATTTAACTTCTGGTTTCTGGCCAGACAGCAGGTTGCTTATGGTACCATTACTACCATGGATGGTGAGATAGGAAAATAAAGGGTTTTGAGAAGCAAACTAGGGGTGAGATAGAGCTTGGCTAGAGTCATCCTGGGTTCAGTCACGGGCCAGCCTCTTGCGGGGGGGGGGGGTGGTCATGGATACAAGACAGACGGGCACAAGGGTGGGAGAAGGGCGTCACAGGGAGGCCAGACCTGAGGAGGACGCCCACCTCGATGGGGGGAGACTTCGGTTTAGACTACTTAGCTGTTATTTGTTAGTAGTTGCTTTGAGCATGCCTCACCTATCATTGGGGATCTGTAGAAAACGTCACAGTTGAGAGGTCTGCCTTAGAAGAAGGCTTGGTGTTCTGGGCTGTCAGAGCATGTGTGTGTGTGTGTGTGTGTGTGTGTGTATGTGTGTGCACGTCCTTCTCCAGGTGATAGATGTGGACACCAGCTGACAGCAGTGCGTCCTGAGCACTGCACCCCTTGGTCCCAGCCCTCGCTCAAGCATCCGGTGAGGAAGCTGCCTTCTGCTCCAGGCTCTCTGCCCCTTTACAGGGCGGGAACTCCTGAAGGTGGACTTCTGTGTGCTAGCCTCCTTATTTTCACAGTAACCCCATTACAAACATACAGAAAAGTGCTATTAATGATTAACCTGCTCCCCTCCTGCCCTTGGCATTCACTGTGATCCATCTCCACCACAACAGAAATGGGGCAGGGAGGGGTTGGGGAAATCCACCCTGGCTAAACTTTCCACAGAAGCCTGAGATCCATGCCAAGGTGGATAACGTGTGTTGGGACTGCTGTAGAATGTTCTAGGGGCCCAAACTGTGTCTGCCCAAAGAGTGTTGGAGTGGGATGGGCGTTGGTGACACAGTGTGAGCTGGGCTTGGTGGTGTGGAGTCAGGGATCTTGCTTTTGAGTCCTGCTTCTTCCCCTTCAATCTTTGAGGTCCTGGAGGCTCTGAGCTGGTGTCTGTGTTCTTTAGAAAGGGTGCTTTTATGTCCATGTGGCTGTGCAAGGAAACTTGTTTTCGGAGACCCCTTCTGAAATATGTAGGGAAGAGGGGGCAGGATATCTTGTATTGGTTCTAAATTATTTCTACAGCTGGAGGCATACGGGGATGGGATGGTCGGGAGGAGATGGGCTTCTCGCCTCTGATGTGGCGCCTGCCCTCCCACTGGCCAGCTCGATTGGAAGAGTGGGCAAAGCATCCTGGGAAACGTGGCCTTTAGGGCAGCCCCTTTGGGATGGGAGAAGGCGAGGATTGGGTCTGTCAGCATGCAGGCTCTAGAAGATGAGCCTGGAGATGCGGCAGCTAGGATGTGGAAAGACGAATTCAAGGGACTTGGTGACCATGTAACACCAGGCCAGCGTGGGAGAGCTTAGCTGTGATCGGACCACTAATCTCAGGACACCAGAATCTCTTCTGATGAGGTTTGTGGTTCAGGAGAAATGAAAGGAATTGAGTTCCTATGTTATTGAGATGACTTTTAAATCGTGCCTCTCCGTGTTGCTCAAGAGCAGTTTTAAGTGAATGGAAAAATTGGGAAGAAGATAGAGGTTTCCCTCATCACCTCTGCCCTGCATAGGATAAGCCTCCTCCCTGTTCTCAAACTCCCCCAGGTAATGTGCCTGCTCTGGCCTGTTGCTGCTGCCTGAAGCTCATGGTTTCTATCGGGGTTCACTCTTGGTGGTGGGCCTTCTACCATTATAATCTGTATCTACCATTATAATCTCATGCATTATGTCTCTGAATCTCTCAATAAGCTGCCAGTGCCTTAAAATGAAGGACTATGCATTCTTATCCCTGGAATTCAGGACTTGTGCACACCCTCCCCAGGATGCAGAAATTGAATGAGTTGTTGGAATAATTGGGACAACCATTTCAGTTTATAGACAAGGAGCCTGAGGTCCAGGGAGAACCACTGGTGATCCCAAGACCACACAGGGAGTTGACCCTGAGTCTGGAGGGAGATGCCTTTCTTTCCATCATCCAGAGTACCAGAAATTTCTAGAGAGTGGCCTACACAGTCAGCTGTGATGGCCAGGGTGTGGGGCTCCAGAGGCTGATGTGTTGAACAGCTAGGGATTTTCCTCACAGCATCCCTTTGTGTGGGAGATGGAGTCCTGTCCCCTTGGCCCTGGGTGAAGGAGTGGGGATAGGCAGGAGTTACCCCACTTGAAGGCATTAAAGCCAAACCTGGGAAGATAAAGGGACATTTCCAGGGATAGAGTTGCATCCTCTAGGCCCTGAGCCAGGCTGGCTTCAGGGGCCACTCTTATCCCCCTTCCCCACTGCCCAGTGTCCCTCCTACTCCGCCCAACCTTGCCCTGTGAGCTCTGATAATGCCCTTCCTCTCCCTGCTCCTGGATCCTCCATCCTCCCAGCCTCTTTCCCTGAGAAGGAAAAAGGTGAGTGGGTGTTGCCCTGGTCCCTCCTGGAAGTCATTGAAGTGTCCCTTGTGATGCCTAAGACCCATGCCTACTGTGCGAAGCCTCTTCCCTGGTCTCACATCCCAGGACCTTTCTAACAGGGATGCATGGATGATCCTCCAGCATCTGCACACAGATTCGACAATCCACGTCTCCCCGATGTACAAATGTTGGTGGGAAAATTAACAAAGCACCCCAGATATTTCATTAGCCTCTCAAGCTAAACACAGCATCTCATCAAATGCTCCAGCCGGGTTGGAGGCAGGAGGAGGTGTGGGCCAGATTCCGAAGCCCGTTAGCGTGTGGGTGGGCATGCTCCTCCAGCACCCGGCGCCACTGTCCACGGCCGACCCTCTCTTGTCTTCTTTCTAGTCCTGCTTTTTCTCAGGACTTGTCTCACTTAAGATCTCAGAACTCCTGCTCCTCTCCATGGTTCTGCAATCTCACCAGGACTTTAAAAATAGAAGCAGCCTCCTGCCTGCCATGGTCCTGGGACCTGGGGACAGAGCAGAGGCAGGTGTGTGATGTGGTCCCAGCAGGTTCTAGACGACTCTGTGGTCTCCACTGGGCCAGTCAGTGAGGCTTCCCAGGCCAGGCTGTTCCCACACCTACCCTTTTACTCCTCCTGGTCTTGGCCAGTCAGCCCCTTAGCTCAGCACCACGTCCCCCAAGCCTGATCCACCCAACAGTCCACATTTGATTTTTACCATTTGGTAAAAATCACTTGACCATATGGATGACAGGTCCCCCTGTCAGTGCCGATGCCCAGGGCCTCAGCATTTCCTTAGTCAGCAGGGGCCTGGAAGGGGCTGATTCCCAGGAGGAGGGGGCATCACAGAGCTGGACACTGGCTAACTTCACGACAGATTCTCACCATTTGTCTGTGACAGGGAAGGGTGAGGCCAAGCTGAACTTGACCTCATTTGTGCTGAAGTGGTTGGGAGTTTTAAAGCGAGGTGGGGAGCAAGGAGGGACGTGACTGTGACCAGGGACTCAGTAGAGAAGAGATGTGAAAATTAAAAAATCAGGGAGGGGCTGGGCCCAATGGAACCCATGTGGTTTGCTGAGTGAAGCACCCCCTCCACCCCTTTGAGAGGCTGGGAGACTCTAGCCCTGTCTCCCAACCTCCCTCCAGGTCCCAGGTCTTAAAGAATCCACCACCTCTCGCACCACCATACTGAGGACCGAGCTTCCAACATGGGCCCTTGGGGGACGCTCTCAAACCACATCCAACCATGACATGTGACATCAACACATCCCTTTTATCCTTCGCCCAGCCAGCACCTATTCTGGTGATCCCTTGTCAGTCAGCATGAGAGATGGTCCTCAGATGGTCCTGAGGAGCCCAGAGTTGTGAGTCAGAGGGTTAGTGATCAGGAGGCTGCTGGGGTCCAGGGCTGTGGGCAGCTACTGCCTCTGCCTGGGGATGAGCCACTTGCTTGGGTGCCTGCTGACGCTGGTGGCAGTGCTCTGGGCCAGTCAATGAGGCTTTGCAGGCCAGGCTGTTCCTACACCTACCAAGGTGGCATCACATGGTAGAAAGGATGTAACAGGCAAAGACAGTGAGTGACCCAGGGACCTAACCACTTCCCACAGGCCCTCCTTCTAATACTGCTACACAGGGGGTTAAGCTTCAATGTGAGTTTCTGAGAGACACAAACAAACTATACCCATCAGCAAAAGTCTATTTATAAATTTTTGTCAGTATCATATTAATCAGTCCTCCCTGTGCTGCCCTGGCTGGCCTCCTCTGCTCCCGGGGACTCAGGCCAGGGGTTAGTCCAGCCTAATGATTCTCCTCAGTTGGTCCTGACACACTATGGGGTCAGCATGCAGGTCTTGACTAGCTTGGTAATTACTATTGTTGCAGCAAATGGGTGACAGCCTCTCTCTCAGTCTGGGTCCTGAGTGCCTTCCACTTATTTCCTCTTTTAACCTTCACCCTGACCCTGGGAGACGTGCTGTTATTATTCCTGCATCACAGAAGGGCTAGCGAAGCACCGAGTTCTTGTATAACCTGGTCACACTTGCAGAGCAGAGCTGGGGTTTGAAAGGAGGAGGGCTGGACCTTGAATCTGTGGTCTTTCCTGATGTCTTTCCGTCACTCAGTATTGGTAAAACAAACACACACAAACAAAAGTCAGAAAATATTGATTTCATTTCAAGTGGAGCTAAGTATTATTTTGTGAAACGTTGATTTCAGTTGTATGTATCAGAATGCACTATAAAATCTATTTAAGTTGGTCACAGTGAAAAAATTTTGCAATAGCCTTATTGACTAGAAGGCATTCTGTGTAGTGTGAATTTCAAGTTATCTGGCCGAGTTCACTGCAGGTTGTGTTTCTGGTTTGACCCTTGGATGGCAGTGTTGATGCTGGTGGTGACAGAACACGTCGTAGCATGGTAGTATGGCAGCATGCAGTGCTTCCTACTGGGCTGAGGTGGCAGCTGCCATTTTTGAGGGCATGTTGCGTGCCACTCACGTTGCTCACCTCTTCACAGGTCAAGGTTGTGTTGGTGGAACCAGGGGATGACCTCATCTGGCCCCCTGGATCTGCCTTGTGGGGCCAACCTCAGTACACTTGTGCCTTCTCTCCAGCGATGCAGCATTTCAGAACTCTCTTACGATATCCTGCAATTAGGTCTGCAGAAGAACAGCCCAAAGCACACCAGCTTTGGAGCAGGGCAGTACCTTTCCCTGCCTGTGCTCCCAGCCTCCTCGGTGCTAAGAGGTCCTACCAGCCTCAGGAGAGAAGGTCCCACGTGCTCCAGCACCTGGAAGGTGCTGGTTCCTCTCGGAAAGGCCCAGCCTGGCTGAACTTGAAATTAATAATTATGCTTACCTATCTTAGAAGACTGCTGCCAGTGTTTATATGTACACAATGTGCTAGTAAGCGTGAATATCCTGGAGAAGGATTGCTACAAAAAAATATTAGTTCTAAACAAGACGGAGTCTCCAGAGCCCGACACGATGTCTTGAACACAGATGTTGCTTGGTTGGTGTGAATCCTTCTCTGTTATAACTTTTTTGAGTTACAATTCAATAAAGATAACGATTGAGTAAATTATGCATACAACTCACTCATGGTATACAGTGCAGCGATTTTCATATATTTTCAGACCCGGGCAAACATCACCATGATCAATTTTAGAATATTTCCGTTCTTCTCAAAGCAAACCCCATGCTACTTAGCTCTCAATCTCAGCTCCTTTCCCCAGTGCTGGCAACCACTTATTTATTTGCTGTCTATAGATTTTCTTTTTCTGGAAATTTTGTATAAATGGAATCGCACAGTTGTGGTGCCTTGTGATTGGCTCATTGCATGTAGTCTGAGTTATGGATCCAAAGCCATTTTCTGTAATGTGGCTATTCAGTAATCCTACCTTCATTTATTGAAAAGGCATATTATTTCCTTATCGAATAAACTTGTGGCTTTGGTAAAAATCACTTGACCATATGGATGGTCACTGGACCTTATGCCAGGCACTATTCACAGTGCCTAGCATAGTGGACGTAGCACACTTTTTTGTGACTTGTATATTTCACCTAGCATATGAGTTAAAGGTCCATCCACAATGTAAGCATGCCTCAAAATTTCCTTCTATTTATTTTCTTATTTGGCACTGGAGATTGAACCCGGGGTACTATACCACTGAGCAGTTCTTTTTATTTTTTTATTCTGATGCAGGTTCTTGCTAAGTTGCTCAGGCTAACCTCTAACCTATGATTCTCCTGCCTCAGCTTCCAGAGTTGCTGGAATAAGGCACACACCATTGTGCCTGCCAGAATATCCTTCCTTTTTAAAGGTTGAACGGTACTGCACTTTGTTCACCCCTTCATCTATTAATAGACACTCGATTGCTTCTGTCTCTTGGCTATTGTGAATAATGCTGCTCTGAAAATAGGTGTGCAAATATCTTGCAAAGATGCTGCTTTTGATCCTTTGGATGTCTGTCTAGAGTCGTCTGTTTTTAATGTTTGAGGATCCACCTACCATACTGTGTCCCATGGTAGTAGCTGCTACCTTGTGTGTTCCCACTAACAGTGCCCAAGGATTCCAGTTTTCTCCACATCCTAACCACTATTGTTATTTTTTTTGTGTGTGTGTGTGGGTGTGCACACATGCATACTCAACAGTGATCCTATTTGTTGGCATGAAGTGGCATTTACTGCAGTTTCAATTTGCATTTTCTGATGACTAGTGTTACTGAACCTTTTTTCACACACTTGGTGGTCATTTTTCAATCTTTTTTTTTGAAGAACTATGTATTGAAATTCTTTCACTGTTTTCATAGTGGTCTTTTGGGTTTTTATTATTGAGTGGTAGGAGTTCGTTACATAGGCTAGGTATTAACCTTTCAAACATGTCATTATTAACTATTTGCTCCCATGTGCCTTCCACTCAGCTGACTGCATCCTTGGACCACATGAGCTTTGAATCTCAGCAAGTCTAATTCATTTTTACTCTTGGTGTCTATCCAACAAATTACCATACCCAATACCAGGAAACATTTTTCCATCACTGTGTTGAAAATGCTTCTTCCACTGGGCCCAGTGGTGCACACCTGTAATCCCAGCTGCTCGGGAGGCTGAGGCAGGAGAATCACAAGTTCAAAGCCAGCTTCAGCAAAAGCAAGGTGCTAAGCCACTCAGTGAGGCCTTGTCTCTAAATACAACATAGGGCTGGGGAGGTGGCTCAGTGGCCGGGCCCTCCTGAGTTCAATCCTGGGTACCAAAAAAAGAGGATGGTTCTTCCCCTGTGGAGTAGTGCTGACCCCTTATCAGAGATCACTGGGCCACAGACTCGGGGGCGTGTTTCTGAGCCCTCTGTTGTACCCCACTGGTCTACGAGCCCGTCTTCACGTCAGTAACACAGTGTTGGTCACGTTAGCTTTGTAGTAAGTCCTGAACTCAGGAGTGTGGGGACTCCCACTTGGTTCTTCTTTTTCGAGATTGCTTTGGTGATTCAGGGTCATATGAACTTTAAAAATGTCTATTTCTTCAAAAATTGCCACTGATTTTTGACAGGGATAGCATTGAATCTGTAGATCACTTTAAGGAGTATCTATGTCTTAACAATCCTTTTTTCAATT
Organism: Urocitellus parryii; assembly: GCF_045843805.1. Classification (NCBI taxonomy): domain Eukaryota; kingdom Metazoa; phylum Chordata; class Mammalia; order Rodentia; family Sciuridae; genus Urocitellus; species Urocitellus parryii. The sequence continues at coordinate 181,277,549 of NC_135531.1, forward strand.
TGCGTAGATGGAATGTCTTTCCATTTGTGTTCCCTTTCTTTCATCAGAGTTTTGTAGTTTTCAGTGTGCAAATCTTTTAGCCTCTTGATTGGTTGTCCTTTAATTTTTTCAACCTATTAATGAGCATACTAATAGGTTCAGTGTGATATTTCAGTGCCTACTTTCAATGTGCACTGATCAAATTAGCCTTTCTTTACCTTCCCTCCACCTGCCTACGTGCTGATGATCACTACCTTATTTTCAAGTCAAGTTTTTTTTTTTTTTTTAACTTCCACATGTGAACAAGTGCTGGCAAGGATGTGGAGAAAAGGGTACACTTGTACATTGCTGGTGGGACTGCAAATTGGTGCGGCCAATTTGGAAAGCAGTATGGAGATTCCTGGGAAAGCTGGGAATGGAACCACCATTTGACCCAGCTATTGCCCTTCTCGGACTATTCCCTGAAGACCTTAAAAGAGCTTGCTACAGGGATACTGCCACATCGATGTTCATAGCAGCACAATTCACAATAGCTAGACTGTGGAACCAACCCAGAAGCCCTTCAATAGATGAATGGATAAAAAAAAAATGTGGCATCTATACATAATGGAGTACTACACAGCAATAAAAAATGACAAAATCATAGAATTTGCAGGGAAATAGATGGCACTAGAGCAGATTATGCTTAGTGAAGCTAGCCAATCCCTAAAAAACAAATACCAAATGTCTTCTTTGATATACTGAGAGCAACTATGAACAGAGCAGGGAGGAATAGCAGGAAGAAAAGACTAACATTAAACAGAGACATGAGATGGGAGGGAAAGGGAGAGAAAAGGGAAATTTCATGGAAATGAAGGGAGACCCTCATTGCTATACAAAATTACATATAAGAGGTTGTGAGAAGAATGGGAAAATAAACAAGGAGAGAAATGAATTACAGTAGATGGGGTAGAGAGAGAAGATGTGAGGGAAGGGGAGGGGGGATAGTAGGGGATAGGAAAGGTAGCAGAATACAACAATTACTAATAGGGCATTATGTAAAATTGTGGATGTGTAACCGATGTGATTCTGCAATCTGCATTTGGGGTAAAAATTGGGAGCTCATAACCCACTTCAATCTAATGTATGAAATATGATATATCAAGAGCTTTGTAATGTTGTGAACAACCAATAAAAACAAACAAACAAACAAACAAACAAAAAAACTTCCACATGTGAGAGAAAACACTTGGAATTTGCCTCTGGCTTATTTCACTGCATGTAACTTCCTCCAGTTCCACCTACTTTGCTGCAAAGACAGGATTTCATTTTTAATGACCAAATTATATTTGGGCACCTAGGTTGAGTCCACATGTTGGCTTGTATGGACAGTGCTGTGATACTCATGGGTGGGCAGGTGTCTTTTTGGTGTGCTCACCTCACTTCCTCTGAATTGAGACTCAGAAGTAGACAGCTGCAGCGAATTGTGGATCCACTTTAGTTTTTTGAGGAACCTCTTTACTTTCCTCCATAACAGTGGTGCTAATTTACATTCCACCAACACGTATGAGAGTGACCCTTTCTTTACACGTTCACCAATATCTATCATTTTTTAAATTTCCTTTTGGTCCCAGTCATTCTTCCGGGGTGAGGTGCTATCTCATTACAATTTCGACTTTAATGTATTTTTTTTTTAAGAGAGAGAGAGAGAGAGAGAGAGAGAGAGAGAGAGAATTTTTTAATATTTATTTTTTAGTTTTCGGTGGACACAACATCTTTGTTTGTATGAGGTGCTGAGGATCGAACCTGGGCTGCACGCATGCCAGGCGAGCGCGCTACTGCTTAAGCCACATCCCCAGCCCCAACAATTTTGACTTTAATGACCCTGGAGGCTTCTGACATTTTGTTCCTTTTGATGCTATAATAAATAAAATTGCTTTCCAAGTCTGCTACTCAACTGCTCATTGTTGGTGTGCTATTCTTCCTGTAACTGTAAGTAAATTTTTCTGAGTTTTATTATTGTCTAAATATGCAAATTCTTTTTGCATATACATCTTTTACCCTAAAGTTTTGAAAAGCTATTAGCACTAATAGTATTTTGTGGATTCTTTAAAGCTTTCTCTACATAAGAACATGTCATCTGGGATTAGAGATAGTTTCATTTTTTTTTCTTTCCAAACTAGATGCCCTTTACTTGATTTTTCTTCCCTAATTTCTCTAGATAGGATTTCCAATAAGTTAAACAGAAGAGGCAATTGTATAACCTTATCTTATTGAAATCTTCCTGTCTTCCATGATCAGGTTTGATGTTACGGGTGGGTTTTCCATAAATTGCCCTCATAGGATTGATAAAGGTCCCTTCTATTTTGAACTTGTTGCGTCTAATCTTGAAACTGTGTTGGGTTGTGTAAAAGCCTCTTTTCAGTATCCTTTAAGAATATCAAGTGCTTTTTCTACATTCTTTTAATATATTGCATTCATTTATACAGAATATGCTATATTGAGAGCAGTGTTAGGTTTACATAAAGAGTGAGCAGACTATCCAGCAAGTTCCCATCTCCCTGTGGTTTCCAGTTAGCACCTTGCTAGTGTACCAGGCTTGTTACTGCAGATGAATGGATAGCGATACATTGTTGCTAACTAAAGTTCACAGTTTATACTAGGTTCATTTTTTTCTTCCTATAGTTCTGATAATTGACAGTGCCTGTGTCTGTCATTATAAAATCATGGAGTAGTTTCACAACCCTCAAAATCTTCTGTGCTCCACTTATGAAACTCTCCTTTGTTTCCCACAAGACGCTGGTGACTGCTGATCTTTACACTGTCTCTATTTACTTTTGCCATCATCCCTTTCCTGAATGCCATATAATTTGAATTACAGTATGTAGCCACTTTCAAGATGGCCTCTTTCATTTTATAATATACATTTAAGATTCCAAGACCCTGTCTTTAAATACAATATAAAAAGGGCTGGGGATGTGGCTCAGCAGCTAAGCACTCCTGGGTTCAATCCCTGGTACCAAAAAAAAAAAAAAAAAATCCTCTATACCTCTTTTCCCCTTCTTTTCTGAATAACTCTGCTATAAGGATGAACCAGCTTGTTTAGCCATTCATCTGTTGAAGGACATCTTGGTAGCCTCCCAGTTTGGGCAACCATGAATAAAACTGCTGTTACATTCATGTGCATATATCTATGGTGGACATAAATTTACTGCAGGGAGTGCAGTCCTCGGGTCATGTGGTAAGACCACATGGGAAGGGTAGCTTGGGGGCGGGGAGCCTACAACTCGCTTTGGGAAGTGGTGGTGCCATTTTCGTTCCTGCTGCTCCATGTCCTCATCAGTGTTTGGTATTGCTGGTGTGTGGACTCTGAAAAGAGACTTGAACCCAGGCCTGAAACGCAAGGTCTGGATCTGGTTGCAGTGGTGCACCTGAAGCCAGAGGACTTCCCCATTCACCAGTCTTCCTGGGGTCCAAACAGGACAGGGGCTTGGGTCAAAGTCACACAGCCGGTCAGAACCGAAGTAACAACCGGACCTTCATTTCACGAGCCAACATCACCCTTTGACACCTCATTTAGTATTTCCTGAAACCGCGTGGTGGCCCTTTGCATGAGGCATGAAGTTGTGGCAGGACCCGTCCTGGGCTGGGGGCAGTTGATGCTGCCTGGGAAGCAGGTGGAGAGACTCCCTACCTTGTCTGGCCTGGCTGCCTGGGGCTCATTTCTCCCCTGTGGACCCGCTGGTGCCCACCATCCTCCATTTCTGCTGTGGCCTTTGTGACAAATGGAATGGAGGAACCCAGTGTGTCTCATGGCTCCCGCACACACATGTTCACTGCCACAGGCCTGCAGGGTGCCCGGTGGGAGGCAGGTCCTGATGAGAACACAAACCCCACCACCTTGGGCTGCCACTCAGAGGGCTGCAAGGTGATGCCATCCCCTTTTGAAGTGGGTGGTCTTGTCCTGTCTCTGCACCAACCCAGGAAGGGCATGTTGCAGGTGCAGCCCATCAGGGTCTCATGGAGGTGGGAGGAGGGCTGAGGATCCTGAGGACCCTTCTTTCTTTGCTTCTCCATCTTCCTCTCTCCTCCCGAGTCCTGCTTCTACCTGCCCCTTGGAAGCCTTGGCTCTGCTCCTGCCTCTCCCCAGGAAGGACCCCTGCGTCTCCAGGGGCACAAGGTACCCATCCTCTCTTTGTCTATTTGACTTTAGTTTCCTGTTCCTGCACCAATGTCTTGAAGTGTTTCTCCTGCGTTCTCTCCCAGTAGTTTCCTAGTTTCAGGGTTTATGTTTAGACCTTTGATCCACTTTGAGCTGACTATTATAACTGGGGGAGACTGGAGTCTCGTTTCATCTTCTGCATAAAGTTATCTGATTTTTCCTGCACCACTGATTTATGAGACCGTCTTATCTCCACGGTGGTTCTTGGCACCTTGGCTGTGGAGATGTGGGTTCATGTTTGGGTTTCTTGTTCTCTTCCATTGGTGTCCATGTTGGTCTTTAGGTCAGTGCTGTGGTGTTCGGGCTATCATAGCTCTTTTGTATGTTGTTCCCATATTTTTACTGGTGCATTGTTGTATATGTAACAGTGGATTCGCTGCTGTGTGTTCATGCATGCACACGATAGATATTGCTGAATGTTTTGAGCTCAGGTATTACAATACCTCCAGGCTTCCATTTTGCTCAGAATTGCTTAGACCATTTGAAAACTTTTGTGGTTTTATGTAAATTTTGGAATTGTCTTTTGTAGCTCTGTGAGGGGTGCCTTTGGTATGCCATGGAGATTGCAGTGAATCTGGAACTTGATTTGGGTCGTGTAGACATTTTAATAATATTAATTCTTCTAACGCATGATCATGGGAGATCTTTCTTTTTTTTTGTATTCTCTTTGATTTATTTCATCAGACTTTTTAAAAAATTTTCAAGGTAGAGGCATTTATTTCCTTGGTTAAATTCATTACTAGACATTTTACTTTTTTTTTTTGGTAGGTATTGTGAATATTATTGCTTTCTTAATCTCTTTCTCTGCAAGTTCATTATTGGTGTATAAAAATGCCAATTTCAAAACTCACCATTTTATAGAGAAGGAAACTGTAGTCAGGAAGAAAAGTTAACACGCAGCTCATAAATTGCAGGACCACGTGCCCAAGGAGTCAAGTGCCTTTTTGCATATTGTCTGCTCTGCTTATGAGTAGAACCAGCAGGGAGGACTGATGGGAGCCCAGGAAGAAGGTGGAATGCTGATCTTGTAGTTAGCTCTTCAATAAAGTGACTGTTCTTCCATAACTTCTTGAGTTCTGTGGGCAAGGCACCCGTCCCTCCCCAGTGGGGCTCTTGATTGTGGCTTTTGTCCTCTTCCTGGAGCCGTCTTGCCTTCTGCCCTCTCACAGGGGTCTCCCGAACCAGTCTTAGGCACCCACCTACTTCGGCTTCCTTTCTGTTTTCCTCACATTTCAGTTTGTATTTATTTTTATTTCTTCCTTCTTGTTCTATTAATCTGTCAACTTACCTGCTTGTAGTTGTTCTTAGTGTGAAATCACAGGGAGGGCAAGGAGTTCATCTCTTGTTCCATCTGTGCTGGAATGTGGCATGTCGGACACCAGTGCCTATTTGCTGAAGACATAAGTTTAAGCCTCACCCATCCAGATGCAGGAGGGAGGGGGCAGCAGCACTCTGTCACCTGAGGGCTCTTATTCACAATAGGCCTTTTGTTCTGATGGTGACAGGAGCACCTCCAACCAGGTCACAGTTGTGGACAAGAGCAGCCTGTGGGGCTCAGTCCTTCATCGCCAGCCTAAGCAAGGGCCACTCCATCACTACACATGGTCTCCACATATTATCTTTTCACATGGAACCATATCAATTAGTGCAGTTAAGCCAATAATTGATAAAATACTGGCTTTCTAATGTTGGATGCAACAATTTTTGAAAAACACCAGATATTTAGGGTCTGAAGTTTCTGGGGGAAATTGTATTGAAAATTCCCCAAGATTGTTGACAGATCTGCCTACCATCAAGGAGTGTCAGCTAACTGCTCATGCCTGAGTTAGTGATAACAATATCAAACTGTCAGGGGCTGGGGATACAGCTTAGCTGGTAGAGTGCTTGTCTAGCATGCACAAGGCCCTGGGTTCAATCCCCAGTACAAATAAACAAACAAAAAACCCGATAACTTAAACATGCAGTAAAAATAAGTAAATAAATAAAAATATTGTGCCAACTACAACTTAAAAAAGTTAAAAAAAAAAAAGAAAAAGAAAGAAAGAAAGAAAGAAAGCAAGAAAGAAAGAGGGCCTGGGGCTGTAGCTCAGTGGTAGAGCACTTGCCTTGAGCATGTGAAGCACTGGCTCCATCCTCTGCACCACATATAAATAAATAAATAAATAAAGATATTATACCAACTACAACTAAAAAATTAAAAAAAAAATCGAACCTTCATGGACCAAATTTATGATCTATGCACTGTGCAAAAAACAAAATATGTCTTCTCTCTTAAGCTTTATTTATATATTGGTATAAATTTACTTTACTTGAAGGAATGGTGCCAATGGAAAATCTTGAGTGGATGCTTTGGTATAACTTATACAAATGCTAAAAGTAATCCCAACATGTTTTAATCTTTCTAATACATTAGGTATTATAGCTGTCACTTTGTCTCAAGAGGAAACTGAGACCCAAATTATGTCCAATCTCCCAGGTCACTCAATTGGTAGGGGCAAAAGTGCATCCCAAGGCTGAGCTTCACCTTAGACCACTGCTCTGTGTCCGCAGGGTTTCTCTGCTCTGTGACAGTCACTGGTGTGAGCTCATGAAAGCCATGGCAGGAGACAGCCACCGTTTCTAGGGCTCTCTATGATGTGCTACAGGTCTGCCCATGTGGTCTATTAACCCTTAGAATAACTTCTAAAACCTGGTGTGCCATGGAGTTTCATTCAGCCGTAAAAAAGAATGGAATTGTGTCATTTGCAGGAAAATGGATGGAGCCAGAGATCATTAGGCTAAATGAGATTAGCCATTCAGAAAGCCAAGGGCCTCATGCTTTCTCTCTCTAGGAAAGCTAGAGAGAAAGAAGGAAAGAAAAAGGACCCCAGAAAAAGAGACCAATAGACTAGAGGAGGGAGACCTGGGCCGGGTAGAGGGGAAGGAAGGGGCCCATTTTGGAGTGAAATAGGCCTAATTATCTTGTGTGCATGTGGCATATGTCACCCTGAGCCCCATTACTCTGTGTCACTGTAATGCACCAGTAAAAAGTTTTTAAAAGGTGAGTGGTGGTACTCCTCTCATTGGAAACACAGGAGCCCAGGACTCAAGGGGTCATCCTTTTACACAAGAGCACAGACTAATGAAGCTTATCTTCCAGGGCATCCATGTTTCCTGTGTGCAGTGGCTGATGGTCAGGAGTGTTGGGGACAGTCATCTTATCATTTTCCACCTGATCTTACATCTCTGAAATGGAGAAATAAGTCAATCAGTGGAGCTCCCAGAAGCAGGAGAGAAGGTGGGTGTTCCTGATGGGACCCTTTGCTGAGTTCTCAATGGACTCTCCCTCCGTGGAGATGGAATTCCTGCTCTGACCTCCCTGTCCTGACCCTGCACATTTCTGTGTGTTTATGGGGGCACCCTGGGAACACCTCCATGCTTTGCTGGAGGTGAAAGGACCCTGGAGACCCTTTCACAGAGGCTCCAGGTTTACACAGCAGTGTGACTCTGAGGTCCTGGGCTTGCCTTAGTGAGCTGGTTGTAAGAACAGGAAACTGGCACTCCTTCATGGAGATGGCACTCAGGTGCCTGAGGTGTGCCCAGTGCTTCCTAGATGCAGAGTGGCAGACCTGGCTTCTCCTGGGTCCCTGGACTTCTTGGCTGATCAGAAAGAGGGTCTGCTTCTGGGAGGTGTGTTCTCATAGCTCCTCCTGATGATCCAGGTCCTGGGACCCCACACTGATGACAGAAAGGTGACCGTGGCATGGGGAGAAGCTGAGGCAAGCTAGTGTTTCTCTGTCCAGGGTAGAGGGTGGTGCCACCTGAGCTGAGTGGGAAAGCAGTATTGTGGCTCACCTGTTTGAAGGCCCTAGAGAAGACCCCTCTGGACACCAGTTTCCTCATCTGTGAAGGGGATAACGATACCCCTGAGCAGTACCCAGGGCCTCCAGAGGAATGGACAGGGCTGCTGTGAGCAGCTGTGTGGACCTGTGCAACCCAGGCCAGGGGGTGTGATTGTCTTCCATGTTCCTGACTGAGAGCATGGTTGATGGACACCCTGCAGGAATGCTGACGGGTGGAGCTGGGAAACGCAGTGGCACCTGGTGAGGACTCCAAGAGCAACAGACAACATGTGGTTCTTCAGACCTGAGGTCCCCATTCTCCGGGCAGCAGGCAGGCCTGAGAGCCAGGTAAGGAAGTCGGGTGCATGACAGGGGCAGGCCCTGCATGCAGGTCAGAACTTGCCGGGTGCTTTGAGCTCATTTGCTTGGGCACCTGGTGCTTACTGGGAGGAGGGGATTTGAATAGCGTGGGTCTCTGCTTCTGTCCCCAGCCTGGCTCTGGAGGGGCCTCCCCAGATTTCTGTCTTAATCCTGGGGACTCAGGACTTCCACCTAGAGCTCAGAAGATATGCGTGTGGGACCCCTCAACACCCGCGTCCCTCGGCCACCCATCCCTGTCAGATGGCAGAAGTGAAGAAGTGGCTTACCTGTGGTGGGAACAACAGGATTCTTTCAGGGAGGGACCCACCTTTGCTTAGGAAAATGCTGTGGTGAGCAGCTCGAGGATCTTGGGAGCAGGGCAGAGAGCAGGAAGTGGCCGAAGTCCTGCTCACAGGAAGACCTCCCACGTCAATCCTCCCGAGGCCGCCCCACCTCCCCAATCAGACTAACCCCTGCCCAGCACCATGGCCGACCCTGCCCTCTATGTTGGCAGGGCACCCTGGCCTCCCCTGTGCTTTGCTTGCTCATCACATTTGTTCAGGCTCTGTCTCCCCTGGTACTCTCCAGAATGGAGCCTCCTCTAGGCTGGCGGACCCTGAAGCTCAGTGAGGCTTAGATTTGCCCCGGGGCTGGGACACCCTTTCTTAGCTGTCTGCACCCACATGGTCTGATTCTGAGTTCTGAATGCTAACCCTGCCCTGGCACTGTCCCCGTGGGCACGTCTTGTGTGTGTGTGTGTGTGTGTGTGTGTGTTTTCTTCTGTGCCTCGGTTCCTCTTCTCTAAACGAGGTTATTTTGGGGAGTGTGAATGGACCTGTTTTACGAGGTACAATGGACCATGGGCCATGGAGGAGGCCTAAAGGGAATGGCTGATGCCGGGACACTCAGCAACATGGCTTGCCCTTGCGCATTTTGTCATAGGCAGCCTTGGAGAAAGTCACTTCCAATTCGGGAGACTGTGGAGAGGACACCGAGGGCTGGCGTAGAGAGGGTAAGTGTCACATCCTGGTGGCTGGGTGGTACAACCAACCTATCAGCCTGAGTCCTGGTGAGGCCCCTCCCAGCAGGCAGCTGTGCCCTGCCATATAAGACCCGTTCCCTCACCTGCTCCAGCCCTCTGCCAGGATCCTCCTTCCTCAGGACAGTGTCCAGCCCAGACCCAGCAGGTGAGCCCCTGCCTCAGCCTGGGAGGAGTTGAAACCAGAGGAGAGCACCCAGGGCCAGCTCAGGCTGCCTACAGGGGCACCAGGACAACTGTGGCAGCGGGGCCCCTGCTGCTGCTTTCTGAGCAGAGGGAAGGCTGGAGTGGAGGGCGGGCCTGGGCCAGGAGTGTAGTGGCTTGTAGTGGGCTCTCTGTTCTCTGTGTGGCCCTGAATCTTCAGAACCCCTGGGCTCCAGCTTCCTGCAAGATGAGTGCAGCGTGGCAGGAACTTGCCGGACTGTTGAAGATTTGGTGGCAGAACTTCACAGGCAGGAAGAGATTTCTGGGGGTGGACAGAGGCTGCTGCTTCTCAGGCCCACCCAGGCCCTGCCTTGGCCTCCAGCCTCCCTGCTCCCTCTCACTCACAGGGAGGCTAGCAGGCCCTGGGTCCTCCTGAGGTCAGCTCCAGGCTCTACCTCTGTTATGAACTGGACATTTGGGACCCTCTGGCCTCTGTCCCTTCCCTCTGGTGGTGGTCGGTCTGTGCCATGTGCTGAGCCTCTCATGTGCTCACTGTGGCTGCTCTCATGTCTCTTCCCTCCCCTCCTCCTCCCCAGGAGGCCCACCAGGACCTCTTCCTGCCCAGGTCTGGAGGAGCGTCCCTAAGTAAGGAAATGCAGGGTCCAGCACACAGCCCCATGCCTGGTGCCCTGCTTGGCCTTCCCCTGGATCTCTAAACAGTGGACACTGAGGAAATATGCCCCCATGGGCTATTTCCCCTTCCTTTTCACCAACCTCGACTAAGTCGGGTGAGGACCACAGTGTGTGTGTGGGGATGTGGTGCAGGTGACAGCGGGGTTGTTCTGTGTGCTGGGCTCCTAGGGTTGCAGGGCCATAGCTCCTGGGTGAAGGTTGGTCCCTCCTCAGTAAGTGCCAGCTGTCATGGTGTGGCATTGTTGGGGCTGGGGGACCTGGGAGGGAGTCCTGGCCTTGGCCCTGAGCTGGCTGCACCTGGCAGCTTCCTCAGTCCTTGGACAGCCTTGGTGATGGCCACTGTCCAGGAGGACTTGAATGATGGAGAGCTCCATCTATGCCCTGGCGAGGGCGGTGGCCTTTTCCATGGGCTGCTGAGCACTGGAGATGTGGCTCTGAGAAAGGGGACGCTTATTTGACCTGACCTCAGGAGTTGGCTCAGTAGCCAGTGTGGCCTGTGGCTACCATGAGAGGGCCAGCGAGGTGAGGCGGGGGCTTGCTCTGTGTGAATGACGGGCCAGGGGAAACTCCAGAGCTCTGACTTGGGATCCTAGTGACGACAGCTGAACTTAGCCATCCTCCAGGCTCTCATCAGACACTTGCAGGAACAAATGCAAGGTGCAGAGGGTGGAGTGACACAGGACGCAGAGTGCTGGAGCCTCCACTCCAGTCCTAAGGTCACAGGCGCCCAGGTGCTGACTCAGTACTGCCATCTGGTGGATGGCAGGTGGAGTGACGGTGAGGGGCCAGTCTGTACCCCAGCTTTGACACCACTCAGGTGTGAGAGCATTGTTTTCCAGGTCCCCAGGTGCTAGTAATAGTGGCTGCCTGCCTGGTGTGGGGAGTGAATTACCCAGAGTCCTACGTTGAAGGGCTTGGGATAGAGTGGCTGCTCATCTGCATCAGGGTGGCAGTGGCAGCCTCAGGAAAGCCCTAGGGGTAAGCATGGATGCAAGGAGACACTGGCTCTGGGAGGGCGGGGACACGGGACTCCAGCACAGCTCTTCTCTGTGGTACTTGTTGCAGTTTGGGTCCTCAAAGTCCCCTGGAGTCCCATGTACTGAAGGCTTGGTTGCCAGTCTGGAGACCCAGGTGGGGGAGCCTGTGGGAGCCGGGGCTGGTGGGCAGAAGGTAGGTCATGGGGATAGCCCTCAAAGGAGATGTTGGACCTGAGCTCCTCCTGACTTTCCTTTGTGCTTCCTTCCTACCTTGAGGGGAACAAACCTCCTCTGTCACACGCTTCTGCCATGATGTCCTGTGCCACCACAAGCCCAAAGCAACAGGTCCAAGTGACTGTGGACTGAAACCTGTGAAACTATGAGCCAAAATAAACCTTTCCTACTCATAAGTTGATTCTCTCAGGTATTTTGTCACAGCCGTGGAAACTAACTGACACAGATCTTATCCTCAGTGGGACTGGAAACTGGCTTATGTTTCCCCTTTTGGACCTGAAGTGGCTCCACAGGATGGGCCCAGGCTTTTCATTCTGCACGTAGATGCTTCTGCAGGATTTGTGCTACGCCCTTGTTTTCTGAATCTTGAAATCCTGGAGAGGCATCTGCACTGAAAGCGTGGACTCTAAGTCACAGCTGTGTGCTCCTGGAACAGGACTCTGATTCTTTCTGTCACAAATATGGAGCACTTATGGGACTTGTTAGAGCATGATAAAAACCTCTTGGGGTGACAGAAATTTCTCCAAGCCCCTGGGTCGGCTCTCTTTGTGTCCTTCAGGCTTCACCCCTGGTGGCCCACCCTTGGGAAAGGTCAGCATCAGCACCATGAAAGTCGCCCTCACGGCTGCCATCTTCGCAGCTCTTGTAACTGCCACTGCAGGTGAGAGGACGCAAGGCTTCTTTGGGGAAGAAGGCGCTTCATCTGTTTGGCCTGGACCTTCTTGGTCTTTTGCTCAGGGGACCTCTCACATAGCCTCTGGTGTCAAAGTGTGGTCAGTGGAGAGCAGGGGACCTGTCCTTGTACCTTGCATTCCAAAGGGCCCCTCTGTGTCATCGATGAAGTTGGGGCTTCCTTTTGGGGAACAGTGGGGAAAAACTAATGGGTGTGTCTCCAGCTCACAGTAGCAGGTGTGGGGGTACCCATGGGGCAGGGTCGCCAGCCCGTCTACATCCTCTACTGTGCCCAGAGTATGCTCTGTCCCTGTCTACTGAATTTTGACTGACGTTGGATACTTTGTGTCCCCAGAATCCCTGAGTTGTGTGCAGTGTAGCTCGTGGTCAGGATCCTGTGCCAAAGAAACCTCCACACAGTGTGCTGTAGGAGCTGACACCAGCTGCGTGAGTTCCTCGGCCAACTTCTCTCTAGGTGAGCAGCGGGTCCGTCTGTGTGGCCCTCAGCTCTGGGGCTTGCTCGGGGCTGGAGCTGAAGAGGAAGAAGGACGTCCCAGGTGGGGCTGGGAGAGCAGGGAGACAGGGTGGAGGTGGCTTCAGGGCAGGCAGCACGTGGCTGAGCTGGGCAGCAGTCAGATGGGAACACGGGGCCCAGCCAGCACAGATAAGCCTGCATGTCACAGAGAGGCCACTGTGGTGGGTGGGTGGGGACTCCCTCCAGGCCACAGCAGTGTGTGCAGAGAGAGGCGATTAGTCACACAAGGAGGCAGACGGCTTGCCCCCGGTGCATGCAGCTCCCACAACCCTATCCTCTCTTGGTTTCCTTCTCTTCTAACAAACACCCCTCCCTCAGCCTTGCCCAGCAGGCACCTTGACTGTTGTTCCCCCCTCAGAGCAATGGAGGACGGGAGAGCCCTCGCACCTGCCCCATGTCAGCAGCTGTCAGCCTCCCTGTGCCTTGCCACTACTGTATTCTGAAATGTGTATGTGTGTGTGACATGTATCTCTGTGACCGAAAGCTATCTGTCACCTGCCATTTCCCTCATAAGTATCCCACTGTCCATCCCTGATTAGACTTTTAAGGTATGATTGCTGTATCATAATCACACCAAGAGATTAGCTGTGATCCCTTAATCTCCTCCAACCCCGAGCCTGGTACAGTTTCTTAGCTGTCTCAGAGATGCCATGTGCGGTGAGCTGGCATTAGAACGAGGACCCCCAGCCCACACTGAGATCCTCCCTCAGACCTGTTCCATGGGTCTTGCTTTATGACGCTCCCCTCAGTTTTGTTGGGTCCCTTCAATTGTTGCGGGGAAGGGCCTGCTCCCTGGGGCTGTCCCGTGTTCTGGCTGTGGTGAGGACTTCCCCGTGGTGACCTTCAGCTTGTCTTCCTGTTCCTGGTATCCCTGTGCCCTGCCTGCTGCTGTCCAGAGGCCTTGTCCTCAACTGGGGGACTGTTCATGTCAGCACTGTCCTGCACACTGCCTGCAGGTGGCTGAGGAGGCTCTGGGGCGCTGATGATATGGCTAGTGTGGCTAAGTGCTTAACTGTGAACAGTACTTAATTGTAATTAATCTAGATTCACCATCAGTCCTCCATGGAGCCAGGGCTGCCTTGTTGGACAGCTGTGGTCAGAGGCCGCTGGACTCAATTCAGGTTCTGAGCAGGGACACAGGCAGTGTTCTGGTGTCCGGCCCCCAAGCCCACCACATCTGCTTCCTTGGCTTTATGGAGGTTGAGACTGACAGGTGGCCTGGGTCACCAGCACCCCCTACTTCCAGGCCTCTCTCAGCCTCTGCCTGTGTTCAGCTGGCCTCTCTGGGGCTCCTGGTTGGTCAGGGCGGTGCCTGAGGGGAGCCTCCAGACGCACTGAGCTGGGATAGCGGCTTGTGCTTCTGCAGTGGCTGTTGGGAGCCTTGCTGGAGCCTCTGGGCCCTGGTGATGGCCGTGCTTGCCTCTGTGCAGGAGAATTCCTCAGGCTGTACCAGGACATGTCCTGCTCAGGACAGAACTGCACGCAGGAGCTGGTCCCCTTCACCGTCCACGTGGCTTCTGGAGAGCACGTCCACTTCGCCAGCCAGTGCTGCCAAGGACAGCCCTGCGGAAATGCCAGCCATGTCCTGAGTGTGTACTGGCCTGGGCTGCTGCCCACCTTCTATTCCTGCCCTCTGTGCCCACGCCCCTTCCCCTGGGGTGGGACCTAAGTCCCAACACTTCCTGCATCCCTTGGTGACGTTCCCTTCTGAGGTACAACAATTACGTGAGGAACCAGTGTGATGAAGTGGCCCTGCTACCATGCTGTCCCCCCTCAGTAAGGACAGGTGCTGGGAGCACCCTGATGTGCAAAGGGGCAGTGGACATTCCTCAGTAGTTCTCAAACTCAGGGTCTCAGGTCTTCTGTGAAGACGCTGAGGATCCCAGACGGCTTTTATTTATTTATATTTTATTTATTTAGATATTTCTCTCTCTTAGAAGTCAAAGCTAAGAAAATACAGAAATCATGTACAATTAACTCAAAAAATAATTAGACAACAACACAAGTATGGTTTTAGGTAGAAATACTACATTTTACAAAACGAAACCATTTTGCAGGTGGAGTGGTGTCCCTGGGTGTCCTGCAGAGCCCTATGTTCCTGGGGCAGCTGGCTTGGCTGCCTGCTCCAGCTGCTGGTCAGCTGCATTACTCCCCCCACGGGCTCCGGAAACCCTGTGAGGCTCAGAGGTGCCCTCACGCGGCCTGCATCTACAGACCCAGGTACCCACGGACCCCAGTTTGAGCACTGCTGACCTGTGTCTGGGTTGGGTACTGAGGCCAGGATAGGGGGCTGCTTATTCTTGTGTGGGTCCCTTCCCCCAGGGCAGGGACACTTTCCATGTGGTCATGGGTCCTTACTAATGGTTCTCACTCTGCCCAGTCCCTGCCCCAGATGACGGGTCCAGCAACACCATGTGCCCTTCTTGCTATGGACTCAACACGACTTCCTGCAGCGAGAAGACCCACAGGTGTAGTTGGGGACAGCAGTGTGTCCAGATAGAGGTGGAATTCACGAATGGTACGTCTAGGAGTCCAAGGTCCTTCATGGATTTGAGCTGAGAGCACGTCAGGCCCTGGGTCATCGTCCACACAGAGGCTGCGGAGTGGGATGCCTGACATGGAGCCTACTGGGGCACTGAGCCCTCTGTGGTTTCTGCCATCAGAGCCCAGAGCTCCTTCTCCTGTGCCCCCCTCAGGCCCTGTCCTCCTGTGACTGTGGTCCAGCCAGGCTCATGAATGGCAGCAGGAAACTCCTCACGTTGCTTCTTTTCCTGGTTGCCTTTGGTCTGTGGTGTGGATGGGGCCACTTTTCTTCCTCTAAAACCTGCACTTCTCCACTCCACTGTAGGGTGTCAGGGCACCAACATCTGAGTATAATTTGACTTCACTTTTTGCCACATGTCATTTCCAATGCTTGACTGTGATCGTGGATTTTTGGCTGGGGTCGAACACCAGACTTATCCTGAGTTTCTTTGTGCTTCTTGTTTCAAATAGAATTCACCTTTTAGAAAACGTTTAGTCACAGCAACATTCAGAGAAGACAGAGATTTCCCATCTACCCCACATAGCCCCTCACTGTCACCTTCCCACAGAGGGCATGCTCCTTACCAGGGATCAACTTGCACTGGCATGTCCTTGTTCCCAATGTCTATAGTGGACATCAGGAGTTTCTCTGAGCATGGACAATGCTGGGGTTTGAACAGGGGTGAATTGACATGTCCATGACCCCACTGCAGTGAGGACAGAGCATTTTCTCTATGTCCCTGGGTCCCAGCCCTGAGACCTCCATCCTTCCCCAGGAGACTATGGTGACTGCCGACCTCTGCTGTCCCTGAAGGTTTCCTTCCCTAGAATGTCCTGTGGCTGGCCACACAGCACGGGGTCTTCTCAGAAGGGCTTTGTTTTCATAGCAGGAGCATTTCAAGCTCTTTTGCTTTGTTTGGGGCTGCTGTTGATCCCAGGGCCTCACATGTGCTGAAAACACACTCTGCATGGACCTGCAGCCCAGCCAAGGCTCTTTCCCCGCCCTTGACTGGGGGGATCTGCGCTGCTCTGTTGTGATTCTCCAGCTGGGTCTGGGCAGAGGCTGCAGGGGAAGAACTGTCCCACTGGGGCCCCCAGGGCGTGACTGAAGTCCAGGCCAGCCAGCATGACAAGGCCCTTATGAAAGGAGCTTTTCTTGCTTGCTTGTCCTGCTCAAGATCATGGTTTTTAAAACTCTAGAGTCTTCCTAGCTCATTTTAATACCCACTCCAGCACGATCCTCGCTGTAAAACAGCCATGGGTTGCTTTCCACACTGGCCTTGGAAGGTTCCCTACTTTTCAGAGAAAGTCAAGAGTCAGCCTTGCTCCCACGCTGTGGCCCTGCTCTGATAAGAAGCAAGTACAGCCCCTCCACTTCCCTGAGATCCTCCATCCTGAGAGCTGCTCTTCTCCCAGGGTGTGGAGTTGTAGGTGACAGATCAACAGGGCCACATAGTAATTGTTCAGTAAAAGGTAGCACTACTGTGGCCACATCTTATATCCAAATGTCCTTGACCTTATTTCTGGAATCTAAATCTCCAACATGGAAAAGCAATGAGAGCCCTCAGGTTTAGAGTGGAGATGCCACAGTCTCCCTACATCCCTTCTATTGCCTTTTCCCTTTTTTTTCCTCAGGGAAACCTCAGGCAGGAGAGTCAGATCCAGAGAAGGGGGGAGTGAAAGCAAACCCTGGAAGGGAGGGGAGCTCAGGGGACCTTGGGAGTCTGAGTCTGAGCTCTGGCCCTGATGTTGAGGCGGGCTCAGGACAGCTCTCACAGCCTCAGGGTCCTCAGGGTAGGCGGAGGAGGGGTCTAGGCCCCTGAGGTTCACCATTCCTGTTCCCTTTCTCTTTCTGCCCTTGACTCTGACTCCTCCCTGCTGCGTGGGGTCAGGGGCAGACCAGCTGCAGGTCGAAGCTGCCAGCAGCAGACAGGAGTCAAGAGCAGGGCAGATGCAGGGAGTGGAGGGGTGGTGGACCTGACTGTCCCTTTGCCTCACAGGCCTCGAAGTTCAGCACCTCCTGCTGAAAGGCTGTTCCGACATCAGTAACTCCACCTGTCAGCTCTTGGGCACTGCCAACCAGACAGTCGGGGGAGTCGTCTTCCGACAGGTCCAGTGTTCACAAGCCCCCTTAGTCCCCAACACCAGCGGCAGCTTCAAAGCCTCCCTCAGCTCCTGGGTCCTTGGTAGCCTCCTCCTGCTGGGGCTGCTGCTCTGAGGTCCGGGGCTTCTGCCTCACTTGGGGACATGCCCACCCTTCTGTTCTCCTCCCTCTTCCTTTAGCTTAAGTCATAGGGCCTCTGGGTAATGCCAAGGGCCACGTTGACCTCCATGATTAAAGCTTTAGTTTATCATCTGCCAAGTCCGTCCTGATGCATTATGGGCTGGGGTTGGTTTGAGCACCACTTCCCGCCTCTGAGCTGGAAGCAGAGCTTGCTGTTGAAGTAGGTGCATGTTTGTCTCAGGACCTGGAGTGAAGTGGCACCCCCGTTTCTCCACAGAAAAGTCTTAACTGGGCCTCTCCAGAAATCTTCATCACGGCTGATTTTAGGACTGTCAGCAAAAGAGTCTCTGTGAGAGTCCAATGTAGATAAACTTCCTATTGTCATGTCGCCCTGTTTACTTGGCCACTGGCCGAGAAGATACCAGCACTCCAGGTATTATACTGGATACGTTTTTCACAATCGTATCCAGTATAGTACTTTGAAGAAATGTGCAACAAGGCCTCTGGCCTTGAGCTGGGCTTCACAGAGATGTCTGCATTTTTAAGATATGTTACCAACTGGGCTCCATGGTAACAGCTGGCAGGGGGAGGAAAGAAAGGGGAGAAGAAGCTCACCCCTTCTCAGGTGTTGTCCTTGAAGAATTAACTTGCCCAGAACAATGAAAGAAAAAGCTGCTTTTATGTGAACTTCTGCAGACTGTGAACTTCTGAGCCCCTTCCCTTACATGCTGGGTATAAAACTCTGAAACTCCCTGAACTCGGGGTTCAGGGATTGACTGAACCCTCTGAACCTGGCTGCAGCCAAATAAAACTGTTTCCTGCTGTCTTCGGTGCCTTGCCTCGTTTGTCCCTACAACAGGAGGGTGTCCGTGCTCTTGGTCCATCTTGCTTCTGAGAAGTTGGTCCTTCATCTCTGCTGGCATCTTCCACTTGCTGCCTTGGGCCTCCCGTGTCCCACATGACACTGTCCCCATGCTCACAACTAGGTGCCCCTCTGATTCCCACAATGCCCCATGTTGACCCCAGAGATGACACAGCAGTTAAAACAGCTGACATCTGGCTCTTCCAGAACTGTCCAGGCTGTGGTCACCATGGGGGCCAAAGAGGACTGCTGAAGACCAGAGCTCTCCCCTGGGCAAGCCTCCCCTGGTGGGGACATGATCAGGTGTTGACGCTCCTCATCTGGCTCAGTGCCTGTACCCTTGTGCAGAACAAATGTGGCAACAGAGCCCCAGTCCCTTTCCTCAGGGGACTTGCAGTCAACACAAGGATGTCAACTGTGTCAGAGACCCAGGGAGAAGAAGGCCCTGCAATCCAGGACATGACCATGTTCAGGTTTAGAAAGTAAGGTGGCCTGGAGTGGCCTTGGGTGGAGCGTTGCTGTATAAAGAGTTTAAATGTGCAGATCTGTGTAGGTCCCTACTGTCTGGATTGCTGACCACGCATCAGCAACAGAGTCCCCTCCAAGGCCCTCTGATGGCGCTGCACCTCCACATGCATGCTCACTCCCTTCCACCTTTATTTTGAAATACTTTCCTACTTACTGGAAAGTTGCAAAAGCAGCACCGAGCTGTAGTCTCCCTGCCCCAGCCTCCCCTGGAGTTCACTCTTAGGAACCAGAAACAGTTCCAGAAACTTGCACCAGGAGCAGGGCAGCAGGACATGGTGCTGTTGGCTGACAGGCTGCCTTTCTGAGTCAGCAGTTCTCCCTACTGCCCTCTGTCTCCAGGCAGTGTGGAATGTGCCCTGGGCCTCAGTCCCCTGCTGAGAGCCGCCTGCTGGGATTGGCTGTTCTGGACCCTTGTAGGTGACAGCAGGTGGCGCCTGCTGCTGGGTGTTGGCAGTTTCCCCCTCACAGTGGTGTTCTTGAGATCTCTCCTGTTAGTACCTGCACCAGAGGCTCATCCATGGATCCCACCTGTCTGTGTTGTGGTTTCTAACACATTTGTGACTTTCAACCAAGCGCAGCACACTTGGTGCCTGGCAGAGTGGCATCCACCTGTGATCTGAGGCTCAGGAGGCTGAGGCCATAGGACTGCAAGTTTGAGGCCAGCCTCAGCAACATAGCAACACCCTATCTCAAAATGGAAAATAAAGGGTCAGTGGTGAAGCATCCCTGGGTTCAATCCCCAGTAATAAATAAATAAATAAAAGAGTCAGCCCAGGTGGGTCTTTGCTGTTCTGTGTGGATTACCTCTAGGGCCTGCTGGACATGGCAACTCAAGGTCAGGGTCTGCATGTGCACCCTGTCTCCCTCTGTGCATCTGAAGCCCCCACCCTGCTGTCTTTCCTGTGGCCAGTTGTCTGGTGCATCCTCAGGGCCACTGCCTGCCCAATGACTCCAGAGCACCCAGGTGACAGTGCTAGATGGAATGTTCTGCTGGAGCCCCCCTTTAGGTGGCTTTGCCTGGCACCTGGCACAGCAGCCTCTGGCTGAGCACTGAACCTCAGGCGGCTTCGCCATCTGCTTTCCACCCCTGAGCAGCTCCAGGCACTGCTGTGGCAGATGGAGAGCAGGAGGAGCCAAGGCTGGAGGCCCACCTGAGTCTCCCCTGCATATCTGAGTCCTTTCTGTGTGCTCGGAGGCCCAGGAGCTCTGGAGCTGATGGAGAGCATCCCACAGAGGGAGCCCTGCCTCTCAGGCTCTGCAGGCAGTGACACACAGCAGCAGGAGAGGAAGCCCCTAACATGACACTGTCCAAGGGCCTGAGGCCAGGGGCCATCATGGGGGAAGGAAGGTGAGGGGCTCCTGGGGTGGAGGGTGTCAGGGGGGGTCACCTGTTCAGGTGACAGTCACCAGCAGCAGGATAGGCTGCTCATTAGGAGCTGTGGCCTGGAAACTACAAGGTCTTCCCAGTGGCCAACAGCTGCTGGTCGAGGTTCCTGAGGTAGGCTAACCAAGCTGTCTCCAAGTAAAGGTTTGAGTCTGGTGATGGTGGCTTTGAGCTACTGGTCTCAGCCTGTGGGGAAGAAATGAACCAGCTGGGCCACACACAGAGGCCCTGTTGGCTGGTCTGGGGAACACCCTGCTCCTTGGGTGGTCCCACCTGGCCTGTGCCAAGGAGATCCACAGGATGCAGAGACATTTTGCTTCCAGGGCTGGTGAAGGTAGAGGAAGTAGAACTGAGGCAGGAGACAGGCAGGGCATGGAGGGCAGGCCCTTGGATTCTTGGTTTCGTGGGCAGTGACTTGGGGAACTGATGCAGGGATATACAGTAGGAAGCAGGGGCTCTGCTGGGAGCCCTTGCAGCGCACTCCACCCATGGCCTCTGGGAGACTTCTGCCTCTGTGGGCCTTAGCACCAGGTCGGGTCTCCTCAGTGGGTCAGTCTGCAGCGGGCACCTCAGGGCCAGCTGTGCAGAGGAAGCAGCAGCATCCCTACTGCCTCCTGCCCTGCCCCGTGTCCCCCGCTAGCCCACCTGGTGCTTTCCAAGGAGCACATGGGGCCTGCTGTGTACTATGTGGGACACCCCGATGCCAGCCTCTGGTTGGGTCCTCATTGTAGGATCCAGGTCAGGGCAGAAGTCTCCTGAGGGCCTGTGTTGAGAACTGACAGGGTTAGTATGCAGAAGTATTTAGAATGTAGTGATGCTCAATTAAGACTAGCTAAGGAGATTATCATTGTTAACCTGCCAACTCCTTCTTCTCCCAAGTAATGGCATTAAAGGTCACACCCCACTGTCCATGCCACCAGTCGTCCTCTCAGGCCTCCTGACTGCCCGTGTCTCCTGCAGCCCATTCTGCACAGAGCAGGCACAGCTGCCCACAACCCTGGTGGCCAGGGCACACACACCTTCAGAACCTCCCAGAGGCTTGAAGTAGACTTGGCAGCTCTTTCCGTGGCCCATGGGGTCCTGAAGGATGGAAGCAGGCCAGCGCTCTGCCCCTTGATGCCTGGCTCCTTGGCAGCTCCTGAGCTCGGCTGCATTCTCGGGTCCTCTGTGCTCTGTACAAGGTCTTCCCTGGGCCTGGACTTCGAGGTCATCACACTGTGGATCCTGCAGGCTGTCTCAAATTCACCCTTTGAGAAGACCTTTGGGTCCCCTCATCATTCCCTGAGACTGGGACTCTGGGCCTTGCCCTGGGTGGCCTGAGGGGGGCCCTACATGTTGGTGCTCTGTCTCTGGACCCACTGACGGCCAGAAGGACAAGTAGGGAGACATGGACATCTGGGGAAGGAAAACGCATCTTAGTGCCAACCCTCAAGGTGAAGCACAGGCTTGAAACAGTAGGTGTCCAGGAGCCAGGCCCAGGGCTTGGGTGGACATTCTGGCTCACACCTGCAGGAAACCTCAGACACTGTCGCCACAGTGGACACTTCAAATGTTCATTGCTTTCTAAAATTGTGCATTGTTTTAAGATATTTAAATATAAGTTGCTTTATTCAGGCATGTCTATATTTTTAAACTTTACAATTGAATAGTGAAAATTACAGGTAGAAAATAACGACCATGAACTCTCTTGACATTTCCGTGTCAGCCAGACACTTCTTCTCAGTTGGAACCCACGCAGTTCTGCATTGTCCTACAGACTCTGAGTGGCCTGGGCGTCCTGCCCCCCCCATGATCACCCCTCCAGGAGCGTCTCCAGCCTTCCTTCCAGCCCAAGGTCTGCTCATCCCCCACTGCTGAGCATGAAGGCTGCCTCTGCAAAGGTAAGCTGTCTTAAAGCCAGGTGGCACAGGGGACTAACTCAAGAGGTGACCTAACCACTACCTACCTGAAGACTGTGCTCTGGAAACCAGGGGGGCCCACCCATCCCAGCAGGCAGAGTTCCCCAATTGGCCAACCTGTCCCTGAAGGCACAGGCAGGATGTTGCTCATTGCTGCCCTCAGGATGCTCCTCCCACCTGGGTGAGGCTGCTTGTTTGGGTGCTGCCCTATTCATGAATCATTTCTCTACTCAAATAAACCCACTTAAAGTTAACGTGTCCAGAATTTTGCGCTTAATATGCCCACTCACTCTGCATGGGGGTTGCTTGCCCAGTGAAGTCTGACAGGCTGTGGCGGCGTGCTGGGTAGGCACTTCTTGCCCTGGTGGCAATAGATCCTAGGCACTGATGGGTGCCTTGGCCTCGGCTCACCCTGCCTGGGGAGGCACCACGCAACCCCAGCTCAGGAGCCTCTAGCCCTGCCAGGAGCCTCACTCCACCTGGGCTCCTGCTCTGTGGCTGAGCTCCAGAGGCTCCAGGGCCTTGGGCCTCTGCCTGAGTCCCTGCTCTGGATCACTTCTCCAGGCCTTCTGCTGCCTGTGCTGTCAGGAGGGCCTGTCTTCTGCAGCATGGCCATGGCTTGGCTCCTGTGGCCCATAAATGCCCTGGGTGACAGCCACTCAGAGCTGTGAGAAAGAGCCATGCACCAGCCCTCCCTGGTGGGATGCTCCTTGGTAGATTCTCCAAACAGAACCACTTAGATACAACACAGACATCTTTTTATTTGTTTATTTGAGCATTGTAGCTCCATGTAGTAGATGGGTTCATTATGACAAAATCATACGTGAAATGAATTAGTCTTCAGTCCCCATTCCTCCCCCTTTCCCTCTCCTCCTTGCCTCTTCTATTTTCCTCTTTACTGACCTTCCTTTCACTCCTTTATTTATTTTCAGTGGTATTTTTGCACATATATGAAGGTGAAGTTCCCTTTGTATAATGCGATTTTGTTAAACTCACTCTGCATCTTCTTCCCATTCCCGTTTCTCCTCCCTCCGTCTTCTTCTCCAATGTTTATTCCCCTGGTCTTCCCCATATTTTCTCATATCTGACCCCCACCTTCTTTCCTTTATTTAGCTCTGGCTTCCACATAGGAGAGAAAACACTGGACCCTTGATTTTTAGAGTCTGGCTCATTTCTTTGAGCCTGATGGTCTCCATTCCCATTCATTTACTGGCAAACGTCACGATTTCATCCTTCTTCACCCCTCCCTTTGTCGATGGGCATCTGGGTAGAGTCCATAATTTGGCTATTGTGATTTATGTTTCTATAAACATTTTAAGTAGCTTGATTGTTGTAGTCTCCTGATTGTGGTTATTTCTGATTAAATACCAAGGAATGAAATAGCTTGGTCATATGGGGGTTCCATTCCTAGTCTTTTGACAAATCTCCAAATTGCTTTCCAGAGTGGTTATACTGATTTTCAGTCCCACCAACCATTTAAGAGTGTAACCCCCACACCTATGCACAGCATTTATTATCATTTTTGTTCTTGAAATTGACATTCTTACTGTAGTAAGAATGAAATCTTAGTGTACTTTTGATTTGCATTTCCCTGATTGCTAGAGATGTTGATATATATATATATATTTTTTGATACTGAGTATTGAACTCAGGGGCACTCGATCACTGAGCCAAATCCCCAGCCCTATTTTATACCTCATTTAGAGACAGGATTTCACTGAGCTCTTTAATGCCTCACCATTGCTGAGGCTGGCTTTGAACTCATGATCCTCCTGCCTCAGCCTCCAGGATGTTGAATATTTTTTGATGTATTTGTTGGTCATTTGTGTTTCTTCTTTTGAATGTCCATTCAATTGTTTTGCCATTTATTGATTGTGCTATTGGCTTTTTTGGTGTTAAAGTTTTTGTGTTCTTTATATAATATGGATATTATTCTCCTATCTGAGCAGCAGCTGGAAAAGAATTTATCCCATTCTGTAGACTCTCTCTTCATGCTCTTAGTCATATCTTCTGCTAATGCAGAGGCTTTTAAATTTGATGTCATTTCACTTATTGTTTCCTGGTTTTTTTCTTGAGCTTCAAGGGCCTTGCTGAGGACGTTGGTACCTGGCATTTATATAATTGAGTGTTTTTGTTTTTCCAGCAATTGCAAAGTTTCTGGTCTAATTTCTTTTTTTTTTTTTTTCTGGTCTAATTTCTATGTCCTCGATACAATTTGATTTGGTGTTTGTGCAGAGTGAGAGATTGGGATGTAATTTTATTCTTTGATATACGGATATCCATTTTTCCCAACACCATTTATTAAAAGACTATCTTTTCTCCCACACAAATATTTTGGCACCTTTGTTAAACATTAGATGGCTGTAAGCATGGGGGTTTGTTTCTGTGTCTTTTGTTCTATTCCATTGGTTTTCGTGTCTATTTTGATGCCAGCACCATGCTGGTTTTGCTACTAAAGCTCTGTAACATAATTTGAGATCTGGTAATGTGAGGCTGCCTGTGTTCTTCCTCACGATTGCTTTGGCTATTCTGGGTCTCTTATTCTTCCAAATGAATTAAAGGACTGTTGTTTCTAGTTCTGTGAAGAAAATCATTGGCGTTTTGATGGAGATTGCACTGAATTTGTGTATTGCTTTTGGTAATATGATTGTGTGTGTGTGTATGTGTGTGGCCCTGGGTTCAATACCCAGGGCCTTGTGCATACCAGGAAAGCACTGTACCAACTGAGATATATCCAGCCCCATATGATAATTCTGATAGTATTAATTCTGTCTATCCAGGAACTTGGGAGGTCTTTCCCTCTTCTAAGGTCTTTTTCAATTTTGTTCTTTGGTGTTCTATAGTTTTTATTGTAAGGGTCTTTCACCTCCTTGGTTAGATTAATTCCCAAGTATTTTATTTTTTCTTTAAGGTTATTGTCAATGGTTTGGTTTTCCTTATTTTTTGTCAGCAGAACCACTGGTGGAGCATAGGAAGGCTATTGCTTTACGAGTGTTGATCTGATATCCTCACACTTCGCTAAATTTACTTATCAGCTCTAGGAGTCTTCTGGTGGAGTTTTGTTTCTTTTAGACAGAGGATCATGTTATCAGCAAACAGAGATAGTTTGACTTCCTTTTCTATTTGTATCCTTTTAATTTCCTTCTTTCTTTGGGGGGGGGGCAGTTTCCTGGGGATTGAAACTCAAGAGCACTTGACCATTGAGCCACATCATCCCTAACCCTATTTTATTTAGAGACAGGGTCTCACTGCGTTGCTTAGCACCTCGCTTTTGCTGAGGCTGGCTTTGAACTTGCAATCCTCTTGCCTCAGCCTCCTGGGCTGCTGGGATTACAGGCATGTGCCACTGTGCTCAGCCTTTAATTTCCTTCTTTTGCCTGATTGCCCTGTCTATAAATTCGAATACTATATTGAATAGCAGTGGTAAGAGTGGACATCCTTGTCTTATTCCTGATTTTAGAGCAAATGCTTTCAATCTTTCTCCATTTGGTAAGGTATTTGCTTTGGGTTTATCATATATACCCTGTGTAATGCTGAGGTAAGTTCCTTCTTTCCTACATTTCTCCAGCATTTTTAACATGAATGGGTGCTGTATTTTATCAAAGGCTTTTCCTGCATCTATTGAGGTGATCATATATTTCTTGTTCTTAATTGCACTTAAGTGGTGAATTATATTTATTAATTTGCATATGGTGAGTCCATCTTGCATCCTTAGCATGAATTCCACTGGATCATGGTGTGTTATATTCTTGATGTGTTTTTGAAAGTGATTTGCTAATATTTTATTAAGGAATTTTGCATCTATGTTCATCAGAGATAGTGGTCTGTAATTTTCTTCCCTTGATGTGTCTTTGCCTGGTTTTGGTATCAGGGTTATAGCGGCTTTATAGAATGTATTTGGGAGTATTCCTTCCTTTTGATTTCATGGAATGATGTGAGAAAGACTGATATTAGTCCTTCTTTAAAGGCCTAGTAGAATTCATTTGAGAATCCATCTGGTCCTGGGCTCTTCTTTGTCGGAAGGCTTTTAATTGCTGTTTCAACTTCCTTACTTGATATTGGTCTGTTTAAGTTTCCTGGATCTTCCTGGCTCACTTTGGGCAGATCGTATGTGTCTACAAATTTATCAATGTCTTCTATATTTTCTGTTTCATTGGAGTATCAATTATGAAAATAGTTTCTAATGATCCTCTGAATTTCATAAATGTTTTATAATATCTCCTTTTAAAATCTAATTTTGTTGTTGGGTCTTTTCTTTCTTTTGGTTAGTTTGGTTATAAGTTTATCAGTCTTATTTATCTTTGGAAGAAGCACTCATTGTTGCATCAATCCTGTATAATTTTTTATTTCTTCATTAATTTTGGCTCAGATCTTTATGATTTTTTTTGTCTTCTACTGATTTTGAAATTAGTTTGTTCTTCCTTTTCTAAGGCCCTGAAGTGGAGCATAAGCTTATTTATTTGAGATCTCTCTATTTTTTTTAATGTAGGCATTCAGTGCTATGATTTTTCCTCTTAGTTCTACTTTCTTACTGTGCCAGAGATTTTTATATGTTACATCTCTGTTCTCATTGGTTTCTAATAGTTTCTTGATTTCTTCTTTCACTTTTTCTTCAATCCATTCTTCACTTAAGGGAGTATTGTTCAGTCTCCATGTGTTTATGTGGTTTATATTATTTTTCTTGCTGTAGATTTCTATTTTAATTTCATTATGTTCTGATGGGATACATGGAATTGTATCAATTATTTTATATTTGCCAAGATTTCCACTGTGACCGAGAATATGGCCTATTTTGAAAGTGGTTCTATGAATTACTAGAGAAATGTGAATTCAGCTGTTTTGGGGTGAAATATTCTGTAGATGTTTATTAGGTCAATTTGATTTATGGTATAATTTCAGCCATAAATCTTTATTGATTTATACTCTGATGACCTGCATTAGCAGGTGATTAGGGTGTGTTGAAATCACCCATTATTACTATATTGACATCTGTCTGAGATTTAATGTCAAAGAATTTTTTAAATATAATTGGTGTGCTGACATTTGAAATGTGTATATATTATACTCATTATATAATGTATATATATATAATATGATATATGCATTATATTTTATATCTTTATATCTATCTAAACATTATGTAGTATATTCATTATAACTTCTTGTTGGATTTTTCCCTTCATCAGGATGTAGTGATAGTCTTTGTCTCTTCTGATTAATTTTTGCTTGAAACCATCTTTGTGGTATATGAGATCAGCCATTCCTGCTTCTTTTTTATTCCATTTGCATTGAATATTTTTCCATTCTTTTACCTTCAGCCTGTGTCTTTGCCTATGAGTTGAGTCTTTGCAAATAGCATGTCGTTGGATCTTGTTTTTTTTTTTCCCTTAATCCATTCTGTTAATCTATATCTTTTAATTAGGGATTTAAACCATTTATATTCAGTTGTTGTTGTTGTTGTTGTTATTATTATTATTATTGTTTTGTGGTGCTGGGAATTAGAATCCAGGGCCTTGTGAATGAGAGGCAAGCACTCTGCCAGCTGAGTTATATCCCCAGCCCTGGATATGTGTTTGTGGTTTCCTACGGCAAGACATCCATGAAATACATGAAGATCTTCTCTTGGTATGAAGCCAGGGAGAATTAGGTCTGGCACTGGGAACCACATGTGGCTCTGCCATGACAATAGATTGCCCAATGCACGTGCCCTTTATCTCCAAAAGTGATGTAAATGATTTGAGTAAATAAAAACCCAATTTGTATGTAACTAAATACAGGGAACAGGGGCTGGTGTTGTGGCTCAGCGGTGGAGCACTCACCTAGCACATGTGAGGCCCTGGGGTAGATCCTCAGCACCACATAAAATAAAGGCATTGTGTCCATCTACAACTAAAAAATAAATACTTAATAAATAAATAAATAAATAAATGGAGTGATCAATTAAAAATATTTAAGATGTTTCACTAAGATCAAATATGAATATGCTAATGTAAATCAAATTATAGATTAATTTATTATGCCTCATAACTTTGATTATTTAATAAAGGGCTAATTAAAAAAATAAGATTCCTACAGTTTCAATCAAGTAATAACTATTTTCAAATACCATCTTAAATTCAATTTTCAAACTTCTCTTTAAAAGCTAAATTTAATTGCTTTAAAAGTATCAATGTAATTATGATAATTATTGCCATTTTTATATATAAATTATTTCTCTGTTTCCTAAATATATAAATCTTTAAAGTATTAGGTTTAAGAGAACATTTTACTAAATTGATAGTCTCCAAACTAAAGTTTTATATAATGCTCTTACTAACCTATACAATAATAACGAAATAATTAAAAATCTAATCCTATGATTCCTTCTTCTATTATTATATAATAGAAAACTTTCATGTTACTCTCTACACTGAGAAATAAACTTAGCTATATTTTTTAAAAAAATTGAGAGACACTAGCTTATTTAAAGGGTATTATTATAAGTTATAAAAATGTTTTAAGACCTTTGTCAAGAAGGGATTAAAGGTTCTCTTAATTTGCCCATTTCATGTTCTAGATATAATATTAAAATGGGCTCACTAGTTTATATTGACCTAAAGGATTACATAACAAAGTTTATAGGCTGATATTCAAATGAGAAACTGAGATTAATTTCAATATTAAAGCACCTTATCTAACTTTTGCCAAGAGACCCATTGTTACAAAAATTAAGAAGTATACATAAAAATCTCATAAAATTCTACTGTCCATAAATAACTACTGTTAACATTTAATATATAGCCTTCAAAACTGTTATCTATATATATAGATATACAGGTCTTATAAATATAAAATCATACTAATATTTTCAAAACTTATGAAATCATTTTAAATTATATATAATTAATGTTCTTTTACAATGTTACTTTTTTTTAAAGAGAGAGAGAGAGAGAGAGAGAGAATGAATTTCAACATTTATTTTTTAGTTTTTGGCGGACACAACATCTTTGTTTGTGGTGCTGAGGATTGAACCCAGTGCCTTACGCATGCCTGGCAAGCGGCTACTACTTGAGCCACATCCCCAGCCCCACAACATAAATTTTCTATAAATAGTGGATATATTTTAGACTGGTCTCCAAAAATTGGCAAAAGACAATTATGTAAGGATGCCATGACCCCTGGAAATTTTGTTGGTAATATTCTAACCTTCGGTGAAGACAGTATCCAGAAAGATCTTTGGTGCTTAATTGCAGCCTCAGATTTTCTACATCATAAAAATAGCCCTGTGCCTGACTTTGTAGGCAGGAATTTCAAAGAGGGTTCCTGCTATGGCCTTCAGGCCTGTGTTCAAACTCCTTTTGCTTTAATTACTGGAAGTATAAAAGTTAAGAGAAAGGATGATAAACATCTTGTAGCCTGTAAAAAATGCAATCTAATTGTATCTCTAGATGTAACAGAGGGAAAGAAACATTAATCCTTCACCAACCTTCCTTTGTCTTACTACAGCCAATATTTTAGAACCATGGTATGCTGATGCTGGTGTTGAGGTTTTACACAGAGGCATGCTCAGTTAACCAAACCCAAGCAAACTCTTGGTCTCAAAATTCTCAGAGTGGCTGCTCTAATTTCATTCATTGCTTCTATGGTTACAAACTCAGTGGCTATTTCTCCAAACATTCAATATGCAAATTTTCTTGGTAATTTGGCTCAAAATACTTCCAAAACCTCCCATAATCAGATAAACATTGGTGAAAAGATTGAAACTAAATTGAATGCCTTAGATACTCACTGTCATAAATATTGGCAATGAGCTTTCTGCTCTCAAGCATGAGGAAAGGCCTAAATGCCATGCTGACTATAAATATGTCTGTGTTACTGTGGTCAAATATAATGCTTCCCACTGGGATTGGGAAAAGGTTAAAAATCATCGAATGGGTATTTGGCATAGAAATTATAATAGCCTGGATCTTATGGAGTTACATCACCACATCCAGGATATTCAACAAAGCAAAATTGAACTTTGGACCCGACCCTCTAGCTGATGAAATACTTCAAGATTGAAAGGCTTTCCTCCTGGAAACACGCGGAAACACCCTGCATGGTAGATTATTGGAATGAAATGTTTGCTACTTGTTCTCTTCTATATTGTGATATTAGGTTGTGACACCCTCAGAACAAGAATCCAGGAACTTGAAATAAGGGCTCATCATTGACATTTGCAAAGTAAAAAGGGGGGACTATTGGGAAGCCATCTGTGAAATGCATGAGGAACTTCTGTCAGCATGGAAGCCAGGGAGAGTGAGGCCTGGCACTGGGAACTTTCCATGGCTCTCCCCCAGCAATAGATTGCCCAATGCCTGTGACCTTCCCCTCTGCTCTGCTAGGAAGGCTCCTCATAGTAGCTCTGGACATGGGCATAATCCATTGGGAACTGAACTGCCCACCTTTAACCGTTTTTGGAGAAGAACATTCTATAGAATCTCTTTGATGTTCCCTCATATAAATAAAGCAGGTGCGGGCTCCATTTTGTCTAGAAGCTCAATCCCTCTGGTCAGCTTGCTTGTCCTGCCCCTGCTTTGAAACTACTGTATTCTGTGGATTTTTTTTTGC
Source organism: Urocitellus parryii (assembly GCF_045843805.1). Classification (NCBI taxonomy): domain Eukaryota; kingdom Metazoa; phylum Chordata; class Mammalia; order Rodentia; family Sciuridae; genus Urocitellus; species Urocitellus parryii. The sequence continues at coordinate 181,308,212 of NC_135531.1, forward strand.
CATTCTCTTTCCCTTAGCTTTTATTTCTCAGCCAACCCATTCCACGGAGGGGAACTCCCTTACCACTGCCCACATGGGATGTGGGCGGGGGTTTCCTGTCATTTTTATTTTTTGTTATGTTTAATTCTGTCTTGATTCTCATTTTGTTGATTAGACCTTTCTCTGGTCTTCATCTATTTGGGAGCTTTGGGGTTTGTTTATGTATTCCTCTGTGTGCTTTTATCTTTAAATATTCTTTGTAGTGTTGACTTGGTGGTCATGAATTCTTTTAGTTCATCCTTGTTGTGTTGAAGGAGAACTTTCCTGGAAATAGCAATCTTGGCAGACAACTGTTCCCTTAGAGATCTGGAAATATCTCATTCCAGGCCCTCCTTGATTTGACAGTGTGTGTTGAGAGGTCAGAAGTGAACCTCATTGTTTTGCGTCTAAATGTGAACTCATGTTTCTCTCTTACAGTTTTTAATATTCTTTCCTTCTTTTCAGGGTTGCATATTTTCTTTATGATGTATCTTGGAGAACTTCTTTTCTGATCCTGTCTCTGTGGGGTCCTATAAGAACCCTGTATGTGGATGTATATCTCATTTTTGATCAGGAGAAAGTTTTCTGTTACTATCTCTTGATGCCTTTAGCTCAGATCTCCCTGTTCTCCTTTATCCCAACGACTCTCAGGTGTGGTTTCTTGCTGTTGTCCCAGAGTTCGTGTATATTCTGTTCACGTTCTTTTTGATTTCCTTTATTGCCTACTGTGCACTCCAGTTCATACATAGTGCACTCTAGTTCATACATGGTGCACTCCAGTGCATATACCCTGTCTTCATGCCTGAAGTTCTATTGTCTATGTGATCTAATCTCTTTCTGATGCTCTCACAGACATTTTAAAATCAATTCATTGTGTCTTTCATTCCAGTTCTGATTGGTTTCTTTTCAATATTTCTATTTCTTTGATAAAATGGGCTTTCATCTCCTGTATTTGCTCTCTTAATTCATGTCTTAGCTATTCTTTGAGCCATTGAATATTTTAAAGTCAATTTTTTATCATTTTTCTTTGGAATTTCATCCTCTTCTATATTTGTGGGATCATTTGTTGAAGGATTGTGAATTTGGGGGTGGGGTGGATTGGTTTGCCTGTTTCCTCATATTTTCAGAGGATTAGCATCTGCATATCAGTTGAGATCGATTCCTCTTCCTCTTTTATACACATGTCCTTTCATATGTAGTTATCTTTTGTGTTGTGGGGTTTCTCTGCCTTTTTGATATATGGGTAGATGTCAAGGGCTGGGACCTGAAGTTCCCCTTGGGTTGCTTCTAGTTGGGGCCTAGTTGTGGGTTTGGAGTTTTTCTCTCTCCAGTTCTCTAAGTTGAAGTAACGTTGAGACGTGAATGGGGCTAGATTGTGTGTGGGTGAGATTAACTGTGGCTTTGCTAAGTTGTGATTATTGCTTGGCAGCAGGATCTCTATTCTGTGATCTTGAAGTGTCCCAATCACTTTCCAGACCCTCTTAGAGGAAGGGGGAGCCAGAACTGCACTAATGTCAGCAACAGATATATAACATTAGGATAAATGTGTGGTGTCTACTTTGACATCTATAACTCGAGCTGTCACCAGTACAGGAATGTTGGGGTCAGCATTTAACATCACTAGAAACAATAAAAAAAAAAAACACCTTAACTATATCAGGCATTCAATAGCAGGAGTATAGTACATCATCTATATATTAATAAGTACAACATGCATGGGGGTAGGAATGATATGAATGACATAATTCTATTATTAATGGGATTAAGTTTTTAAGTAAAGAGAGAATAGTGTGGGAATGAGAAGGTTTAAAACATTTGAAAGAGGAGAGGGAGAGTGGGTAGCAGATGCTGCTTGTAAAGAAGAATAAATAAAAATTAACTGAAAGTAATGGAAAAAGAGGAAGAGGGAACAGGAAAATCTGTCAGTCAGTGGAGGACGAGAGTGAAGAAGGGGAGATTGGGACCAAGAACCAAGAATCGAACGAAGTAGCAAATGTAAGATCAAAACAACTCAAACCCTTGTACAAGTTTACCCCACACATGTCCAATGACAACTAATGAACAAGTGCAGGGGAGAGCAATTGATGTGAAAGTAAGATGGCATGAATATACACATATCTTTGCACCTATCAGCACAGTGAGACCCCCCCCCACATCCATGCACTCAAAATCATGAATGATGGGGAAAGTGGAAAGTGATGCAATGTGATGAAATGATGTGTAAGAAATTTTAAAAGTCAAAATATTAAAGAAGAGATAAAGCATGGGAACATGGAGAAAGAAATAAGGAAAATGAAACAGGAAAATATAGAACATTTTATTGAGAAATAAGGGGTTTGTTTCTGCTGAGGTGGTCAAAACGTTGAAGGGTTGGGTTTTCAATCTTCATATTTCCTTTGGGCTCTGTGACTCTGGGGTCAAGGGCTGGGCTTGTGCAGTCAATGTTTGTGCTCCTCCCCTGGCTGCTTTCTGGTGTGGCTGGGAGCCAAGGCTGGCTGCAGTAGCTCTTAGCTTCCTAGCACAGGGTGGCACAGTCTTGGGTGCTGATAAACTGTGTGGACCTGCAGCAGAGTGGGGTAGAGTTCTATTATGCATGTTCTAGTAATTGGGGTTTGGCCTTGTCTGAGCTGGGGAACTCTGAGCCTAGGTGTTGGGGATTTGATCCATGCACCTGTTGCTGGGAGATGCTGGTCTCTGCTATATATACATTGTGGTTTCTGGGGCTTCCTGTAAACTCCACTTTCAGGAACTGAACCTCCCCAGGTTTAACTTTCAGTGAGGCATTACATTTCCTGTATCCGCCCTGGTGTAGTTGCCTTGTGAGGCTGAGTAGGGTTCTTCCCAGGAGCTCTCATGGGGCACCTCCAGAGAGCTTTCTCCCTTGGGATTTGGGACCTTGGGGTCCAATTAATTTTCTTTGTGCCTATTTCAGTCTCTCTGGTTAGGGCAACCCTGGGAATTTATTTTTAATCAGCTCCTGGCAACTTCCTTTATGACTTCCTGATATCTGTCTCTGCTTGCGGCTATGCACTGCTTAGGGCTATGCACTGCTTACAAATGTTTCCTGAGCCCTGCCCCCAATTTTCATGCTGAACCCTGGAGCACTTTCGACACCAGCGAACGCTTCTCTGCCCAGACCTTGGCGGTCACTGTCCTCCTCTCAGCTCTATGAATCTAACTCTTACAGATGCCTCTTAGGAGTGGGATCACATGGCATTTGTCTTCCTGTGCCTGATAAATTTTATTTCAGATACTGTCATTGAGGTTCATCCATTTATTGAAAATGTCCAAGTTTCCCCCTGAAATTCAGGATTTAGGCTGGTGAATACATGAGTGTGTGTATATACAGTCTTTATTTTTTTTTCCCTCTTATTGACCAACCTGCATGTTGTGTCCACATCTTGGTGAATAGTTTTGCAATGAACCTGAGACCCTGTTTTCAGATTCGCAAGATGAGTAAGTTTTGGAGATCTGCAAGGCTATAGTGCCCACGTTAACAATTCTGTAGATATGCTTAAAAATTTATTAAGAAGGTAGCTCTCATGCTAGGTGCTCCTGTGTAGCTCAGCGGTCGAGGATGTGCCTAGCGAGTGTGAGGCTGCAGGTTCAACTCCCAGACTTGTCAAAAAATAAAGGGTAGATTTGAAATTTTAAAATATGTGTATTTGAAGAGTGGCTTATTTTGGTTTTACGTAAATTTTATCTTTCTGAATTTCATTTTTCTCAGAGAATTATAGTGATGATAAAATGAGTAATAAGTGCACGAACCTTTGGAAAAAATTGCCATGCTATAAAATAAAATAAATAAGTCTTTGTTGAACAGATTCACAAATTTCCCCAAGGCAAGGAGCTTGGTTTGCTGTTGACCTGGCTGCATGTCCCTGTTTCTTTCCCTCTGAACACCAAGCCTGTGTGGAGGGCCCGGCCTCCATGGCCATCTGGGTGTGGGGTTCCTGCACAGGGTCCCCAAAGGCTGACGTGCACTGTTCTGCCTTCTCCTGTGTTTCAGTCCTCCTGGAACCTCCTTTTAAACCCCAATACTGTGTTTAAAAATGTACCCTATTGTTTCTTTTAAAAATCTTTTTATTGTCATATGCCGCAGCCCGGCTGGCTGGGCAAAATAACCGGGGGGTGACGAACAACTTGTGTACGTTGATACAGCAGGAGTGGGAGCCGTTTATTGTAGGACAGGAGCGGTATTTATACATTCCACACAGCTTATCTTAATTAACATAAACTAGATACAGCAATCAACCAATAAGGAATCTCCACACTTAATGGCTTGCTGGCGTTACTTCACAAACCACTCCCTCTGGCAAAATGCCAGGCGCCATCTTGACTTGTTTACAGACCTTAACAGTCATAAAGTTATAAAATTATATTTGTTGTGGCAAACCCTGGGACTGACCCTGGAAGCCAACTCCAAGTGTACATGGGTGGCACTCAGCACCTCCACCATGTCCCACAAGCACTGCCCTTCCCCAAGCCTGTCATCACCTCCAACTGACACTGCACCCCTGAACAATTCCACTGTCTTCCTGTTGCATCCCACCCAATTAGGGACTTTCTGGAGCCTCCACATGAAATGCTCCTTCCAGACAGGGCTGCCTGGGATGGCTTCCGCAGCCAAGTTCAGCTCTCCTCCGGCTTTCCTCCCCTGCCCTCGGTGAGTATTGCCAACATTCCTGGAAACCCACACAGGACACCTCGACTCGGCAGTGTTACCACTGGTTGCCCAAACAGGAAAGCCTCTACAGTTTCCTCAGAATGGGCTGTGGATGTGCCACTGGTGCTGGATTTGGAACCAGGTTCACCTCAGCCTTGCAAGTGTTCTGAAGGAGAGGGAGTAGAGGAGGCCATGGGCTCTGTTGGTGGACGGGAACACCTTTTTGCTTTCAACTTGTCCCCAAATTAATAACTATGTTCCGGTGCCCACTGGCAAACTCTGTGAATGTGACTTAAACACACAATTCTTGTGTTTTCCTTATCCAACTGTGCAGTGTCTCCAGGTCTCACGTCTCCCTAGAACTTAGGTGAAGCTCGGTGCAAATCATGGAATCAGCCTAGCAGGAGACCCTGGAGCATGATTTCATTTGCACTATCAAAGTGTTCTTTAGGGTTCAGTAGTTTTTTTTTAATATTTATTTTTTAGTTTTAGCTGGACACAATATCTTTATTTTATTTTTATGTAGTGCTGAGAATCCAGTCCAGTACCTCACGCATGCTAGGCGAGCACGCTACCACTTGAGCCACATCCCCAGCCCCTCAGATATAGTTTTAAAGAGGGTTGTGTTTACCCACTAAAAGAAAAAAATAAAATTAGCTAACGAAAGTTTGCATTCGTTACAAGATTAACGTTAGTCGACTTTTCCCAAGAAATTATTCAAATGGCCAAAAATAAATCCATGAAAAGAGGCTAAACATCTTAACATTCAGAGAAGAACAACTCAAAACCACAGTGAGACATGCCCTACCTTTTGGGATGGTTACAATAAAAAATTAACAAATAATAAAAGAATTGGTGAGAATGTGGAGAAATTGGAACCCTGTTGCATTGAGAATATGCACTGGTGAATTACTTTGGAATGTGCTCTGGGGGGTTAAACATAGTTAAGACAGAGTTACTAACTACATGACCCAGCAGTTTCACTTCTAGGTATATAACCAACATATTTCAAAAAAAGAAAAAAAAAAGTGTGTGCAAGGTTGAATATGACTCTTTCCTGTGCGGTGAAGACATCAGGGCAGGGACAGAGCCTGCCTTCCTTCATCACTGTGTGACATCCCTTTCTGCCTGGCAGAGAGAGCTGACCTCCCTCTCCACCCAGAGGCAGTCTCTTCAGACCATACACACCTGGTGGTGAGCACCTTGAATTTGGTGGTGACACCTGCATGGTGGGGCTCCGCTTTTCTTGAGAGGATGACTTTGGGACTGAGAAATCCATGTCCTCAGCTGAGGGCTATGGGGAAACACAGCCCGGACTTCCCAGCCCAGGAGAGACCCCATCTGCTCCCTGGATGGGTGGTTCCCCCTCTTGGCCCCGTCACTCACTTCAGATTTGGAGGGAGCCCCAGCACCTTCCACCCACTGCAGGAGAGGCCTTCTGAGGAAGGGCGGCTGTCTTCCCTGGGTGCCTTGGTGATGGAAATAGCCACTTTCCTTCCTGCATCCCTGACAGGAGCCACCCCTGGAGCTGTCTGGCGTTTGGAGGGCTGGACTCTAGGCCAGAGCACTGTCCCTCTGACCCTTTTGCTCCCTTTGGCCTCTGCAGTGTCCTGGAGTCAGCATGGTGACCAGTGTCCAGGCCTCCACCCTGAGGAGTCTCTCCACTCTGTGCATCTTCGTGGCCCTGGTTTTCAGCACCGTGGGTAAGGACCAGCAAGCAACCCTCTCCCAAGGGTGGGAAGGTGGGCAATAAGCCCTCAGGGAGGGAGCCTGCGGGACCCACCTTGCCCACAGGGAGAGGGATGTCCTGTCCCCTCCATCCCTAGGTGTGTCTGTCTACTAGAAAGAGCAACTCCCACCCTTGCTAGTTTTCCCTCCTAGACGACTTTAAAGTGTTGCTTAAATCAACATGCATGGCCATATCCAATGCCCTGCAGTTTTGCATCACTGTGGGGCTCTTTTCATGCATAATGGGAAGTTATTTGTGTTCCAGTGCCCAGTGCTCCATTTCCTCCCCTCCTCCCTGCTTCCTCTACACTTTGGTCTTCCTCCCATTAACCTATCTTTAAATTTCGCCAATGTGGTTATGGAGGAATTCACTGTGGCAGAGTTGCCAGTGTACACAACATAACTGGATCATCCTCCCTTGGTGTTATTTCCCTCTTGTAGAGAGTTACACGTGTACGAAATGCACTGGGAACACATGTCAGTCTAAACCTGAGACCTGTGAGGCCCCTCAGGGCTGCTTCAATAACAAGCAACAGTTTAGCCCACCAGGTGAGCCCTGCCTGCCTCCGGCCCATGTGGGTGCACACAGGACCTGGGAGGGAGGGGCTGCTCAGTTCAGGATTCGGTGTAGCCCCTCCCTCCCCTCTACTCCTCTATTCTACCCTGGCTCCCTCACCTAAGGTCCTGCCAGGATGAGGCTGGGTGTGGGCGGGGGGTGGGGAGTGGTGGCAGGGGTGGGCACTGTGCCAAGTGAAGGGTCTCAGGGAGAGGTGCTGGGTGATTCCAGTCCCCACATCCGTCTCAGAGGTGGGGGATCAGTGAGAAAGGACACCCTCTATTTTTTGTGATGCTAGAGCTCAAACCCAGGGTCCCACATATAACAGGCAAGCACTCCAGCAGCACCCACAAATAGTTCCTCCATCAGTTTGTTCTATGAAGAGGACCATTGGGGAGGACTCTCGGGAAAGTGGAAACACTAAGGACAGAGGGGTGCCCTTGCAGAATTCCTTGATACTGGCTGCCCGTCTGGACACCCCCCCCCCTCTCTAGGACTCAGAGGGAACATTCTCTTTGGTTCTGGTTCTGCACAGGTATTTCACCAATAATTACACAGGATAAAGGCTGCTCTTCACGTGCGTGCACTCCCCTGTCCTTCTCTGCCACCCTGAGGACTGGACGGACATTTGTGTACGAGAACCAGTGCTGCACGGGCGAGCAGTGTAACAAAGCTGACATCCAACGTGAGTGCCTGCTGCTCTCCTAGCCCCTGGATTTCCTCTGCCTCGGAAGTCACCCACAACCCACTTCCACTTCCAAGAGGCCCAGAGCCTTTTCTTCTTTTCTTGTGAAGGGGCAGGTTGGACCTAAGTCCCTTCTGCATGGGAGATGGGCAGCTGAGTGGTGGGACAGGCCTGGGCATTTTCTCTATTTGTGCTTTGGGTCAGCATCCCAGCAGAGAGACTCTCCTTACCTATCCCACTCCTCACCTCTCTTGTTCTGCTTTGCTGAGATGGACTCTCACTATATTCTCACGCTGGCCTCCAACTCCCAGGCTTGAGGAACCCTGCAACCTCAGCCTCTAGGGTGGACATGGCTAGGACTGTCGGTCCCAGGCCACACCCACCTGTCCTCCACTGTGTGAGCAGCATCATTTCAGGCCTCAGATTACCTTCTGCCCCATTATCTAGGGAAAGAAAAGTCTTTGATGAAGGGGGAAGATAACACTAAATCCCTACAAGCTTTCTCTGATTACTATTTCCTACCTAATCCATGAATCCTGTCCCTAATCCCTCCTATGCCAATCTAGCTGTGAATGGTTTGAGGGATTTTGGAATATCCACGAATCCTGAGGGGTTGTAATTCTCTCAGGTATTCTTTTTGCCCATTGCTCACCATGAAAATGTTTTCTCTTTATTCAGTGTCTCCAGTGTCCAAGAAAGAAAATGGCATTGTATGTCCTGCCTGCTTCTCTGACAATGGCACGATCTGTACCCCACAGCCCCTCAAGTGCACAGGGGCAGAGACAAAGTGTGTCAAGGTTACAGGCAAAGGTATGGAGATTTCCCAAGCATTTTGGGTCATCCTCTTAATGGGCACAAGGTGTCAGCCATCTATTGCTGTGTACCTAATTAAACCCAAACTTAACAGCTTAAGAGGACATTTGTCCCCCCGTGATCTGCAGGTGGCAGGTCTGAGAGGGTCATAGAGGTGGTGCTGCTTCAGGCTGTCTCCTGAGTTGTGGTCCAGCAGGCAGCAGGGGCTGAGGTCGCTCAGAGCAGGATGTGCTTCCAAGCCCAGGTAGCCTCCATTCCTCTTCCTGGGCCTCTTCCTAGGTCTCCTGGGGGTCATGACCTGCCAGCTGGCTTCCCTAGAGCAGGGATGAGAAGTGGGTGGGGGAGCTGAGGCTCTTCACAGCTCATCTGAGAAGAGACACTGCTTCATTTCTCCTACCTTCCTAGTCACATAGAGCCACCCTGGTGCACTGGGGGAGGAAGGCATGGAGGCACCGTCAGCAGGGGTGGGACCTGCAGCTGCTGTGACAGTGCCTGACGCCCACAAGCAAGAGGTGGTAGAGGGCCAAGGGCCTGGGTATTCCTCCTAGGATTGCAGGGAGCCATGGGGCAGGAGACAATTGAGCAGCTCCGAGGAGAACAGAGGAGAGGACTGGGGACACACAGGCTGTCATGTTGTCCTGGAAAGGGACGACCGTGTCTCAGTGACATGAAGGGTGGACACCCACAGTCCTCTCTGTCACCCTCAACACCAATACCTCTAAGAGCAAACCCTCGGGGCCAAGCACTGACGTTCTGCATGGTGTCATTCTGACTCCAGTGAAGGTTTTCGAGTTTTCCTGAGTAGGAGAATGCTTGTGTTTGTGGTGAGGGTGCAGGAGCCCCTCAGATGGGTGCAGGAGAAGTCACCATGGGGTGTCCTTTCTGGGCTGGACAGCTAGATGGGGCACTGTCAAGTATTTTCTGATCAACATGTAAAGGGTTCCCTGGAATTAGTGGCATTTGAGGAACTAAAGAATGTTGGAGCTGAGAGTTTGTTGAGAATGAAGGTTTGTCACGATTTTTTCTTTTCTTTTTCTTTTTGAGTAATTTGGAGGAGGGTCTGAGACTAGCAGGGAGGGCCCTCTGTCTAGCTGAGCTGACCTGAATGAGGGAAATGGGTGTCACCTGGGATACAGAGGAGAGGTGGGCTCTCTGCAGTGGGGCAGCCTTTCTGCTCCAGGTTTCTGTAGTATGTATCAACCCTGGGCAGAGGGGACCTTATCTACAGTATTTCCCTCTGGGTTCCCAAAGGAAGTGAAGGTGCAGAAGAGGACAGGGATCCCAGATGTGTTCAGCCAAACCCTTGAGGTCCGACCTCCACCTCCTTCCCTGCCTTTATCAACCACATCTCTCCTCAGGAGGCCATAGAGGCTCAAGTCTCAGTTCACATCTTAGACAGCAGCCCCCCAACCCCCACCACACATCCCTTTCTGGGAGGTACCCGGGATTGACCTCGACCACTGAGCCACATAGCCAGCACGGTTTTTATATTTTATTTAGAGACAGGGTCTTACTGAGTTGCTTAGTGCCTCACTTTTGCTGAGTCATCTTTGTGCCTCAGCCTTCGGAGCCTCTGGGATTACAGGCATGAGCCACTGTGCCCAGCTAGCAGGGTCCCTTTAAGGTACCTCCAGTCCTGGGGAGACAGAGGGACCTAGGGAAACTAGCTTGGTCCCTAGATGGGACTCTTCTTCATGCAGAAGACAGAGGTCAGGGGTCAAGGGCCATTCTGAGCAAAACCAGCAGACAGATTAACCTGAGCACAGTGGGAAGGAGGGGAGACAGGGTGAGAAAGAGTCTCATTGCCAATTTTTCTCCCGCAGGAGTGTTTAATGGTGTTTCTTCTTTAACGATGTCTGCTATGGGTTGTGCAACTGAAAGTGCTTGCAACTTGAAAGACATAAATGTAATACAAACTCCTACAAACATTTGGACCTACTGTGAAAACCCCATCAGTGCAAGCTCCCAGCTGACACCCATCATCTCGTCCACTCTGACTAGTCTCCTCCTGCTCAAAGTCTTGCTTTGATGACTCAGGGGCTGGCAAGCCTATCATCTGACAACCACCAAATGTGAGCTTCCTTGGGTTGTGACTTCTCCAACATCCCAAAAGGACAGAATTAAAAAGCTGATGCTTACACACACACACACATACACATATATGGGATTACTTGTTTGTACCTCAAGTTAAAATAAATAATAATTGTTATTCATTCTCTCAGGGGCTCTTTCTTCACCCAAGTAGCACACTTCAGAGGAAGTCTGAGATGAGATCTCTAAGAATCTCTAAAGTCCCTCCATGGTCTCAATGCATGTTTTCGGCCACACATCTAGGATCACACCTCTTTTCTGATATGCTCAGCCCCTGCCCCCCAATCCTCAATTTCCCTCTGCTAATGAAAATGATTTTGAATGAACGATTCAGGGTGCAGCAGGTGCTCTCCCACAGTTTGTAGAGTCTTGGGTTCAGCTGACTCTCCCTACCTCAGATCTACTTGTGTGGAATCGTTTCCATGGTCTCTGGACACTTCTGCTTCCAAAGATGGACACAGGCATAGGTGGTCTCTGAAGGCTACATTAAAGAATGAAGATGCATCATCAGCACTCAAGACAGGTGTGTTTCATCTTCATAAGGCAGGTTTGAGGCTATGGTGGCCACTGCACACCTCAGATGGTGCCTGTGAGGAGGTGGGGGTTCCAGGAGAGGAAGAGCCTTTTACAGAAACCTCCTGGTGCTGACTCCACCACAAAGTGCCCCTGCATTCTGCTCAAAGGGACACCTTGGTTCTCTAGCTCTCTCTCCCTCAGGGTGCAGCCTCCCTCCTGAAGTGACAGCAGAGTGTCCCAGGAGGTGTTTCTTTCTTGGGCGTTTGTAGAACCAAGGATGTCCTTGCCCAGGTGGGGCCTTCCTGGGTCTCCTGTGAGTAGCTCTTCTTTTCCTCCTGGGCACAAGCCATGCCCAGCCCACAGCTCTCTCTGCCATTCTCCATGGGTGAGGGCAGCGCACCTCCAGCCTGCTCTGTGGAGCCCTTTGACACATGCCCATCTTCATTTCCTGTACCTGTAGCTGTGTGTGGTAGACTCTGGGACCCAATAGGAGTCTCAATAGGAGAGAAGATGCCCAAGTTGGCACTAGGATTGTTGATGGACAGAGTTGATATGGGAAGGGATGTATGGGTCCTTATTGGACCTGGTAATTGATGAGGAAGAATTAATTCCTTGTGTTCCCCATGAGCAGAGATTGGATTTCAAAAAATGATAAAAAGGCGTAACACATGTGGAGGGCTTACTACACCCCAGCCACTGTACTACTCACTCCAGATGTGTTGACTCCATTCTCACAAAATGCAATGTATGTATTATGGTCATCCCCATCTCCCAGATGAAGAAAGAGACAAGGTCTTCCTCACTCCACACAAGCCCCTTCCCTTTTCCTCCTCATCTCTACCCCTGTCTTCTCATTTCTCACTCAATTTTCCTTTTATTTCTCCATGATCATTTCCCAGTGTCACTAGTGTTCCCTGCATTTCTCTCCTCTAATCAGCAATCTCAGGGCCTGAGGTTTGTCCCTTCTCTTCACCAGGGCTGAGAGCAGCCTTTGCCCCTGCAGGGACCCTGCAGTCAGGGCGCCTGTGAGAGCAGACCTGCTCTCCTTGGCTGCCCCGGCTTTCCTGGGGTTGGAGGGAGGAGCGGTCAGCTTTCTTCTTCCAGCTTTTTCTCCAAGATAACAGGTGAACGTGGAGCCAGGGCCACGCGATTCATGGACTTCCATTGCAGGTGAGGAAGCGTCTGCTGGGCCTGGAGGGAAAGGTGTCCAGGAGCTGGCTGCCAGGGCACATGTGTGCCTGGAGATTCTCATGAGACCTTGGGCCTCAGGAGCTGCCAGCAGCAGGAAGGTTGAGTTATGACCCAGGAAAGCCTTGGCCACCTCTGAAGGTGAGCTGCAGGACAAGGAATTAGTTTGCTTACAAAGTTAAAAAAATAAATTTCATTATTTGACCCATATTGCTGTGCCATTTAGAGGAGCTGCCCTAGGAGGTGGGGGGATATTCTGTTTTGGGCACAGTGGCAAAAAGCAAATTAACTTAGTTTTAAAAAATGATTTTAGTATAGGGGCTGGGTGGTGGCTCAGTGGTAGAGCGCTCGCCTAGCATGTTTGAGGCCCTGGGTTCAATCCTCAGCACCATATAAAAACAAATAAAATGAAGGTATTGTGTCCAACTACAACTAAAAAAATATTAAAAAAATAAAAATACTTTAAAAAATGATTTTAGTATAAAATGCAAACATTATGCTTATCTATTTTTAAAGCAAGGGAAGATTATTGATCTATAAAAGAGATTTTAAAAGTGGGGTAGGCTAAACAGAAAATAAAAATGAAACATTTACTTTGGTTCTCCCCGGTTACACTGGACACACAGATGGAGCCATGGTGGGGGGCACAAGCTCAGGTACCAACCAAGGGAAGAGCAGGGGAAGCCGTGTTTGGGATCCTCCCTCTGTGGCCACTGCTCACCACTGACCTGGCCCTTTCCTGTGTCCACCTCTCAATGCAGTCATGATCCTCTGTGCTGGGCTCTGGCACCAGTGAGGGCCTTCTGTGCAGCTCCAGGCTGAGGTGGGTGTGTGCCCAGGGAACCCCATAGCCACCCCTGGGCCGTCCTCAATGACAAGCAGGTGGTGGCTTGGGCCCTGCATCTCTCCTCCTCCAGACAGCCTCCTGGCTGGCTCATGGAGCTGGCAGCACTGGTGCCTGGCGAGGTGCCCTTGAGGAGGGGCCATGGGCCTGAGGCACAGTCACGGGAGGTGGACTCCGTGCTGGGGGCAGCTGACCCTGCACTGTTGCTGAGAGTGTGAGAGATGGGGCACCAGAGGCCTGTGTTGGAGCACTGTCCTGTCCCCCTCTTGGTTTCCTTCTCTTCTAACAAACACCCTTCCCTCAGCCTTGCTCAGCAGGTACCTTGACTCTTGCTCCCCCCTCAGAGCAATGGGGGACCGGAGAGCCCTCGCACCTGCCCCATGTCAGCAGCTGTCAGCCTCCCTGTGCCTCGCCACTGTATTCTGAAATGTGTATGTGTGTGTGACATGTATCTCTGTGACCGAAAGCTATCTGTCACCTGCCATTTCCCTCATGAGTATCCCACTGTCCATCCCTGATTAGACTTGTAAGCTATGATTGCTGTATCATAATCCCACCAAGAGATTAGCTGTGATCCCTTAATCTCCTCCAACCCCGAGCCTGGTACAGTTTCTCAGCTGTCTCAGAGATGCCATGTGCAGTGAGCTGGCATTAGAAGGAGGACCCCCAGCCCACACTGAGATCCTCCCTCAGACCTGTTCCATGGGTCTTGCTTTATGATGGTCTCCTCAGTTTTGTGAGGTCCCCTTGGTTGTTGGGAGGAAGGGCCTTCCTCCCTGGGGCTGTCCCGTGTTCTGGCTGTGGTAAGGACTTCCCCGTGGTGAACTTCAGCTTGTCTTCCTGTTCCTGGTATCCCTGTGCCCTGCCTGCTGCTGTCCAGAGGCCCCGTCCTCAACTGCAGGACTGTTCATGTCAGCAGGGTCCTGCACACTGCCTGCAGGTGGCTGAGGAGGCTCTGGGGCACTGGTGATATGGCTAGTGTGGCTAAGTGCTTAACTGTGAACAGTACTTAATTGTAATTAATCCAGATTCACCATCAGTCCTGCATGGAGCCAGGGCTGCCTTGTTGGACAGCTGTGGTCAGAGGCTGCTGGACTCAGACAGGTGGCCCGGGTAACACCTCCTCAAGGGCTCCTCACCAGGCACCAGTTCTGCCAGCTCCGTGAGCCAGCCAGGAGGCTGTGTGGAGGAGGGAGGAGGAGAGACTCAGAGCCCAAGCTGCTACCTGGTTCTGAGCAGGGACACAGGCAGTGTTCTGGTGTCAGGGCCCCAAACCCACCACATCTGCTTCCTGGGCTTTACGGAGGTTGGGATTGACAGGTGGCCCTGGGTCACCAGTACCCCCCACCTCCAGGCCTCTCTCAGCCTCTGCCTGTGTTCAGCTGGCCTCCCTGGGGCTCCTGGTCAGTCAGGGCGGTGCCTGAGGGGAGCCTCCAGATGCACTGAGCTGGGATAGCGGCTTGTGCTTCTGCAGTGGCTGTTGGGAGCCTTGCTGGAGCCTCTGGGCCCCGGTGATGGCCATGCTTGCCTCTGTGCAGGAGAATTCCTCAGGCTGTACCAGGACATGTCCTGCTCAGGACAGAATTGCATGCATGAGCTGGATCCCTTCACCGTCCACGTGGTTTCAGGGAAGCACGTCCACTTTGCCAGCCAATGCTGCCAAGGACAGCCCTGTGGAAATGCCAGTGATGTCCTGAGTGTGTGCTGGCCTGGGCTGCTGCCCGCCTCCTACTCCTGCCCTCTGTGCCCATGCCCCTTCCCCTGCGGGGGACCTCAATTCCCAGCACTTTCTGCATCCCTTGGTGACGTTCCCTTCTGACGTGCAACAATTACGTGAGGAACCAGTGTGACGAACTGGCCCTGCTACCATGCTGTCCCCCCTCAGTAGTACCCTGATGTGCAAAGGGCAGTGGATATCCTCAGTAGTTCTCAAACTCAGGGTCTCAGGTCATCTGTGAAGACTCTGAGGATCCCAGACGGCTTTTATTTATTTATATTTTATTTATTTACATATTTTTCTCTTAGAAGTCAAAGCTAAGAAAATACAGAAATCATGTACAATTCACTCAAAAAATAATTAGACAACGACACAAGTATGGTTTTAGGTAGAAATACTACATTTTACAAAGCGAAACTGTTTTGCGGGTGGAGTGGTGTCCCTGGGTGTCCTGCAGAGCTCTTAGTTACTGGGGCAGCCGGCTTGTCCACCTGCTCCAGCTGCTGGTCTGCTGCATCTCTCCCCCCACGCGCTCTGGAAACCCATGAGGCTCAGAGGTGCCCTCACAGTGGCCTGCATCTACAGACCCGGGACTCCTGGACCACAGTTTGATCACTGCTGAACTAACCAAAGGCCTCCCTATGAGGAGATGAAATGTGGCCCCAGAGGTACAGTTTATGGATTTTTGACTGGGGTCAAACACCAGACTTACCCTGAGTTTCTTTGTGCTTCTTGTTTCAAATAGAATTTACCTTTTAGAAAACGTTTAGTCACACCAACATTCAGAGAAGACAGAGATTTCCCATCTACCCCACATAGCCCCTCACTGTCACCTTCCCACAGAGGGCATGCTCCTTACCAGGGATCAACTTGCACTGGCATGTCCTTGTTCCCAATGTCTATAGTGGACATCAGGAGTTTCTCTGAGCATGGAGTATGCTGGGTTTAAACAGGGGTGATGTGACATGTCCATGACCCCACTGCAGTGAGGACAGAGCATTCTCTGTGTCCCTGGGTCCCAGCCCCTGAGGCTTCTGACCTTCTCCAGGAGACCATGGTGACTGCCGACCTCTGCTGTCCCTGAAGGTTTCCTTCCCTAGAATGTCCTGTGGCTGGTCACACAGCAGGGGTCTTCTCAGAAGGGCTTTGTTTTCATAGCAGGAGCATTTCAGGCTCTTTTGCTTTGTTTGGGGCTGCTTTTGACCCCAGGGCCTCACATGTGCTGGGCAGAGGCTGCAGGGAAAGAAGTGTCCCATTGGGACTCCCAGGGCTGACTGAAGACCCATGGAGGAGAAGGCCCTGCAATCCAGGACATGTCCACGTTCAGGTTTAGAAAGTAAGGTGGCCTGGAGTGGCCTTGGGTGGAGCGTTGCTGTAATAAAGAGTTTAAATGTGCAGATCTATGTGGTCCCTATTGTCTGGATTGCTGACCATGCTTCAGGAACAGAGTCCCCCCCAAGGCCCTCTGATGGTGCTGCACCTCCACATGCACGCTCACTCCCTTCTGCCTTTATTTTGAAATAATTTCCTACTTACTGGAGAGTTGCAAAAGCAGCACAGAGCTGCAGTCTCCCTGCTCCGTCCGGCCTCCCCTGGAGTTCACTCTTAGGAGCCAGAAACAGTTCCAAAAACTTGCACCAGGAGCGGGGCATCAGGACATGGTGCTGTTGGCTGACAGGCTGCCTTTCTCCCTCCTGCCCTCTCCTAGTCCAGGATAGGATTCTTTGTAATTATTCCTCATGTATTTTATTCTCCTCCAGGCTGCGGGTATTCTGGGATCTATTTTGTAAGACCTGTGTTAGTAGGATTATTGGCCATTATTTTGTAGAATGTCTCTCTGTTAGAGCTTGTCTGACACTTTCTCCTGGTGACACTGAGGTTACACATTTTTGGCAACAATGCCACAGCAATGCTGTGTCCTCTGTCATCTTGTCAGGAGGCCCCTGCTGTCACTGTGTCCTACTGCTCATGATATTATCTCAACTATTTGGTTCAGGTGCTGTCGACCAGGGTTCCCCTCTGTAAAGTTACATGATGTTTGAATACTAGGCTAGATTTTGCAGCTGTAATAGACAAATCTCAGTAACAACTCATAATGGAAGTTTATATTTCAGTCACCTGAACTCTGTATAATGCTACTGATTGACAGCTGTCCTGGGTGGCTCTGTCTAGGTGTGAGGCAAGAGCCAGGCTTCATCTACTCCACAGTGCCACCATCCCGGGGACTTGCTTGACTCTCCAGTAGGTGTTCTACATGTTGTCCTCGTGTGGGCAGAGAGCAGGCTTGGAATGCTGTGCAGGATGCCCTCAGGGCCAGGCCTGTCAGTGAAGCCCATAACCTAGGCTCAGGTCTCAGTGACTATTGCTATGTCAATCACATAGCCTGGAAGAGGGCAGCTTAACAGGGCCTCCCTGCAGCCTCTAGACCAGAAGGAACATTTCTCAGTGGTCAGTGCATGGTCTTTAGAGCCAGAGTGTGGGGACAAGTGCATGGAGTACTGCATATACTGCATATGTTAAGGGTGTCCGAGTGGCAGGCCGCTTACCCTATAGGCACAGACCTGGGCATGAGGTCATGTGTTGCAGTCCCTGTGCTTGCTCCACAGCCCACTCCTCCATTGGTCGCTGCAAGGACAGTTAGCAGACATTGCATTGGTGGCTGCCTGTAATCTGCTTAGCTACCGCCTGAGTATATATACATGGTAATTGCACAATAAAATCAGACCTGCTTCCTGCTTGGTCTCTGGAGGTCTTGATTAGTGACTCTGCAGCCACTCTCTCCTCTACCCTGTTCTGTGGACCTCCTCGATGAAAGAGAGAGAGCCCACACAGTTGGCACCCAAGCAGGGACCTGAGGTAAGCCTATAAGACAGGGTGTGGCCCCTTACAGAGCGGTGTAGAAGGGGAAATGTGAAACTTACTGAGTTCCACCACAGACTCGCAGCTGCAAGTGTTGCACACTCTCTTAGATACTAGAGGTTTAACCCTGAAGAAGAGAGAAACCCAGAAGTTCTGAGATGTAATAATAATAAAAAACACTAACTCACGGATCAATACTGCTGATGATTTTGATCCTAGGATATGGGACAAGATATGGCAAATGCATGGCAAGCTGAAGTGAGACGGGGTATAATTGACCATACCTTTTTTTCTATTGTGAAGCCATTCAGCAAAGTTTAGGGGGCCCGGCAACAGACCCTTGTCATATAATGATGGCTCTGAAGGAAGATGAGGATGTGAGAGACAGACAGGGGGAAAAAGGTGGGGGAGACCATCTACCTCAAAACAAGCAGGAGGGAGAGAGGCAGGAAATGGTACCTCTAGCCTTCATGGTGCAGGAAGAGGTGACCACAAGTGGTGTAGGTGTGCCTTCTACTGACTGGCAAAGGTGACATCCTTCCCTGAGTCAATGTCAACTTCCTCCTTATGAGGCAATGCCAAAGCCAGTAAAGGACTATGACAGTTTGGAAATGACCAGGCCACTGGACAGGCCCCAGCCATGGTGTCCCAGAAACCCATTCCAGGAGGCCAGAGATACTTTTGAACATCTATGTAGGATAAGAGATTAGAAGTGGGGTGAGGGAGTACAAGCCTTCCCAGTCAACACGGTCCCCACACCAGAGCACCTTGCAGAGCAAACGCTGGAATCCCTCAGTCTTGAACTAAATTGCCCTCAGGACTGGAGAGACCTAGCCAGAGCAGCTCTTGAGCCTGCAACATTTTTGAAGTGGAAGGCATTCTCCTGTGATGAATGTGAACAGCGGGGGGATCCTAACCACACCACAAATGTTAGCCTCCCAGCTGAGTGCTTTCAGGGAGAAGGAGTCTACAGTTCCCCTGTGGTACAAGCCACAGGCCCACCAAATTATTTCAATCAGGCTCTGAGAGCCTGGAGGAAGCTGCCAGCTAGGGGAGGGACAGTTGCCATACAGGGCTTAAGGCAGAAGGCCACTGAGGACTTGCCACAGTTTACTGACAGGGTAAACAAGGTGGTAGAAGGGAAGGTGTCTCATGAAGGAGCCAGGGCGGCCTTAGCCAAGGAGTTGATCTGGGATGGACTAAATAAGGAACACAGAGCAGCAGTGGCACCAGTTTGAAATGGCACACTGGATGACTGGATTTTGGCCCCCCACGATATAGGGACACAAGCAGCTCAAGCCTCTCTGCAGCCCTCAGCCATGACAGTTGCATAAAAGCAGGACTAAGGAGGCTTGCAGACAGCTAGTCAGAGACTGCAAAATGGGCACCTTTTCTGCCTAGTGGCCCTGTACAACCTGCTAGAGTGAATCCCCGAGTTAAAATCCAATGTTTTATGGCGAATGGATGTCACTCACTTTGCACCTTTTTGGAAATTTAACATATATTCATGTAATTATTGATGTCTATTTAGGCTCTGTAATGGCCACAGCCCCCACAGGAGAAACCACAAGAAAGGTCATTTCCCATCTACTTAAATGTTTTGGAATTACAAATGTTCCCATGTCTATTAAAACTGACAATGGGCCAATCTATACTAGCAAGACATTTCAAGTGGTTTGCAATGATTGGCTTATACAACACTTAACTGGGATCCCCTACAACCCTTAGACTCAAGGCAACATAGAAAGAACACACAAGGAATTAAAGACCATGCTACAAAACAGGAGGGAAACTATACCAAGTCCCCTCTCGATGTCTTGAACAAAACCTTATTTATTTTCAATTTCAAAATTTTCTATGGTAATAGCATTTCATAAGCATTGAGCCCCCCTCTTGGGGCCCTCCCATATACCTATGGTCTCATGAAAAGATCCTATAACAAATGCATGGGATGTTCCAGGTCCCTTCCTAATCATGGGTGGAGGGTTTGCATATGTTAACAGGAGCCTCACCCCATCTGGGTGCCTGCCAGAAAGTTAAGCCCTGGACCCCCAGAACCACCAGCCAAGAAGATGAAGACACTAACTCTGTAGGAGAAACCTCACAAGCAAAGGACTCAACAACACAAATGGACCTCACATAAAGTAACCTGGGGTGATAAAGGTCTTGTTGACTAAGCCACTAGATGGCCCCCTTTGCCTGGTGACAAACCCATCCTTGGGCCTATGACGATGGTCCTACTGTGTGCAATGCTCACTACTAACAGTGAAGCCTCCCATGAGGTAAATTGAGCTTTGGTCACTAGGCCACCACCTTTAGCAGTGGCTAATTGGGAAGGGGCTTTACCTAAGCTCTTTTCCAATAATTCCTACCTTACTGATCCTGAGTTATCCATCCAGGAGGTAACCGTACACTGGAATACCAGCATTTGCATACCTGCTCTGTTTTTCTGTATTAGATAATGAAACCTATAATCCAGTCCCCTCTGTTTTGCTCTTGCCAATGAAACTATTGTAGATAACTCTAATAAGTCACATGTTGGACTGTCTCTCACTGACCTTATAGTTCTAGTTAATGCTACCTGTAGCCAGAGACTCCCCCATGGCAAAGGCAAGAAACCCTTGCTGCCAACATGCCCAACAATGCTTTTTGGAAAGCCCCCCTCAGATAATCCCATGGAATCAATGTGTCACTGCCACACCTTATCTCCTTGATAAGAGGAATTTCTCTGGGGAGAAACAACTATGCATCTGGGTGGGTGCATCTCCCTGGAATATAACTGATGTGCTCCCAAACAATATGGGCTACTGCAGTAACTGCTATACAGGAAAGATGTTACCAACTGGTATGCAGGAAATCAGTATGACATGGTGGATCTCACGCCAATATTGCTAGCTGCTAGAACCATCTAATGGGCAGCAGCTGGCTGGATGAATGGGTTTATATTGAGTCCAGACCCTGACCATGGACTTGCCTTTGTACCAAATTATACCCGTACCCACTATGCACAAGCTTCTGTTATGCTACCCCTTTGCCATGCTAATAATCAACAATACTGATGGCATAAACATCACTCATACAGAGATCCCTTGTGAGTCAATACATCCTGCTGGCTCACAAATTGTGTAACCCCTGCTGTGAAAGCTAAACCTATATTTATCCTCAGAGTGCCCCCAGCAATCTGGCTTCCAGTGAGCCTGTCCAGAGAGTGGAGGAGTCCATGGGACATGAAGATGAATCCTTCTGAATGAGATTCTACACCAGACAAGGCATGCAATTAGCCTCATTATCACTGGGATTATCGTCCTGCCATCACTGCCACAGCCACTGCTACTGCTTCATTCACTGGGAATATCCAGACTGCTCAGACTGTAAATAACTTGTCCAGTGCCATATCAGAAGCTTTTGATTTGAAATAAACTGTCCCAAGCTGCTATTTTAGTCATTCAGCAAGAACTAGACCTCCACCAGGAACAACTAGATATTCTGTTTATGTTGCAGAGGCTCATTTGTGACCTTGAGTTTCATAGCATTTGTGTCACCCAATATACTATATCTGAATATGTAACCATAGATTTCTCCAGTTTTTCTTAGTATATTAAGGATACTCAGTATATTAAGGATGCTAATTGTTATGACTATGCATAACCTTACTAAGGCAATTGTTAAAATCAATGAGATGAAGGTGTCTATCTTCACAACCTTTTCTTTCTTCCAGGGATTGACTAAACATTGGGAAAACCAATAGTCAAATTCACTAATCCTCATAATGTTCTTACCTTGGCCCTACTGTTCCTAGTAGAGATAATTTATTTCTTGTTTTGTGAGATGCTTATGTAACAATGTAACCACTGAACAAAAACTGCAATGCTGGCTGGTGTCCCTGCAGCACAGCTAGAGGGGGGAGATGTGGGGACAAGTGCATGGAGTACTGCACACATGGCATATGTTAAGGGCGTCTGAGTGGCAGGCCACTCCCCTCATGCTAGTTGTGTGAGCAGCTGGCTGCTTATCCCTTAGGCACAGACCTGGGAGTGAGGCCATGTGTTGCAGTCCCTGTGCTTGCTCCACAGCCCACTCCTCCATTGATCTCTACAAGGATAGTTAGCAGACATTGCATTGGTGGCTGCCTGTAATCTGCTTAGCTACCGCCTGAGTATATATACATGGTAACTGCACAATAAAATCAGACCTGCTTCCTGCTTGGTCTCTGGAGGTCTTGATTAGCGACTCTGCAGCCACACTCTCCTCTACCCTGTTTTGTGGACCTCCTTGCTGGATGAGAGAGAGCCCATGAAAGACAGCCTGACTTCAGTCCCAGCCCTGCGCTTGGGCAAACAACGTCCCCTCCCCACGCTTGCTGCCCCCTCTCCTGCCCTAGGTGCAGGGGGAGGCTGCAATGCCTGCCTGAGGTCCTGTCCTTCCCAGGGAGCTCTCAGCACAGTGCTTGGCAAGGAGTGACTGTTCCTGGTTAGTGGATGTCTACAGTTTGGAAGCTTCTCCCCGTGCAGTAGGGAGAGGGGACACACTAGAAGCCATTGTGTGGAAAGGTGCCGTGCTGGTCTGGCCCACTGCAATTCTACCTCACCAGCCTCACTGAAGCCATGGCTGCCTCTGTTCTGCTCAGACTCTCCTGTCCTGTCACTCTATCCCCAGCCCCTCCAGGGATAAACACCAAACCCAGGGCACCTCTGCATCTCATCTGCTGCCTCCCTCCTCAGAGCCTACCTCCTCTCAAACCCTTGGGAGCCTCAGACAGGCTCAGGTTGGCTGGGATGAAGAACAATGCATTTGGGGACCCCAGAGTCACACAGGAGAGTGGCCTGCAGATTATCCAGGTCCACATCCCAGGAGGTCTCCACAAGAGTGCCAGTGACTCAGGAGTGTTAGACTGAGGTCCTGGGGAAAAATGAAGGAGAAGAGGGGGAATGGGTGTCCATTCTGGAAGCCTGCCAGGCTGCAGGGTGTGGGAGAATGATGAGGAAAAGATGAGGCAGGGAGAGTTAAAGTGGAGCAGTGGGGGCTGGCCCAGACAGAAGTCTGCCATCCTGCTCTGCCACAGAGTAAAGGGCACCTGGGAAATGCACTGCTTTGCATTGCTGGCTCACGCTCCTCCCCACAGCAGGGCATTGGGCACAGTGCTTTTCCTGCTCCCTCCTGCCTTCCTGTTCCTGGCTGTCCATGCTCAACTCCCTACTCCTGTCCCCAGCTGGGCATGGGCTTCCTATTGAGGTCAAATTCCTTTGCTGTCAATGTTTTCTTCATCCAGCCTGGCTCAGAATAAGCCATTGCATCTGAGAAGCTCCACAGACTTTGACATTCATGTATGGCTGGGTTAATTGCAAATCATGGCCTTACCTGTCTGCAGCACTTTACAGTTTGTAAGTCTCTTTTCCCAGAGTTCTTATTTTCTTTCTGTTTCCGTTAGTGCATCATAAGTATACACAGTCATGGGTTCATGGGGGCACATCCAGAGATGCCCAACTCATAATCTGCTCTAATTCTTTCCCAGGGCCTTCGTTTTTCCTTCTCTCTTCTCTCTCTTTCTGCTTCCCTTCCCTATTCTTCTGCTCTTTCTTATATTAATTTATGTGTTTATTTTTTTCTTGTGCACATTATAATTATGTATAAAAGTGGGATTCATTGTGATATACTCATACAAGCATAGAGCATATTTTTTGGTTTTATTTTCCATTTTTCTCTGGTCCTTATCTTTGTCCTTCTTGTTCCCCTTTTTCTCCTCTACTATATTTCCCTTCAATTTTATGATATTTCCCTTGTATTTCTTTATTATCTGAGTCTGGCTTATTTCACTTATCAGGAAGTTCTCCCAGTTATTTTATTTTGAACAACTTTGGACATACAACTTGTACATACAATCATACTGCATGCATGATTCATATACAACCAGGTATATGTGCAGAGTGAGAAACTTCAACAACCTTCCCCATGTTATGTCTTCCCCAGGCAGATAAGGTGTCCTACCCCTAAAGCACCCCTAGGCTCCTCATAGTCCACCTCCCTCTGGGCATCTGTCTCTCCTGGAAGTGACAGGCAGCACAGTCCCTTCAGCTGAGTTATTACTCAGTACTACCCTGGGTGGGAGGTGGCTCTTCCCAGAGGCAGCCCTGTGCCATGGAGTGGGTAGACCAGCTGTCTGCACAAGACTCAGGTCCTTCTGGCCCTACTGGCTGCTCACCCAGGAAGAGGGGAGGGTATGCCCTCCTCTCTGGGCTCTGGGCTGGTTGTAGCACCTCTGCTTGGTTGAATAGTGATCAGAACCAAATTTCCCAATAATCTTTAATCTGAAATAAAATTGAACCAACGTAAACCCACTTCTTTCTCCAAGTCTCTTTTGTGTACTTTTTAACCACACAAGTGGATCTAGAAATCTTTTGTAGAGTCCTAATCACCAAGTCTGGTTTTGGATTTGAGCATCAGAGTGAGGAGGGTTGAAAAGGAGCTGCCCAGCAGGTGTCAGTGGACCTGGGACAGAGTTGCCGGTAGCCTGGGGAAAATAGATACTGCATCAAGTGAACCTAGAAGTCTTATGTCCCCAAAAGTGTTCCTACCAGGTGAACTGCAGAGGGAAGTAAGGGTTCAGGAAGGACAGTGCCAGGAAAGAGGAGGACTAACCTGTGCCCAGTGCTCACAGGGGATCATTCTTAGAACCAGGGCTCTTATTTATTTATCATATTAATATTTACCATAATTTATTTAAGTAAAAACATTGAATCCATACAAACTTATACATACTCATAGGCTGCTGTGTGATATTCCAACACATGTGCCTGCATTGTGTAAAGTTCAGATCAGGTGAGCACGTCCTTCTCCACACATTCTCCCTCCATCTGGGGAAAGCATTCAGGATCCTTTTCTCTCACTCTTTAAAACAGACAGTGTAGTGTCACACTCCTGCACAACAGAAAGCCAGACCTCGTTTCTCCAGCCTGGAAATTGCCCCATGTGGACATGGCTCCCCACTTCCCTGCTTTCCCCAGGCTCCTGGGGAGCAGCTTTAAAGCAGGATGAGGTGGGATTTTCCCAGAGGTGTGTCAGAGGTGGAGGTCACCCACAGAGGGACAGTGCCTGGGTGTTTGGCCACAGCCCTCTGTGCTAGGTTTTGTAATTGGGTGGCATGTAGGTCCAACTTTGTTTTCTCTCTCATGATCACTCTGGCTGTTTGGGATCCCTTACTAATAAGGATGGAGCTAGGCTGGGTTTTCCTTTTCTGCAGTGCAGGCTGCTGGGAGTCTGATGGGATGGCAGTGAACACTGGGCTTGTCTTGTCTTAACACTGCCAGGTCTCCAGCTCATCAACAGGGTGACTCTCCCATGGCCTTTACCTTCTCTCTCTGGCTTGGTGAAGTTCTTGCATACAAGCCTTGATCTCCCAGTCCAAGTGGATTCTTAAGTATCTTAGACTTTGTGATGCTTTTGTACATGGAATTATCAGGATTTCTTTTTTTATTGTTATCATGTAGAAATACAACTCATTTTGGTGCTGATCTTACATCCTTCAGTTTTGCTTAATTCACTTCCCTGTTGGAGTTTTTGTATGTATATGCTTTAGGATTTTCTATCTGTGAATAAAAGTAATTTTCCATGAATAAAAATTTTACTTCTTCCTTATTTTTTACTTTCAAACTTGAACATTTTTGCTTATTTTTCTGAGTCCCTGCAACTTATTTTTTAAGAGCAGGGACTGAACCCAAGGCATGGCATATACCAATCAGGCTCTCCACTGGTTTCCACTGCAGGCCCTATTGTTATGGGGAGACTGCTCAGAAAACACTAAGTCTGAATTGGAAACAAATCAAAGAATTTTATTTCGCCAATTTTACCTGGACAGGGATTGCTTTCATCAGAGACCCAGGAGCTCTCTGAACAAACAAACAAACAAAGAAACAAACAAACAAAAAAAACCCAGCATCAGTGAGTTGTTTGTGACCAAAGTATTTAAGGAAGAAAATCATATGGTTGATGGTGATGGCATTCATGCTTCCACTGTCTGACAGGGTCACAGCATGGGATTTGCTGTTGCAGGGCTGCACCACTTGGAAACCAAAACCATTGGGAATGTTGAGAGTTTTGTTTATGATACTTATGATATGGATAATAGAACATACTTCAATCAATAATAAAAGTATGTATTGCCTGAGATTGCAGGAAAATTCCCAGAATGATACTAAGGATAGGATTGAAACATGCCATGAGGTGCGTTTCAATATCTCTCAGGATACAAACAATAGTGTTATTTCTCAAGCTTAAACTACAAGAAATGTTTATCCCATGGTTAACAATTTACACTAGCCCCCCTGCCGCCCACAAGTCACAACAGCCTAGCTACAGAAAAACAAGTGCTGTGCCAACGTTACAAGGGCCACCATATGTAGTTTACTTAACTAAAGGAAGAGTATGGTATCCCCCTTGAAGACAAGAGTCTAATAAAAATACATTCCCTACCCACCAACACACCCTCCTTTGCCTTACACAGGAATTTATGATGAGAATGGTAAACACACTTGCAACAAGACAGGGATGTCCTCTCTCACCACTTCTATTCAGCATAGTTCTTGAAACACTAGCCAGAGCAATTAGACAGATGAAAGAAATTAAAGGCATAAATATAGGAAAAGAAGAACTTAAACTAGCACTATTTGCTGATGATATGATCCTATAACTAGCAGATCCAGAAAGTTCTACCATGAAACTTCAAGAACTAGTAAATGAATTCAGCAAAGTGGCAGGATATAAAATCAATACCCATAAATCAAAGGCATTCCTGTATATCAGTGACAAGTCCTCTGAAATGGACATGAGGAAAACTACCCCATTCACAATATCCTCAAAAAAATAAAGTACTTGGAAATCAACTTAACAAAAGAGGTGAAAGATCTATACAATGAAAATCATAGAACCCTAAAGAGAGAAATAGAAGAAGACTTTAGAAACTGGAAAGATATACCTTGCTCATGGATAGACAGAATCAATATTATTAAATGGCCATATTACCAAAAGCACTCTACAGATTCAACGCAATTCCCATCAAAATCCCAAAGTTATTCATCACAGAAATAGAAAAAGCAATTATGAAATTCTTCTGGAAAACTAAGAGACCCAGAATAGCTCAAGCAATTCTAAGCAGGAAGAGTCAAACAGGTGGTATTGCTATACCAGATCTTAAACTATACTACAGAGCAATAGTAACAAAAACAGCATGGTACTGTCACCAAAACAGGCTGGTAGACCAATGGTACAGAACAGAGGTCACAGAGACCAACCCACAAAATTACAACTACCTTATATTAGACAAAGGCTCTAAAAGCATGCAACGGAGAAGGGATAGCATCTTCAACAAATGGTGCTGGGAGAACTGGAAATCCATATGCAACAAAATGAAATTGAATCCCTATCTCTCACCATGCACAAAAGTTAACTCAAAATAAATCAAGGGTCTAGGAATGAAACCAGAGTCTGCATCTAATAGAAGAAAAATTAGGCCCCTAATCTCCATCATGTGGGGTTAGGCCTCATGTTCCTTAATAAGATACCTATAGCACAAGAATTAAAACCAAGAATCAACAAATGGGATAAATTCAAACTAAAAAGTTTTTTGTCAGCAAGAGAAATAATATGTGAAGTGAATGGTATTTTATTCTGCTGACATGTGTAACTAATTAAAACAAATAAAAAAAGAAAACACATGGTTAATATAATCGGCAAATGGTTTGAGGTGTAAAGCCTGCCCTTTAGTTAAAGATAACAAAGACATAAGAATTGGTGTGCTTTGACCAAGGATCAAGGAAACTCTGTAATAAAGCAGTTAAATAGGTCATATGAACAAAGGAAATTAAAAATAGAATAATGTAAACTTAATATAGATATATTTTAGAGGCACTTCACAGTAGTAGGCTTTTAAGTAATAGACTTTCACTATTTTAAGTGTGTTTTACTGGGATTTTGGTTTAGAAATAAGAAAGCTTTCCAATAATCATAGGTATGCTTTAAAGTTGAATTCCATTGATAAGATTATTGATGTTTTTATAAATTGGTAAATGAAGGAAAAAGGGCTTAAAGTTGCTTTGTCATCACTGAAAAGGGTTATTAAAAATTTAAATTCCCAAGAAGTATAATTCTATATACTTGAACATTATGTTTACTTGGAATAGTAAACAGATGCAATTGTATTTACAAAAGTTTATAGAAGATTTCTATGTACAAAAATCCCCAAAGTTTCAACTGTTTGAATTAAGTGTACTATAAATAACAAAGTATTTTTTATTAAAATAAAATAATTTGCCTAGGGCTGAGGTTGTGGCTCAGTGGTAGAGCATTCGTCTAGCATATGTGAGGCCCTGAGCTCGTTCCTCAGCACCACATAAAATAAAGATATTGTGTCCACCTAAAACTAAAAAATAAATACTAAAAAAACTAATTTGCCTAAATTTAGAAGGATTGTTTCAAACTGTGAACAGAAAAGGGGGTTAACAGAAGGGAAGGAAAAATTGGAAGGTTCTAGGTATGAAAACCATATTTAATAGAAGGAAAAGAAAATGTTTGTGGATAAGAAAGTTTTTATGTGATGAAGTAAATAAGAGGGTTTAAATAAATGATAAAGAAGTTCTAAGTTTATTTTTACAATCAAGACATATGTTAAAAGGACAAAAATTTCTTAAAATATTAATTTACCCAAAACATTGTGTTTACTGAGTTTTGTTTTTTTCTAGAGCAAGTAAACTTAAAGAAATTAAACAACTGGTTAAACAACAACTGTTATTTTAGAGCATTGTACTATGTTATTTCTTTAAAAGTTAAACTTGGTTAATATAAAAACATCAGTATAATTGTGACGCTACTACTCTTCTTTGTATATTAAATGTGTTCATATCTTCCAAGTATAAAAGTCTTTAAGGTAGAAGCTTTAAAAGAGCATTATATCAAGCTGGTCTTCTCCAAACTAAAGCTATATAGTAATTTTATGTTTATAAGAATAACATTGGAGATTTGTCAATAAGATACTTTTTATACTGGGGTTCAATTTAAATGTATTTTTAAGTTAATGAGAGCCTAATCAATGTAAAGGTTAATATTGTAAAAAACAAAAGCATTTTGCTACTTCTCCACAAAAGGCTAAAAGCTCTCAGTTTTTCTTTAATTCATGTTTTAAATGTAGTATAGTATATTGTGTTAGCTAATATTCATGTGAACTCAAGCAACAATATATGTAAATGTTGTAAAATGATATTTATGAAGCAAAGATCAGCTTCAGAACCTGCCTTACCTGAGATAAGGCTCTGCCTCCCACCTTACCACATGTCAGAATGACTGCAAAGTAGTCCAGACTTCAGTTGATTTAACATTATGTTCAAAAGATTGATTTTTGTTGTTAAGTTACTAGGATCTTAAAGAGGGGGTATAAAGTATAACTCAGCCAACATTCAAGGTAGCTATTATACAAACTAAATATGTTTTTACTCTTGTTAATTTTATTTTGGATTTTCCTTATAAACTATATAAATGTTGCCTGTTAATGTTTTGCAGAGGCATTGTTTCAAGAACTCACAAACTGGATTAATTTAAGATAGTAAGCCATCACCTACAGGACAAATAAGATAATACAGACCCCAGTTAATAAAAAGGGGTAAATGACCATAAAGTTATAGACATTAAAGTTAAATCCAGTACTCTTAATTTAAGACTGGTGGGACTTATTTTCTAGATGTTTAAGATCAAGACTTAAAAATTAAAGTTAAATTAATGGACCAAGAAAATATTTGGCTCTTCCCCTCCAAGTCAGTCTGAAGCTAGGCAACAGGGAACTTCTCTAAAGAGCTTTGCAACTCTGGGCCACATAACTTCCTGATCAGGGAGATTAATGAGACCCCTGGAGAACAGAGAGTCAATCAGTGCACCTGCTGTGAAGAGGAGGGTCATTGGAGAAGGAAGACATCCTTGATGCTTCCAAGAATAGCCACACGGTCAGCAAGACCTGAACCCAATCTATGGCAAATGGCACTAGCAGAACTAAGAAGCTGCTCTCAAGTTCCCCCAGAGGTGACTCCCATGGAAACTCAGCTGACTCTTAATAATAGGTAGAAACCAAAGTCAGTTTGACTTGTTTCATCTTAAACAAAAACAGTTAAAACCAAAGCACAGTCATTCTTGGGCATTTAAAAAATAGATAAATGTAATTTAAGGTATACATCTTGTGTTAGCCCCCAAGAATAAGTAAGACTGGAGGCTACAAAAGAGAGAGTCTTAGGCAGGAATGCCTGATAACTATAAAAAGAAACTAACTATCAAGAGAATCTACCAGAGTCAGTAGTTTTTATTTTAAGGTCTACAGATATTGCTAACTTATACAGGTAGACTTGATGTTTGCTACTGTGATTATCCAGCCCTAAGTAATAGAAATAAAGGGTTCTCTACTAGACACTGAGGTCACACTAGTAGAAGGATTTTACAAGATCAGATTACATTAAGTTATTTAGCTACATCTTATGGTCATGGACACATTACAAATTATTTTGTGTTTAATTATAAATTGTGTTTACATTCCTGATAACTCTGGGGATGTTAAAGATCTACATTCCCAAATGAAGGCCTTGTCCACTCTGGCCTTATTATGGGGACAACTTCTCAGCTCTCATACCTCCTGGTGGCAGATTAGTGGCTGCTATCATCTTCATGCTATACATTGACATGTCCCAGAGGCTGCAATATTTACTCAATACTCATCACGTCTGTTTCTCTATTATAGAAGCACCCATCCCCAGCTGACTTTACCACCCTTTTACTCCAACCAGACTTCAAACCCACCTGACTTCTAAAAGGGAACTCCAAACTGTTTGCCCCACACGACCCCCTTCCCTCTCCAAGAAATCAGAAGGGTTGTCTTCCCATTTCCTCACAGCAGTAAGGAGTTCCTAAAATTAAAGGGCGAAATGAAGTCATAATCAGACAGGCAGTCAGTATAGATAGGTAAATCAAGTAAGGACAGATCAAGGAGGCCAATTTTGAGTGAGTCTGGGAAGTTGGAGATAGTCCCCAGAGGGACTGAAATGTTAATTCCTTCAGAGCCCTTTGTCCACCCTTACCAAGAATCTGCCCCTGCTCCAACCCATTGCCAAAGTAACCAGCCCCAGGAATTGCCCCTCCCTACAGGGAGCCATAAGGTTGTTAATTAATGTGTCCTTGGCTGCTCCATCCTGCCCTTCCCCCTTCAGCCCACCAGTGTGTCACCTTTGGCCCATCCCTGGAAGCATTCCTAGTCACTTATGTAGGAAGGAGAAAGATAAGGGGAAGAGGGCAGGAGAACAGAGGAAGCCTAGGAGGTATACAAAGGGCAGAACAACTTGCTTCTGGGGGGTCCCAGGATACCAGCTATGGCCCCTTCTCCCTCCCAGGAGAAGTCTAGGTGACCCCTTTTTAAAATAAACTCTGCTTTATGTTTGCTTCAGCTGCTTCTCTAATGTTCAAACTTCAACACGTGGGGAAGCAGGACTTGTCACTGATAACTGGCCGTATCAGATGGGGTGGCCAGAAACTTGTCCTGAAATTTGATGATTTGGTTTTTTTGCACTTTTTGTTGAAGCTTTGATCTTATCTGCCTTCCAGGGAGGCTGATGGTGTGGCTTTGTGTGGATTTCTTTATCCTCCCTGTGTTGATTTGGGATGTACTTGGGAGTCATGTCACCAGGTGGCGCCACTGAGTTTGGCCACACAGGTTTTTGTCAGCCTTACACTCTGCAGGCAATGAGCTGAGATGGACATTCCCAGGAGATTGAGAAAAGGACACAGCAGTGTCAGGACTGCCACAGTGGAGATGAGGAGTACTGCTGAGCACCCTGGACAATGTCTTCAAGCTCCCTCCAGTGAACTACTATCTAGCCCATCTTGGTCTACTTTCAGACGTGGACAAAGAGTTCCTGGTCTCATTCCTGCACTATAGGCCCTGGGGCTGGCATGCATGTGGACAGCATGATCTGTGCTCCCCTGACCACAACCCCAGGCAGTGTGGAATGTGCCCTGGGCCTCAGTCCCCTGCTGAGAGCCTCTTGCTGGGGTCTGCTGTTCTGGACCCTTATAGGTGGCATCAGGTGGCGCCTGCTGCTGGGTGTTGGCTGTTTTCCCCTCACAGTGGTGTTCTTGAGATCCCTCCTCTTGGTACCTGTACCAGAGGCTCATCCATGGATCCCACCTCTCTGTGTTGTGGTTTCTTTCTAACACATTTGTGACTTTCAACCAAGAGGCAGCACACTTGGTGCCTGGCAGAGTGGTACCTGCCTGTAATCTGAGACTCAGGAGGCTGAGGCAGTAGGACTGCAAATTTGAGGTCAGCCTCAACAACTTATAACACCCTATCTCAAAATGGAAAATAAAAGGTATGGGGATGTGGGTCAGTGGTGAAGCATCCCTGGGTACACTCCCCAGTAAAAAATAAATAAATAAAAGAGTCAGCCCAGGTGGGTCTTTGCTATTCTGTGTGGATTACCTCTGGGGCCACTCTGCTGGACATGGCAACTCAAGGTCAGGGACTTTGTGTGGATCCTGTCTCCCTCTGTGCATCTGAAGCCCTCACCCTGCCATCTTTCCTGTGGCCAGTTGTCTGGTGCATCCTCAGGGCCACTGCCTGCCCAGTGACTCCAGAGCACCCAGGTGACAGTGCTAGATGGAATGTTCTGCTGGAACCCCCCTTTAGGTGGCTTTGCCTGGCGCCTGGTACAGCAGCCTCTGGCTGAGCACTGAACCCCAGGCGGCTTCCCCATCTGCTTTCCACACCTGAGGTGTGGCAGGTGGGGAGCTAGAGAGGAGCCGAGGCTGGAGGCCCACTTGAGCCTCCCCTGCAGATCTGAGTCCTTTTTGCTGGGCATGGAGGCCCAGGAGCTCTGGGGCTGATGGAGGGCACCCCACAGAGGGTGCAGGTAGTGACACACAGCAGCAGGAGAGGAAGCCCCTAACATGACACTGTCCAAGGGCCTGAGGCCAGGGGTCACCAAGGGGGTAGGAAGTGAGGAGCTCCTGGGGTGGAGGGTATCAGGAGGGGTCACCTATTCAGGTGACAGTCACCAGCAACAGGATGAGCTACTCCTTAGGAGCTGTGGCCTGGAAACTACAAGGCCTTCCCAGTAGCCAACAGGTGCTGGTGGAGGTTCCTGAGGTGGGAACCTCAGGTAGGAACCAGTAAAGGTTTGAGTCTGGTGATGGTGGCTTAGAGCTAATGGTCTCAGCCTGTGGGGAAGAAATGAATCAGCTGGGCCACACACAGAGGCCCTGTTGTCTGGTCTGGGGAACACCCTGGTCCCTGGGTGGTCTCTTCTGGCCTGTGCCCTAGGAGACCCACAGGATGCAGCTTTCACCTCCTGCAGAGACATTGTGCTTCCAGGGCTGGTGAAGGTGGAGGCAGTAGAACTGAGGAAGGTGACAGGCAGGGCATGGAGGGCAGGCCCCTGGATTCTTGGTTTAGTGGATAGTGAAGAGGACTTAGGGAGCTGCTGCAGGGATCCACAGTAGGAAGCAGGGGCTCTGCTGGGAGCCCTTGCAGTGCACTCCACCCATGGCCTCTGGGAGACTTCTGCCTCTGTGGGCCTTAGCACCAGTTTGGGTCTCCTCAGTGGGTTGGTCTGCAGCGGGACCTCCGGGCCAGCTGTGCAGAGGGAGCAGCAGCATCCATACTGCCTCCTGCCCTGCCCTGTGTGCCCCGCCAACCCACCTGGTGCTTTACAAGGAGCACACGGGGCTGGCTGTGTGCTGTGTTGGACACCCCGATGCCAGCCTCACGTTTCATCACGTCCCTCTGGTTGGGTCCTCATTGTAGGATCGAGGTCAGGGCAGAAGTCTCCTGAGGGCCTGTGTTGAGAACTGACAGGGTTAGTATGCAGAAGTATTTAGAATGTAGTGGTGCTCAATTAAGACTAGCTAAGGAGATTATCATTGTTAACCTACCAACTCCTTCTTCTCCCAAGTAAGGGCATTAAAGGTCACACCCCACTGTCCATGCCACCATTTGTTCTCTCAGACCTCCTGCCTGCCCGTGTCTCCCGCAGCCCTTTCTGCGCAGAGCAGCCACAGCAACCCACAATCCTGGTGGCCAGGGCACACACACCTTCAAAACCTCCCAGAGGCTTGAAGTACACTTGGCAGTTCCTTCTGGTCCACGGGTCCTGCAGGGTGGCGGCAGGACTGTCCTGGACCTTCCCAGGGCTCTGCCCTTTTGCCTTGCTCCTTGACAGCTCCTGAGCTCTGCTGCATCCTTGGGTCCTCTGTGCCCAAAGCGCTCCATTCAAGGGTCTTCCCTGGGCCTGGGCCTCAAGATCCTCACTCTGAGGATCCTGCAGGCTGCCTCAAATGCAACCCTTTGCGGAGACCTTTGGGTCCCCCTCCTCATTCCCTGAAACTGTGACTCTGGGCCTTGCCTTGGGGGGCCTGAGGGGGGCCCTACACAAGGGTGCTCTGTCTCTGGATGCACTGACAGCCAAAGGGACAAGTAGGGACACATGGACACCAGGGGAAGGTAAGAGCATCTTAGTGCCAACCTGCAGGGTGAAGCACAGGCTTGAAACAGTAGGTGTCAGGAGCCAGGCCCAGGCCTTGGGTGGACATTTTGGCTCACACCTGCAGGATACCTCAGAAATTGTCACCACAGTGGACACTTCTCTTCAAATGTTTGTTGCTTTCTAAAATTGTGCATCCTTTTAAGATATTTTAAGTATAAGTTCCTTTATTCAGTCATGTATATGAATCATTTCTTACTCCTGTGGCCATCCCTGAAGGCACAGGCAGGATGTTGCTCATTGCTGCCCTCAGGATGCTCCTCCCACCTGGGTGGGGCTGCTTGTTTGGGTGCTGCCCTATTCATGAATCATTTCTTTACTCAGATAAACCCACTTAAAGTTAATCTTTGTAGACTTTTGCATTAAATATGCCCACTCATTCTGCATGGGGAGGTGTTGCTTGCCCTGTGAAGTCCTACAGGCTGGTGGCGGCGTGCTGGGTAGGCACTTCTTGCCCTGGTGCCAGTAGATCCTAGGCACTGATGGGTGCCTTGGCCTGGGTTCACCCTGCCTGGGAGGCACCACGAAACCCCAGCTCAGGAGCCTCTAGCCCTGCCAGGAGCCTCACTCCACGTGGGCTCCTGCTCTGTGGCTGAGCTCCACAGGCCCCAGGGCCTTGGGCCTCTACCTGAGTCCCTGCTCTGGGTCACTTCTCCAGGCCTCCTGCTGCCTGTGCTGTCAGGAGGGCCTGCCTTCTGCAGCATGGCCATGGCTTGGCTCCTGTGGCCCATAAATGCCCTGGGTGACAGCCACTCAGCTGTGAGAAAGAGCCATGCACCAGCTCTCCCTGGTGGGATGCTCCTTGGTAGATTCTCCAAAGAACCACTTAGATACAACATAGACATCTTTTTATTTGTTTATTTTAGATTGTAGTTACACATGGTAGTTGGTTCATTTTAAAAAAGCATATGGGAAATGAATTAGACTCAATCATCATTTCCTGGCTTCCCCTATACCCCCTCCTCTACTCTTTGATTGTCCTGTCACTCGTTTATTGATTGGTACTCTTACATATATATAAAAATTGAAATTCCCTTTGGCATAGTGATATAATGTGTTTTTGTTAAACTCACTCCATATTTCTTCCTATTCCCATTTCTCCCCTTCCCTCTTATTTTCCAACTTTTATTCCCCTGATCTTCTCTATATTTTTATAATATCTGACCCCCACCTTCTTTCCTTTATTTTGCTCTAGCTTCCACATAGGAGAGAAATGATTTTTGAAGTCTGTCCCATTTCTTTTAGCATGACGGTTTCCATTTCCATTCATTTACTGGCAAATGTCACGATTTTATTCTTCTTCATCGTGTGTATATACTACATGTTCTTCACCCCTTCATCTGTCAATGGGCATCTGGGTACAGTCCATAATTTAGCTAAATGTTACTAAATACATTTTTAAGTGGCTTGATTGCTATAGTCTGTGGATTGTAGTTATTTTTGATAAATACTAAGGAAAGGGATGGCTGGGTAATATGCAGGTTCCATTCCAAGTCTTTTGAGAAATCTCCAAAGTGCTTTCCAGAGTGATTGTACTAATTTGTAGTCCCACCAAACAATATAAGAGTGTACATTTCCCCAATATTCTTTTTAAAAATATTTTTTCTGAAATTTTAGGTGCACAAAATATGTTTATTTTACATTTTTACGTGGTTCTGAGGATTGAACCCAGTGTCTCATGCATGCTAGGTGAGCACTCTACCACTAAGCCACAACCCCAGCCCCTCCCCCATATTCTCATAAGATTTACTATCATTTTTGTTGTTGATAATTGACATTAGACTGTAGCGAGATTAAATCTTAGTGTACTTTTGATTTGCATTTCCCAGATTGCTAGAGATGTTGAATCTTTTTGGATATATTTGTTGACCATTTGTGTTTCTTCTTTTGACAAATGTCTGTTTAGTTGTTTTGCCATTTATTGATTGAGTCTTTGGTTTTTTTTGGTGTTAAGGTTTTTGTGTTCTGTATGTATTATGGATATTATTCCCCTATCTGAGTTGCAGCTGGGAAGGATTTTATCCCATTCTGTAGACTCTCTCTTCATGCTCTTAATCAAGTTTTTAAATTTGATGGCATTTCACTTATTGTTTCCTGGTTTTATTTCATGAGCTGCATGGGTTTTGCTGAGAAAGTTGTTACCTGAATCTATATGATGGAGTGTTTTTGTGTAGGTCCTATGTAATTTTTTATTTCTTCCTTAATTTTGGCTCAGATCTTTATTATTTCCTGCCTTTTATTGATTTTGAAATTTGTTTGTTCTTCCTTTTCTAAGGCCTTGAAGTGGAGCATAAGCTTATTTATTTGAGATCTCTCTATTTTTTTAATGTAGGCACTCAGTGGTGTGACTTTTCTCCTTAGTTCTACTTCTTCTCTCCAGCACAGGGGGACTGTGTCAGGTTACATGAGACAGAGCATGACAGTCCTAGAGATTTTTATATGTTGAATCTCTGTTCTCACTGGTTTCTAATAGTTTCTTGATTTCATTGGTCACTTTTTCTTTGACCCATCCTTCATTTAAAAAAATATTTTTCAATCTTCAGGTGTTTATGTAGTTTATATTATTTTTCTTGCTGTTTATTTCTACCTTAAATTTATTATGATCTGATAAGATGCATTGAAATGTACAAATTAATTATTTTTTATTTGCCAAGACTTACATTGTGACTTAGAATATGGTCTCTTGTTTTACATGACCCACTGAGAAGAATGTAAATTCAGCTGTTTTGGGGTGAAATAGTCTGTAGATGTCTATTAGGTCCATTTGATTTATGGTATAATTTTGCCATAAATCTTTATCTTTATTGATTTATACTCTGATGACCTTCTACTGGTGATTAGGGAGTGTTGTGTGTGTGTTGTAATCACCCATTATTACTGTATTGGCATCTATCTGAGATTTAGTGTCAGGGAGTATTTTTTTTTTAATGTAATGGGTGTGCTGAATATATGTATCTTGTTGAATTTTTTCCTTCATCAGGAAGTGGTGGTATTCTCTGTCTCTTCTGATGTAGTTTTGTTTGAAATCAACTTTGTGGTATATAAGAATAGCCACTCTGAATGTTTCCAGACTTCATTTGCATTGAATATTTTTTTTTACCCTTTAACTTTCAGCCTGTGCCTTTGCCTATGAGTCTTTTGCAAAAAGCATGAAGTTGGATCTTGTTTTTTCAAAATACATTCTGCTAATCTATATCTTTTCATCAGGGAATTGAGACCATTTATTTTCAGTAATTATGGATATGTGTTTGTGTTTCCTGTCATTTTAAATTTTTTGTTATGTTTAATTCTGTCTTGATTCTCATTTTGTTGATTAGACTTCCACTGGTCTTCATCTATTTGGGAGATTTGGGATTTGTTTATGTATTCCTCTGTGTGCTTTTATCTTTAAATATTCTTTGTAGTGTTGACTTGGTGGTCATGAATTCTTTTAGTTCATCCTTGTTGTGTTGAAGGAGAACTTTTCTGGAAATAGCAATCTTGACAGACAACTGTTCCCTTCTAGATCTGGGAATATCTCATTCCAAGTCCTCCTTGATTTGACAGTGTGTGTTGAGAGGTCAGAAATGAACCTCATTGTTTTGCATCTAAATGTGAACTCATGTTTCTCTCTTACAGTTTTTAATATTCTTTCCTTCTTTTCAGGGTTGCATATTTTATTTATGATGTGTCTTGGAGAACTTCTTTTCTGATCCTGTCTATGTGGGTTCCTATAAGTACCCTGTATGTGGATGTATATCTCATTTTTGATCAGGAGAAAGTTTTCTGTTACTATCTCTTGATGTCTTTAGCTGAGATCTCCCTGTTCTCCTCTATCCCAACGACTCTCAGGTGTGGTTTCTTGCTGTTGTCCCAGAGTTCTTGTATATTCTGATCACGTTCTTTTTGATTTCCTTTATTGCCTACTGTGCACTCTAGTTCATACATGGTGCACTCCAGTGCATATACCCTGTCTTCATGCCTGAAGTTCTATTGTCTATGTGATCTAATCTCTTTCTGATGCTCTCACAGACATTTTAAAATCAATTCATTGTGTCTTTCATTCCAGTTATGATTGGTTTATTTTCAATATTTCTACTTCTTTGATCAAATGGTCTTTCATCTCCTGTATTTGCTCTCTTAATCCATTTCTTAGATATTCTTTGAGCCATTGAACATTTTAATAGTCAGTTTTTTTATCATTTTTTTTGTATTTCATCCTCTTCCATATATGTGGGATTTTTTGTTGAAGGATTGTGAATTTGGGGGTAGGGTGGATTTGTTTGCCTGTTTCCTCATATTTTCAGAGGATTAGCTCCTGCATATCAGTTGAGATGGATTCCTCTTCCTCTTTTTTAAAAAAACTTTTTTTTATTTTTTTTATTGGTTATTCAAAACATGGGGTAGGAATCATATGAATGACATAATTCTATTATTAATGGGATTAAGTTTTTATGTAGAAAGAGAATAATTAAAAATTAACTGAAAGTAATGGAAAAAGAGGAAGAGGGAACCGGAAAATCTGTCAGTCAGTGGAGGATGAGATTGAGGAAGGGGAGATTGGGACCAAGAAGGGAGGAATGAACTAAGTAGCAAATGTAAATCAAAACAACTCAAACCCTTGTACAAGTTTACCTGACCCATGTCCAATGACAACTAATGAACAAGTGCAGGGGAGAGCAATTGATGTGAAAGTAAGATGGCATGAATAAACACATATTTTTGCACCTATCAGCACAGTGAGACCCCCCTCCCCCACAGCCACATCCATGCACTTAAAATCATGAATGATGGGGAAAGTGGAAAGTGAGGCAATGTGATGAAATGATGTGTAAGAAATTTTAAAAGTCAAAATATAAAAGAATAGATAAAGCATGGGAACATGCAGAAAGAAATAAGGAAAATGAAAACATAAAATACAGAAAATCTTAGTGAGAAATAAGGGGCTTGTTTCTGCTGTGGGGGTCAAACTCTTGGGCGAGTGTGGGTTTTTATTCTTTCTATTTCCTTTGGGATCTGTGACTCTAAGTCCAGGGCTGGGCTTGTTCAATCAACTTCTGTGCTCCTCCCCTGGCTGTCTCTGCTGTGGCTGGGAGCCAAGGCTGGCTGCAGTAACTTTCAGTTTCCCAGCACAGGGTGGAACAGCTGGGGTGCTGATAAACTGTGTGTCCCTGCAGCAGGGTGGACAGCAGGCTAAACAGGAGGTTCCAGTGATAGGGGTTTGGCCTTGGTTGAGATTGGAAACTCTGGAGCTTAGGTGTTTGAGATTTGATTCATGGCCCTGTTGCCGGGGAGTTGCGGGTCTCTGCTGTACATTGGGGTTTCTGGGGCTTCCTGTAAAATCCCTTTGAGGGTGCAGGGACTAACCCTCCCCGGGTTTCACTGTCAGTGTTTTGGATTGTGAATTACTGGGCATTGGCCCTGGAGTGCAGGTGCTTCTGTGAGGCTGGATAGGCATCTTTCCAGTAGCTCTCCTGGGCGCCTGGCACAGATGGAGCTTTCTCCCTTAGGATCTGGAAACTTAGGGGGTCAGGTATAATTTTCTTTGTGCCTATTTCAGTCTCTCTGGTTTAGGCACCCCCTGGGAATTTATTTTCAATCCATTCTGGTAACTTCCCATAAGAGTTCCTGATCACCTGACTCTGCTTGTAGCTGTGCCCTGCTTAGAGGTGTTTCCTAAGCCCTGTCCCCCCACTTTTCTTGCTATTCCTGGAAGCACTTTCCATACCAGCAGAACACTTCCCACCTCTGGGGCCAGAGGTTTTGAGGTTTGCTTCGACTGAGCTGCTTTCCCTACCAACTCTGTGTCCATTGGACCCAGCCTTCCTCTCTAATCCCCAGGTGTCCACAAGCCAAGTTTTCTCTATTTTTAATTTCTTTATCCCCAGCCTCTCTCTCTGCCTGTGCTCTCTGTTCTCCTAAGTAACCAAGCTGAAGTGTCTGTAATGAATTGTTTATTATATTATGTTTAAATTTCATGACTTTCTGTGTCTCTGTGGTTCTTTTCACAGGGCAGTGTTAAGTTCCACTGAGCTCCCTAAGTCCCTTCTCTGAGCCGCTCTCTTCCTACAGGTTTGAGGCTGCAGGTTCAACTCCCAGCCCTGCCAAAAAATAACAGGAATGGGGAAAATTGGAATTTGAATACATGCATATTTGAAGAGTGGCTTATTTTGGTTTTATGTAAATTTTATCTTTCTGATTTTCATTTTTCTCAGAGAATTATAGTGATGATAAAATGAAAATAAGTGCACGAACCTTTGGAAACTCTAAAACCCTAAACATGATATTACTAACCATTGCCATGATATAAAATAAAATAAATAAGTCTTTGTTGAACAGATTCACAAATTTCCCCAAGGCAAGGAACTTGGTCTGCTGTTGACTGGCTGCATATCCCTGTTTCTTTCCCTCTGAACACCAAGCCTGTGTGGAGGGCCCAGCCTCCATGGCCACCTGGGTGTGGGGTTCCCGCACAGGGTCCCCAAAGGTTGACATGCACTGTTCTGCCTTCTCCTGTGTTTCAGTCCTGCCTGGAACCTCGTTTTGAACCCCAATACTGTGTTTAAAAAATGTACCCTATTGTTTCTTTTAAAAATCTTTTTATTGTCATAAAGTTATAAAATTATATTTGTTGTGGCAAACCTTGGAACTGACCCTGGAAGCCAACTCCAAGTGTACATGGGTGGCACTCAGCACCTCCACCATGTCCCACGAGCACTGCCCTTGCCCAAGCCTGTCATCACCTCCAACTGACACTGCACCCCTGAACAATTCCACTGTCTTCCTGTTGCATCCCACCCAATTAGGGACTTTCTGGAGCCTCCACATGAAATGCTCCTTCCAGACAGGGCTGCCTGGGATGGCTTCCGCAGCCAAGTTCAGCTCTCCTCCGGCTTTCCTCCCCTGCCCTCGGTGAGTATTGCCAACATTCCTGGAAACCCACACAGGACACCTCGACTCGGCAGTGTTACCACTGGTTGCCCAAACAGGGAAGCCTCTACAGTTTCCTCAGAATGGGCTGTGGATGTGCCACTGTTGCTGGCTTTGGAACCAGGTTCACCTCAGCCTTGCACAAGTTCTGAAGGAGAGGGAGCAGAGGAGGCCATGGGCTCTGTTGGTGGCGGGGAACACCTTTTGCTTTCAACTTGTCCCCAAATTAATAACTATGTTCCTGTGCCCACTGGCAAACTCTGTGAATGTGACTTAAACACACAATTCTTGTGTTTTCCTTATCCAACTGTGCAGTGTCTCCAGGTCTCACATCTCCCCAGAACTCAGGTGGAGCTGGGTGCAAAGCACGGAATCAGCCCAGGAGGAGACCCTGGAGCATGATTTCATTGCACTATCAAAGTGTTCTTTAGGACACTGTTTTTCTTCAGGTGTAATTTTAAAGAGGATTGTGT
This sequence comes from Urocitellus parryii, assembly GCF_045843805.1. Lineage (NCBI taxonomy): Eukaryota > Metazoa > Chordata > Mammalia > Rodentia > Sciuridae > Urocitellus > Urocitellus parryii. The sequence goes on from NC_135531.1 coordinate 181,349,831, forward strand.
TTACCCACTAAAAGAAAAAAAATAAAATTAGCTAATGAAAGTTGGCATTAGTTATAAAATTAACATTAGTTGACTTTTCCAAAGAGATTATTCACATGGGCTCATTGAGTTGTTGAAGAATAACTCAAAACCATAGCGAGACATATTCTACCTTTTGGAATGGTTACAATATACAAATCAACAAATGATTAAAGAGTTTGTGAGAATGTGGAGAAATTGGAACTCTGTTCCAATGAGTTAGAATATACACTGGTGCACCATTCTGGAATGTGCTCTTGGGGAGGGGTTAAACACAGTTAAAATAGAGTTACTACATGAATCACCAATTTCACTACTAGGCATATCACCAGGAGATATATATAACAAAAGACAACAACACGTTTGTTCAAGCTTGAACAGGAATCTTCACACTAGCAGGAGCACAGTTGCATTCAGAGGACAGGGGATTAGATAGCATAGCACCTTTGTGACCATTAGAAAGTAGAAGCTACCCAACTCACATCAAGCAGTGACTTTGAAAAAGGTAGTAACCATAGATTGGAATAGTATTCAGCCAGAAAGACAGGAAGCTCTGGCACATGGGCATGGATGAAATTTGAAAACTTGAGGCTAAATTAATGGAGCAGATGCAAGACCCCATGTGGTTGATTCCACTTATAGGAAGCACCTAGACTAGGCACCTCTGTGTCAACCTGAAGCAGATTGTGGCTTGTCTAGGGTGGTGACAGAGGTGAAGCCATGCCTGATGAAGTCTAAGGGGAGAAGTGCAGCTGTGTAGTGGAAAGAAAAGGTCCTCAAGTGGACTGAATGTGATGGCAATACTATGAATAACGAAATATCATCAAATTATGTAGTTTGAACTGGTGCATTGCATGGTGTGTGAATGATATCACATAGGAAATTGTTATAAAAGGCTATTTCACTATACATCAAAAATCATAAGAAAATAGTAGTGAGGACAGGAAGCCATGCAGGTCTGGGCATGTCCCTGTAGCCCGTGCAGGCGATGCATGCTGCTTCTTGCTGACCTACCCTTGACGCTGGCTTCACAGAACAGAGGCATTTCCTGGAAAGGGCAAGGCTCCCACAAATTCAGGAGGCTCCCTCTGCCCTCTGGTATCTGCACAATAAACACATTAACAGTGGGCTTGGCTCCTTTCTAATCACATATCAGGTTTCACTATCACTTTCTAATAGCAAATCTGCCATGGCACGCTGGAGCTCTGGCCAGCAGCCTGCAGATGGCAGGGAGGACTCCCCTTTCTCATGGGCTTGGCACTGTCTTGTTACCCCTTTAGCTTGGCAAAGTCCTTCAACTCCATCCCTGGGTTCCCAAGCTTCTGATGCAGTTTTGGAGGATGTCTCGGCTTCTATGACTCAAGTTCCTCTGTAGCTCACAGGGACAATGGCCGAGGCAGAGTGCGAGCACCCAGCTCTTGCCAAACTGTGGCTCTTGAGCCTTTGGTGTTCCGGTGGTGAGTTCTGGTGACACAGAACCTGCAGATTCAAGCTTGTCACTGGGATAATGAAGGGATTCCCAGGCTTGAGAAAGCTGCTTCTCTTTGGTTAGGGCTTGGTGTCAACCTGGAAGTGCCCAGCTCATTTCCACCAGTGTGCACGACCTCCAAGTCACGGCGTTGGCGAGGTAGAAGTGCATCCTATGACTTGGGAGTCAGCCTGCTCTTCATTTTATGGATTTTAGTTTATCCAGCATTTTCCTAAAACCTCAAGTCTTTTTTGAAGCTATTCTCTTCCAGTTCCGGTTCCCGGAGGTCTTGATTGTCATGGGCTGCCATGAGTCACTGCCACAGGCCAGATGCATCACAGCAGAAGCAGTTTCTCACATCCTGCAGGCAGCCGTGTGAGGCCTGCTGTGGCCTGTTGCATTCCCTGAGCCCTGTCTGATTGGGCTGTGGGACCCTCGTCTCCTGTGTCTCACAGCCTTCTCCTGCACAGGTCTGAGCCTTACTTCTCACAGGGTACCTGCTGTATCGGATGAGGGCCACACCAATGCCTCATTTTCACTTAGTTACTTTTGGAAATATCCTATCTCAAGACAGGTCATTTCTCAGGTAGTGGGTGTTAGGTCCTGAACATATGAATGCAGGGGCACAATTCAGTCACAACAACCGATAACCCCCAGCTCCCACATTTCTATGGGCCTGTGCATGTGTTTGACATGGCCTGTGAGCTCTAAATGACTGTTTCTGCATGATGAAGAAGGAGCTGGGGACTTGATGTGTCAGGGTTTATGGCTGAATTCAGGAGTTTCTGAGAGGGTTACGTATTCTTCCTACAGTGGATGAGTCCAGGATGTGGTGCTGAGTTTGAAGCGCCACGTCACACAGCCCTTCCATACAGCTCATTGCTTTGGAAGCAGGAGCTGGACCACGCGTGGCTCTCGCTCAAGTCCTCTGCTAAGGACTGACCCTTGGAGCTGTCTGTCACTGCTGCTGCAAGCTTGAGTCCTGCTTCCATTTTCTGGTTCTTTCTTGTCCACAGTGAGCAACGTTCTGGAAGTGCTCATCTACCTAGAGAGAAGTGCAATTGTGCAGACCAGCCCTTCCAGAGACAGCGAGGGTCTGCGTCTCTCCACCACACTGGGCAGTCTCCTAACCAGCCTCATGCCCTGGCAGCAACCACGTCAGGTGTCTCAGGACATTTTCTCATAGAATCTATAAGACAGGAAGGTCCATTTCCTGGCCTTGGGACCACCTGCATGTTGCCTCAGGGAACCTGTCTGCGCAGTGGGCATTCCGGCCTGGGTGGCTAAGACGCCCATCTTTAAGTGAAAATATTTTTTCCATGTTCCCCTTGGTAATGAGTTGACTGAACCTGATCAGGAATGATGCAGGGGCTGGGGCCGGTGGTCTTGGTGCGTCCTCCTTCCCTCAATTGGCCATCACACCCCATCTATTCTCTTTCTTGTTTACTTTATTTATTTTCTTGATTTTTTTTTTATATCTTGACACATACCAGTTCCTTCATGGGGCACCACGTGGTATGTTGATATGTGCATACATTGTGCTGGGTTTGAATCTCAGTGAGCGCGTCCATGGCCTCAAACATTGGTCTCCCTTGTGGTGAAGGCATGAACAATTCCCTCTGGGTTCTTTTAACATCCATGTAACATTCCATTTCTACGTCTCACTATTTCATGGTTTTCTTGTTTCATGAAGTTTTCAAAATGTCTGTGGACACTGCCTCTCCTGTGTCCCTCCCTCCTTTAGCTCACAGTGATGTGTGTGGGGGATCGTGTAAGTGCGTGAGCGTGCAACGGAATGTGTCACCCTCCATGTTGAATGCTCTGTGTGAAGCTCTTTGTGTATAGACCAAGGTCTTTTGGGTTCTGTAGGAATGGGGTGACATCTGTGTGTTTGTTTTCCATACTCTGGTGACAGGGTAGGGCCAGGGTTCATTTGCCTCTGTGTCACCTGGTGCGAGCAATGTCTTTGAGGAGGCTCAGATGGGAGGCTCTGGAGTAGAGTCCATTGCTCAGGGCTGGAGGGCTGTGTCTGTGGCCACGAGGGTGGCAAAGGTCTACTTCACTGCTATAAGGGACAAGTGCAGGGGGTGTCTTGCAAATATATATGTATATACATATTTAATCTTTCAGATATTAGGATGCTTTGACATTTTAGAAACAAAACAAAACCAAACCCCTTTTTTCTGGGAAGTCACAGGCCCACCCTGGTCTAGCCAGTTCTTGGGTCACACAAGGCCAGCCTTGAGTGTGTCTTTGATGTGTACATGCATCATTTCACAGTGACCTCAGGTATCTGGCCTGCACCCCCAAGGCCACGCTGCCCTGCCTGATCATCCCAGGGCCAAGAACCTGGGACCACGGTGCAACCCAAAGCCCCCAGGGTTATTCGACTAGCTGACTTAACCCATTACCTGCCTTGTGTTGTCCTTCCCATTAGGTCTTGTGTGTCCTGGACTCTGCCTGCTCTTGGGCCCAAGTGGATAATGCTTGTTTTCCTGAGCATCTCTTGTCTGCTCTTAAGGAGCCCGATTCTCCACATCATCCACTCTCCACTCTCCACACTGCTTCCAACACTCTAACCTCCAGGGAAAGCCTGTCCATCAGCTCCCGGGAGTCAAGAAACCATGCTTGTATTTTATACTTCTTTCAGAGAGATGTCAAAATATTAAAGGAAGAAGAGGCTAAGACCAAGAAAAACATCCTACAAAGCTGAACTCTTATCACACAATATCCCATGTCATTTTCCATGTTTTAAAAGTTAAATAGCAGTAGAAATTGCTGTTTTTTGATCAGGAATAATACAAACAATCATTCACCAATGAAAATCACCAAGCACCAGCTAGATGTCAGCTTAGCAGGTGCCATGGATCCAGGAATGTGCGAAGCAGGAGGAAGTCTCAACCCAGGGAACTTGCACAGTAGAAAAGCTATAAGACTGGTTTATGGGACAATAAAAGACACTTGAGTCAGAAGAAATTTCACACATTGAACATTGTACAATAGACCTTGAACCACAAACAAACAGACAAAAAACCCGATGCAAGGTAGCTATCTTCATACAGAAGCTATAGATAATGTACATGTCCGTGTTTTATGGACATATGTGACTATATCCATATCATATAGGTATGAATGATCGTCATAAACTGTTAATAGAAGCTGTTTACACAAGATGATCAAAGGGCTTGAGTGAGAAGTGAGTGAGAGAACGTGAGACCTCAGAGGTGAGACCCTGCTCTCTGGCCTCCCTGGGACTGCTGGATACTCAGAGGTCAGGTTTGGGGAAGAATGGCCCTTGTTCAGAACAGCAGATAGAGCTCCCTGTGCCTGGGTCATAAAAAGAGCTGGGTGAGGCACCCGGGAGGCTGGGAAGGGCCTCCTGCCATGACCTGGTGCCCAGGGCATGTGCTTGCACCTGGCTGTCTCTACTCTGCTCCTGCATCCAGAGGCTCAGAGGCTGCACCTACAGTGCTCCTGCCCAGCCTCCATGCCTGAAGCGAAGCCATAGACCTGCATCATGGACGACAAAGAGTGGATGCCCCCTCTGAGTCAGCCTGGCCTCTCTAGGGGAGCACCCCAGCCATGTGCTTCCCTCCACTCAGTCTGGCCCGGTGGACATGTCCACCTGGAGGACAGTGATTCTCCCTGGGAGCCGTCCTGTCTTCCAGGGAGGGCTCTGCGCTGTCTCCAGAGCTTCTAACCATCCATGCCTTTGGGCATGTCCCGGGAGCGTGAATCCTGCTGGCCACACGGAGGGGCACTATCTTCCTGAACTGATGCAGGGCTCAGTGGACTCTGGGCAGTGAGGAAGGGACTCTTGGTCCTTCCTGCAGTACCTGCCCTGCCTCATCACTGGTCATCCGTCTGCCCAGGGCAGTGGGGCTCTATCTTATGCCTCTAGGGCTGCCCATCATCAGGATGCCATTTACCCACTTCCCTCCCTCGTCTCCCATGCTCCTTTGCTGAAGATAAGGTGTGTATCCATTCACTATTGCCTGGTGGTTCTAGGAAACAGTAGGTGCTCAATAAATGATAGTAACCACGGCAGCCAGCACTCTCCGAGAGCTTCCGTGAGCTGGGCACTTCTGTGCTTCAGCTGTGTTACCTCATGTAAGCCTCACGACCACCCTAGGAGATCAAGCTCCTCTTGTCCTGTTGTTACAGTTGAGGAAACCAAGGCACAGAGAAGTAGAGTCACTGGACGAGATTTCACAGCAGAACTAAGATGCACACCTGGGTTGCCTGGCTCCAGAGGCCCTTGGACTGGGAAGCAGTATTTTTTGAACTCTTGTCAACCCTGTGCAGCCAGGGTCTTTGGCCTTCTGCTCCCACCCAGCTCAGGGGCCTCCTCAGGAAATGGAGTTGTAATGTCATGGCCAGTGGGTAGATACGGGGCTTCCAAGAGCAAGCTTCTAGTCCTCAAGTCCTCCTGGACGACTCCTGGAAGCTCAAGGCCATGCAGACCCGAGGAGGCAGCCCGGTGTCCCAGCACTCTCTCATTCTTGTCACCCTAGTCCTTGGCAGTGGGGTGTGGTGCTGAGGGTCTTCCTCTTGCTCGGGCACCTGCTGCCGGATGTATGTCCACCTGGAGGACAGTGATTCTCCCTGGGAGCCGTCCTGTCTTCCAGGGAGGGCTCTGTGCTGACTCCAGAGCTTCCAACCATCCATGAAGAAGTCCAATATGGACTCCTTCTGGGTATGTGCCCCTTCTGTCCTGCCCTGAAGCTTCACTCAGCACTGGGCACCTTCCTCATCAGAACAGACTGTGGGGCGAGCTAGAGGTCAAGGAAGCCATTACCAAGAGGAGGAGCGAGTGTGGAGGAGGCTTTCCGGGCCTGAGCCTGTGTAACCTCTTTGCATGGCCACAGCAAGGGCCTCCCCTGACACCATTGTCCTGTGGCTCACCTGGGGCCGTGGGATGACAAGCCTCCCAGGTCTGTGGCATTTGTCCCTCCTTTCTGTGCCCACAGTCCCTCACCCCAAGCCACCTGACTGCCCATAGTGTGGGAGGGGGGCTCAGCACTGGAGCCAGCAGGGTCCTCAGGGAAGTTCAGAGCTGGAACGAGCGGCGTTCAGAGATCCCAGATTCCAGAGCTTGACTAAGAAAAAGAGGCGAGTAGGGGGCCTCGGATTCTGGCCTCTTCTAGAGAGAGGCCAGCATGACCTAGAGTGGCTGTGGGGAGGAAGGGAGTTAGGAAGGGATGGAGTCTAGAATTTGCAGTAGGGGCACTTGAAGACACACCACTGTGGGTGCTCACCCACACATGGCGTCTCTAAGTGCCCATAGGATTTAGGGAGCTAGCCTTGGACCTTGCTTGGTTGGATCACCAGATGCCCAGAGGTGTGTAAGCCAAAGCCCTTTTTATTTTGCCAAGCTGAGGACCAGGAACAGCTATTTACACAGCATCTTTGCAAAAGGTATGCCATTGTGTGCAGTAGGCTCTGTGCCATGGTTATGTGTGTTTATGATATTTTGATTGCTGGTCCCTTTGACCACAGCTTATATAAAAGCCCAGGAAAAGTCAGGGCATGGAGAGAGCCCGCCTTCTTTGCTCACTGTGACATCCACTTCTGCCTGGCAGAGAGTGCTCACCTTCCTCTCCAACCAGAGGAACTGGCCACCCTATCCTGGCAGTGAGCACGTCGAGTGTGGCTGGTGACACCTGTGTGGTGGGGCTCTACTCTTTTATTTTTTTTTAATTTTTTTTATTATTAGTTGTTAAAAACATTACAAAGCTCTTGACATATCATATTTTATACATTTGATTCAAGCAGATTATGAACTCCCATTTTTACCCCGTGTACATATTGCAGAATCACATAGGTTACACATCCACGTTTTTACATACTGCCATACTAGTGTATGCTGTATTCTGCTGCCTTTCCTATCCCCTTCCTATCCCCCCTCCCCTCTCCTCCCCTCGCCTCCCATCTTCTCTCTACCCCATCTACTGTAATTCATTTCTCTCTCTTGTTTTTCTCCCCTTTCCCCTCACTTCCTCTTATATGGAATTTTGTATAACAATGAGGTTCTCCTTCCATTTCCATGCAATTTCCCTTCTCTCTCCCTTTCCCTCCCCCCTCTCATCCCTGTTTAATGGTGATCTTCTTCTCATGCTCTTCCTCCCTGCTCTGTTCTTAGTTGCTCTCCTTATATCAACGATGACATCTGGCATTTGTTTTTTAGGGATTGGCTAGCTTCCCTTATCATAATCTGCTCTAGTGCCATTCATTTCCCTGCAAATGCCATGATTTTGTCATTTTTTAGTACTGAGTAGTACTCCATTGTGTATAAATGCCACATTTTTTTTATCCATTCATCTATTGAAGGGCATCTAGGTTGGTTCCACAGTGTAGCTATTGTGAATTGTGCTGCTATGAACAGCATTGTAGCAGTATCCCTATAGTACACTCTTTTAAGGTCTTTAGGGAATAGTCCAAGAAGGGGAATAGCTGGGTCAAATGGTGGTTCCATCCCCAGCTTTCCAAGGAATCTCCATACTGCTTTCCAAATTGGCCGCACCAATTTGCAGTCCCACCAGCAATGTATCATGAAAGATTTTTATTTCGTTGTCATACCTGAAGCTTAATTTTACTGGATACAAAATTCTTGGTTGGCATCCATTGTCTTTCAGTGTTTCAAATACGTTGTTTCAGGATCTTCTCGCTTTCAACATCTGTGATGAAAAATCCGCCATCAACCTTATTGGTTTACTCCTGAATGTAATCTGTCTCCTTTCTCTTGTAACTTTTAATATTTTCTCTTTGTTCTGTATATTGGATATCTTCATAACAATGTGTCTTGGCATTGGTCTACTGTGATTTTGTATGCTCGGTGTCATGTATGCATCTAAAATTTGTACATCCATTTCCTTTTTATATCTGGAAAATTTTCTATAATTATTTTATTCCACAGATGGCTCATTCTCTTGGTTTAAACCTCTATACCTTCCTCTATCCCAATGACTCTTAAGTTTGGTTTTTTATGTTATCCCATATCTCTTGGATGTTTTTCTCGGTATATTTTACCAGCCTTTCTGAGTTGGCTAGACTCTTTTCAAGATGATATATTTTGTCTTCATTATCTGATGTTCTGGCTTCTACTTGCTCCACTCTGTTAGTGATACTCTCATTTGAGTTTTTAATTTGGTTTATAGTTTCCTTTGTTTCTAGGATTATTGTTTGATTTTTTTATAATCTCTTTCTCCTGATAAAGATGCTTATTTGCTTCTTTTATCTGTTTATATAATTCATTTTCAATGTGTTCTTTCATTGTTTGAATTTGCTGTCTCATGTCCTCTTTAAGATTCCATTCCATCTGTCTAAGGTATTCCATGAGTTCTTTATTGGACCATTTTTCTGATGCCTCTAGGTCCTCCTGTATATTTAGGCTGTCTTGCATTATTTGTACTCCTTTTCTTCTTTGCTTTTTCATCCTGCTCATGTTACTTCTTGTTCTGTTTGACTGCTGAGTTACTGTTTACTCCTATAAATTTATTTGGTTTTGTGTGTCTCTGGGGAATCTCTTTTGTGATGGGAGATTATGACTAGAGATGATGAGTTTTGTTACACTTTAATGGATATTCATTCATTTCCTAAACTGTGTACGGATTCTGATGTCATATAGCGGTCTGCGGTTTGGTCTTGGGACTTATATTTAGGTCGAATGATGTGATGGTATTGAGGTTGGTATCTCTTGGCAACCTTGGAAGGTTGCTCTACTGAGGAGGGATATTAACAGGAGAATGGTCTGAAGTATTTGGGGGTAGCTAGGGACTTGGTAGCACTATATAACACTTAGGAACATTTACCTATACATATTTAGTAAATTGCACATAAACAGTGTCATGATGTTTGGGAGGAAATGTATTAGAAGGAAAGGGAAGAAGTCACTAAAGAGAATCAGAGTAAACAGGTAGAATTCAAGGAAAGGGTAATAAGGAAATTGAAAAGAAATGAAAAGACAAAAGAAAAAAATAGAAAAGAAAAAAGAAAAAATTTAAAAAAATAATTAAAAAAATAAATAAAAATAAAAAAGTAAATAAATAAAAAATAAAAAACAAATAATAATAATAATAAAAATTTTAAAATGCAGTCTTAGAGTTCAATTAACTTCTATTCCAGTAGGTGGAGCTGTGCCCACCGGGCCAAGCTTCTGCTCTCCATAAGCAGGAACCAATCACGGTGAAGCAGCTCCTCTCCCCTACTGGGCGGGTCTCCAATCCTGAGTGCCTAGGGCCTTTTCTTGTGTCTAGTCACTTCCCCACTTTTCCTCCAGTCAGGCCTCTCTCACTGGTGATGTTCACCACAATACTGGCTACACGCCAGGTCTGCTGCTCCCGGGAGCCCTATTTTCTTGAACGACTGGGCACAGTCTCCCTGCTTACCATTCCCTCAGACACTAAGGTTGTGGAGCCTGTGGCTGAGAACCCTAAGTGTATTTTGCCTGCCCTCCGGTAGCCAAGCCCCAGGTAGCTGGTGCAAGAGACCTCAGGTGTCAGCCCTGGTGGAAGTGGTAGCCAGGGTCCCATGCCTCGGGTCCAGCGCACTGCTCCTGATTCCCTTGGTCTGACTATTGTGCTCAAGGGAGAGCTGGGAGGGGCCCTTGAGGTTTCCTTGCTGTGTGGAGAGGAGGGGCTAGGGGGTTACACAACTCCCGCCACAGGTTTCAATGAAGTTATCTCCTCCATCGCATTCTGGTGACGTCAGTTCTCTGCCATGGTGAAATCCCATGTGAATGGCGACAGTTCGTTCCCTTTGCCAGTGTCCGATGCAACAGGTGGGTCCTGACCGGCTCTCCCAATCCCCTTCTCAATCCTATGGCCACTGCTTATGAGGGCTCCGTTGGTATTAACCTCCGCAGGTTCCCGGAGGAGCCGAAAAGTTGTTTCACCAGGAGCGTTTAACCCTGAGTCACAGCGGTTTGTCTGCGAGATGCAGGGGAACGGGAGCCTGAATTAAGCCGCTCCGGCTCGGTGTGTGTTCTGAGGGGTGCAGACTGTTGGCCCCAGATCTACCTCAGCTCAGCATTGCCTAGTGATCCTGAGCAAACAGCATTTAGACGGTTTAAGACTCCCTTTGCCCGCGCAGCTGAAGAGGTCAGAGACTTGACATCTCTGCGCCCATCGCCATGTTGGATCACATCCTGGGCTCTACTCTTTTAAAGGGTGACTTTGGGACTGAGAAATCCATGTCCTCAGCTGAGGGCTATGGGGAAACACAGCCTGGACTTCCCAGCACAGGAGAGACCCCATTTGCTCCCTGGATGGGGGGTTCCCCCTCTTGGCCCCGTCACCCACTTCAGCTTTGGAGGGAGCCCCAGCCCCTTCCACCCACTGCAGGAGAGGCCTTCTGAGGAAGGGCGGCTGTCTTCCCTGGGTGCCTCAGTGATGGAAATAGCCACTTTCCTTCCTGCATCCCTGACAGGAGCCACACCTGGAGCTGTCCGGCATTGGAGGGCTGGACTCTAGGCCAGAGCACTGTCCCTCTGTCCCTTTTGCTCCCTTTGGCCTCTGCAGTGTCCTGGAGTCAGCATGGTGACCAGTGTCCAGGCCTCCACCTTGAGGAGTCTCTCCACTCTGTGCATCTTCGTGGCCCTGGTTTTCAGCACCATGGGTAAGGACCAGCAAGCAACCCTCTCCCAAGGGTGGGAAGGTGGGCAATAAGCCCTCAGGGAGGGAGCCTAAGGGACCCACCTTGCCCACAGGGAGAGGGATGTCCTGTCCCCTCCATCCCTAGGAGTGTCTGTCTACTAGAAAGAGCAACTCCCACCCTTGCCACTTTTGCCTCCTGAATGACTTTTCAAATGTTGCTGCTGATGCCCTGCAGTTTTGCATAAATTTGAGGCTCATTTCATGCAAGTATAGAGTTTTTGCTGATTCAGTGTTCAGTGCTCCATCGACTCCCCTCTTCCTTCTTTCCCCTACACTTTGTTCTTCCTCCCATTAACCTATCTTTAAATTTCTCCAATGTAGTCATGCATAAAGAGGAATTCACTGTGGCAGAGTTGCCAGTGTACACAACATAACTGGATCAGCATCCCTTGGTGTTATTTCCCTCTTGTAGAGAGTTACACATGTATGAAATGCATTGGGAAAAAGTGCGAGCATGACCAGGGTACCTGTGAGACCTCTCAAAGCTGCTTCCATTTCCAGCAACTGTATACTTCACCAGGTGAGCCCTGCCTGCCACCCGCCCTTGCTGCTGTACACAGGACCTGGGAGGGAGGGGCTGCTCTGCTCAGTACTCAGTATAGCTCCTTCCTCGCCTCCACTCCTCCACTCTACCCTGGCTCCCTCACCTAAGGTCCTGCCAGGATGAGGCTGGTTGTGGGCAGGGGAGGTGGCAGGAGTGGGCACTGTGCCAAATGAAGGCTCTCAGGGGGAAGTACTGAGTGATTCCAGTCCCCACATCAGTCTCAGAGGTGGGGGATCAGTGAGAAAGGACACCCCTGCCCCAATTATTTTTGTGATGCTGGGTCTCAAACCCAGGGTCCCACACCTACTAGGCAAGCACTGGAGCAGCATCATCAAATGGTTCCTCCTTGGGTTGGTTCTATGAAGGGGACCATTGGGGAGGACTCTTGGGAAAGTAGAAACACTAAGGACACAGGGTGCCCTCGCAGAATTCCTTGATACTGGCTGCCCGTCTGGGCACCCCACTCTCTAGGGCTCAGAAGGAACATTCTGTTTGGTTCTGGTACTGTGCAGATGGTTCACCAAAACTTATGCAGACTAAAGGCTGCTCTCAAAAGGCATGCACTCCCCTGGCCTTCTCTGCCACACTGGGGAGGGGACAGATACTTGGGTATGATATGAAGTGCTGCTACCATGAAAACTGCAACCAAGGGAACTCAGAACGTGAGTGCCTGCTTTTCCCCCTGCACCGTTTTCTTGCCCACCTGCTCCTGGGCACATGGACTTTCACTCTGTCTCAGAAGCACATTCCCATGACCTATCTCTGCTTCTGAGAAACCCAGAGCTTTTTCTTGCTGAGGGTCTCTCCTTTCTCCTGAAGGGTCAGGTTGGACCTAAGTCTCTTCTGCATAGGAGATGGGCACCTGAGTGGTGGGACAGGCCTGGGCATTTTCTCTACATGTGGGTCTGTAAAGCCATGTGCTTTGGGTCACCATCCCAGCAGACAGACTCTCCTCACCTATCCCACTCCTCACCTCTCTTGTTCTGCTTTGCTGAGATGGACTCACACTATATTCTCACCTGGCCTCCAACTCCCAGGCTCCAGCAATCCTGCAGCCTCAGCCTCTAGGGTGGGGATGGCTAGGACTGTGGGTCCCAGGCCACACCTGCCTGTCCATCACTCTGTTAGCAGCATGATTTCAGGCCTCAGGTTACCTTCTGCCCCATTATCTAGGATTGTTCTCCACCCAGGGAGAGAAAGTCCTTGACGAAAGGGGAAGGTAACACAAAATCCCTACAAGCTCTCTCTGATTACTATTTCCTTCCTGATCCATGAATCCTGTCCTTAATCACTCCTATGCCAATTTAGCTGAGAATGGTTTGAGGGATTTTGGAATATTCACAAATTTAGGGGATAAGAATTCTCTCAGCTCTTCTTTTTGCCCATTGCTCACCATGAAAACTTTCTCTCTTTATTCAGTGTCTCCAGTGTCCAAGGAAGAAAATGGCATTGTATGTCCTGCCTGCTTCTCTGAGAATGGCATGATCTGTATCCCACAGCCCCTCAACTGCACAGGGGCAGAGACAAAATGCCTTGAGATTAAGGGTATGGATTTTCCCTAAGCATTTTGGGTCATCCTCTTAAAGGGCACAAAGTGTCAGCCACCTATTGCTGTGTATCTAATTACATCCAATCTTAACAGCTTAAGAAGACATGTGTCACCCCACAGTCTGCAAGTGACAGGTGAGAGGGTCATAGAGGTGGTGCTTGCTCAGGCTGTCTCCTGAGCTGTGGTCCAGCTGGCAGCAGGGGCTGAGATTGCTCAGAGCCAGGATGTGCTTCCAAGCCCATGCAGCCTCCATTCCTCATCCTGGGCCTCTTCCTAGCTCTCCTGGGGGTCATGACCTGCCAGCTGGCTTCCCCCAGAGCTGGGATGAGAAGTGGGTGGGGGAGCTGAGGCTCTTCACAGCTCATCTGAGAAAAGACACTGCTTCGTTTCTCCTACCCTCCCAGTCACATAGAGCCACCCTGGTGCACTGGGGGAGGAAGGCATGGAGGCACCGTCAGCAGGGGTGGGAACTGCAGCTGCTGTGACAGTGCCTGATGCCCACAAGCAAGTGGTGGTAGAGGGCCAAGGGCCTGGGTATCCCTCCTAGGATTGCAGGGAGCCATGGGGCAGGAGACAATTGAGCAGCTCAGAGGAGAGGACTGGGGACACACGGGCTGTCATGTTGTCCTGGAAAGGGACGACCATGTCTCAGTGACATGACGGGTGGACACCCACAGTCCTCTCTGTCACCCTCAACACCAATACCTCTAAGAGCAAACCCTCGGGGCCAAGCACTGACATTCTGCATGGTGTCATTCTGACTCCAGTGAAGGTTTTCGAGTTTTCCTGAGTAGGAGAAAGCTTGTGTTTGTGGTGAGGGTGCAGGAGCCCCTCAGATGGGAGCAGGAGAAGCCACCATGGGGTGTCCTTTCTAGACTAGACAGCTAGATGGGGCACTGTCAAGTATTTTCTGATCAACATGTAAAGGGTTCCCTGGAATTAGTGGCATTTGAGGAACTAAAGAATGTTGGAGCTGAGAGTTTGTTGAGAATGAAGGTTTGTCACGGTTTTTTCTTTTCTTTTTGAGTAATTTGGAGGAGGTTCTGAGACTAGCAGGGAGGGCCCTCTGTCTAGCTGAGCTGACCTGAATGAGGGAAATGGGTGTCACCTGGGATACAGAGGAGAGGTGGGCTCTCTGCAGTGGGGCAGCCTTTCTGCTCCAGGTTTCTGTAGTATGTGTCAACCCTGGGCAGAGGGGACCTTATCTACAGTATTTCCCTCTGGGTTCCCAAAGGAAGTGAAGGTGCAGAAGAGGACAGGGATCCCAGATGTGTTCAGCCAAACCCTTGAGGTCCGACCTCCAACCTCCTTCCCTGCCTTTATCAACCACATCTCTCCTCGGGAGGCCATAGAAGCTCTGGTCTTGCATCTTAGACAGCAGGGTACTTTTTACATCCTTCCACCACTGGAGAGATGGTGGAACCAGAGGAAAACTCGCTTGGTCCCAGGATGGAGGTGCATGATTGTCATGCCAAAGGCAGAGGTTAGGGGTCAGGGGCCATTCTGATGAACTTTGTCCTTCTCAAAGGAAGTAGAGAAATGGACATGAAGACATGGGTGAAAGGAGAGACAGGGTGACAGAGAGTATAACTGCCAATCTTTCTCCCACAGGGTTGACTGGTGGTAATCCTCCTTCAATAGTGTCTGCTATGGGTTGTGCAACCGAAAATGCTTGCAAATTAGGTATGATAGAATTGAATTATGAATTGGAGTTCGGCTGTGTAAAGCGCATCAGTGGGAGCCCCCCGCTGACACCCATTATCTCGTCCACTCTGACTAGTCTTCTCCTACTCAAAGTCTTGCTTTGATTGCTCGAGGGTGGCAAGTTCATCATTCCACAACCTGCAAATGTGAATGTCTTCTGAGGGTCCTTCTCCAGCATACTCAACAGTAGAGATTTAAAGAGCTGATGCTTACATACATATGTATATGCTTACTTGTTTGTACCTGAAGTTAAAATAAATAATAATTGTTATTCATTCTCTCAGGCGCTCTTTCTTCACCCAAGTACATATTTCAGAGGAAGTCTGAGATGAGATCTCTACGAATCTCTATGGTCCCTCCATTGTCTCAATGCATGTTCTTGGTCACACATCTAGGAATACACCTCTTTTCTGAAATCCTCATCCCCTGCCCTCCAATCCTCAATTTCCCTGCGCTAATGGAAATGCTTTTGAATGAACGATTCAGGGTGCAGCAGGGTGTTCACCCACAGTTTGTAGAGTCTCGGATACAGCTGAAGCTCCCTACCTCAGATCCACTTGTGTGGAATCCTTGTCATGCTCTCTGGACACTTCTGCTTCCAAAGATGGACACAGGCATAGGTGGTCTCTGAAGGTATTAAGGAGGAGCTTGGGACATAACTCAGTTTGTAGAGTGCCTGCCTAGTGCACAAAGCCCTGAGTTTAATCTCCAGTACTACAAAAAATTTAAAAAAAAAGAGAAAAAAGAATGAAGATGCATCATCAGCACTCAAGACAGATGTGTTTCATCTTCATAAGGCAGGTTTGAGGATGGTGGCCACTGCACACCTCAGATGGTGCCTGTGAGGAGGTGGGGGATCCAGAAGAGGCTGAGCCTTTACAGAAACCTCCCGGTGCTGACCCACCACAATCTGTCCCTGCAGTCTGCTCAAAGGGACACCTTGGTTCTCTAGCTCTCTCTCCCACAGGGTGCAGCCTCCTTCCTGAAATAAAAGCAGCCTGTCTTAGCAGGTATTTATTTCTTGGGTGTTTGTAGAACCAAGGATGTCCTTGCCCAGGTTGGGCCTTTCTGGGTCTCCTGTTAGTAGCTCTTCTTTTCCTCCTGGGCACAAGCCATGCCCAGCCCACAGCTCTCTCAGCCATTCTCCATGGGCGAGGGAAGTGCACCTCCAGCCTGCTCTGTGGAGCCCTTTGGTACATGCTCACCCTTGTTTCCTGCACCTGCAGCTGTGTGGGGTAACTCTGGGCCCCAGAGGAGGGCTAAGTCTCAATAGGAGAAAAGATGCCCAAGTTAGAACTAGGATTGTTGATGGACAGAGTTGATCTGGGAAGGGATGTATGGGTTCTTGTTGGACCTGGTAATTGATGAACAAGAATTAATTCCTTGTGTTCCCCATGAGAAGGGATTGGATTTCAATGATGATAAGAAGGCATAACACATGTGGAGGGCTTACTACACCCCAGCCACCGTACTACTCACTCCAGATGGGTTGACTCCATTCTCACAAAATGCAATGTACGTATTATGGTCATCCCATCTCACAGATGAAGAAAGAGACAAGGTCTTCCTCTCCCTCCCCACCTGCCTAGGGCCTAAGGGCAGGAGAAGAGCAGCCCAGGGTACCCATTCTCAACTCCTGTGCTGGGAGGATTGCTTCCCTGAGGTATGAGCTATCCACTTCCTTTTCTTTGATAAGTAGCCAGTTAGCCCCCATGTTTCACACTAGATCATTTACTATCCATGCTCACCCCCTGCCTTGGCCTGTGTCTCAGTACTTGTTATAGAAATTTAAAATTTGGGAACATCCTTCTTCATTTTTTATAAGTGGTATCAGTTTTTATGGCTCCCACAACAAACTATGAAAAAAATTGGTGGCTTTAAGCAACAATCCATTCCTTATCGTTCTGGAGGTAAGTCTGGCTGCAGGCCAGGTGTGTGCAGGGCAGGTTCCCTGTGGGAGTAAGGGGATGTTTGGTCTCCGTGTCCTCTCAGTTCTGGTGGCCCTCTGTACAGAAGTACAGCTCTGACATCTTCCAGGGTCACCTGTTGGCTCTCTGCCTCTGTCACCATGGGCCCCCTCCTGCTGGTGCCAACGCCCTTCTTCCTCTTATGAGGCCCTTGTGATTACATGGGGCCACCAGCCAAGTTGGCATCATTTCCCCACCACAAGATCCTTAGTCCCAACTTCAATGGCTCTTTGGAAGATATATTCACAGAAGTGGGGATTAGAATGTGTACTTATTTGGAGGACAATATTCAGCCCTTCATATAACTGACCTATTTCAAGAAAAAAAAAGGGGAACTATTGAAACTCTTTTGCGTTGGATCAGTCATGGGAAGGATACTGGTCCAGACCTTTCCTTCAGCCTGAGGCTCCCCAGGTAAGAGGACTAGGCCTCAGCAGGTCTGGAGTTAGTGGTTGTCACCGTCTCTTGACAGCTGGACCTCAGCAGATGCCTGTCACCTGGCATCCAGCTGATCTGATGGGGAATCTGAATCCAACCCGTGGAACAGTCCAGGACCTTGTCAGGAAGCAAATGCTGCCCATGAAAGGTGTTCAGTCTGGAAGAGTAAAGAGAACAGCATGGAGATTGCCGGTGTGGCAGCTGGGAGCTGTTCCTAGGGAGTGTGTGGACTCCGTGGACTCCGTGGTCCTCACACAAACCCAAGAAGGGGGTCAGGTGGTACGGCCTCCCCGCTGAGAGGTGGAGACTGCCCCGCGCTGAATGATTTTAAGGAAGAAAGAACATTCAGTGACATTGAAGATGGCAGGGACGGCCTCATTAAGGGAGGCCGGGCAATGCAAAGCTGTCTCATAACAGTGTCCACCTCAGGAACACAGTCCAGGTGCTCTGCCACTGCGACTAGTTCTTAAACTACTTTCTTTCTCCCCCTTTCTCCCTCCTCCCCCACCATCTCTCCCCTCCATAATCTGCAGTCTTGAGGGACAGGATGACCTTTCTTCCCTGTCCTAGGCAGAGGTATCTGACCTTGAACACACACCCAACATAGATAGGAAGGAGGCAACTCACACTTGTACATTGCAGCAGCAGATCTCAGAAATGACTATCTGTCAAATTAACAAGTGTATTACAAGTCCACAGAGAACACGTGGAGTGTCACCTTTGAATCACCTCTTTATCCCCTGCCCCACCCCATCCCTCCTGATGAACAGAACCACAGCCTCAGAGACTTCTCTTTTGCTAGCAAAGCAATGAAACTTTCTCTTTTCCCAAAACCATGTGCCCATTACTGAATTGGCATTGGGGACAAGGACCGAGGTTTAGGTAACAGTTTTGCCATGAGGAGATTGAGACTGCTCCAAATAGAGCATGGCAGGTGGGGTATATGCCCACAGAGCTGGTGGGTGTCACTGGATCCTGGTTCACCAGCCTCACAAGCTTCTTGCTGAAGAAGGGCCAACAGGGTCAGAGGTCATCTGAGGATAGTCTGAGGAGATAGGGAGGGTCTGTGTGCCTGCTTGACCTGACTTCTCAGGATTCTTGGTAAAACCAGGCCATTTGGGGCAGTGCCAGGTGGTAACAAGCACAGATGGCCAAGAGTCAGGTCCTAGTTGGAAGGGACGTGGGGGAGTTGGGTAGCATTTGATCAGGGAGAGAATCTGTGTCAGTGGCTAGAATGGGGAGTGGGCCCCAGAACTGCTCTGGACCTACAGGAGGGTGGCCCTTCTCCCTGAGGAGGGTCTTTATCTGGAGTAGAGGGCACAGTGGCATCTCAGGTCCCAGGAAAGATCTCATCTGTGCTGAGAGGAGGGCACACCCTCAGTGTGGGGCTGTGGGGCCATCTGAAGCTAAGCTGCAGGGACACAAAGCCTAGAGAGCAAACAGGAGACTGTCCCTAGCATGCTGGCCCCTCCTCCTTGTGCCCAAGGCAGGCCTCTGGCAGCTTCCCCTCAGTACCACAGGTTGCCAGGGGAAGCTTTCTGAGAACCTGCCCCAGAGGCCGTGAGTTGGCACAGGCGCGGGCAGTGCCAGGCTAGCACCAGGTCTGCTCTCTTCTCCACATGACTTGAGAGTGGCAGCAGGGACTCCCGGGGTGACACAGTCAGCTCCTTCCCCCTGCCCTGCAGAGAGGCCAGCAGGCAGCTGAAGTAACCAAGGTCACGTGAGCTATATCTGGCCTCCTGCCTCACACCTTCTGAGCCAGAGCCACTTAGGCTGGCCAGGGACACTCGATTCATGGACTTCCATCACAGGTGAGGAAGCGTCTGCTGAGCATGGGGGAAAGGTGTCCAGGAGCTGGCAGCCAAGGCACGTGTGTGTTTGGTGATTCTCATGAGACCTTGGGCCTCAGGAGCTGCCAGCTGCAGGAAGGTTGTGTTATGACCCAGGAAAGCCTTGGCCACCTCTGAAGGTGAGCTGCAGGACAAGGAATTAGTTTGTTTACAAAGTTAAAAAAAACCTCATTATTTGACCCATATTTTCCATTCAGAGGAGCTGCCCTAGGAAGTAGGGGGATATTCTATCATGGGCACAGTGGCAAAATGCAAATTAACTTAGTTTTATAAAAATGATTTCAGTACAAATGCAAATATTAGACTTATCTATTTTTAAATTAAGGAAAGAGTTTTGATCCACCAAAGAAATTTCAAAAATGGGGTAGGCTAAACAGAAAATAAAACTGAAACATTTACTTCAGTTGTCCCAGGTTTCTTTGCCCTGTCAAAGGCACACAAGGGGCACAAAGAGAAGCAAATGCATCCAAGAGTATAAGAAATAACACTGGGCACAACAGGGCACAGAAAGCACAAGCACACAGATGGAGCCATGGGTGGGGCACAAGCGCAGGTACCAGCCAAGGGAAGAGCAGGGCAAGCTGTGTTTGGGATCCTCCCTCTGTGGCCACTGCTCACCACTGGCCTGGCCCTTTCCTGTGTCTACCTCTCAATCTTCTGTGCTGGGCTCTGGTACCAGTGAGGGCCTTCTATGCAGCTCCAGGCTGAGGCAGGTGTGTGCTCAGGGGATCCCTGGGCCATCCTCAGTGACAAGCAGGTGGCAGCTTGGGCTCTGCTTCTCTCCTCCTCCTGGCAGCCTCCTGGCTGGCTCATGGTGCTGGCAGCACTGATGCCTAGCGAAGTGCCCTTGAGAAGGGGCCATGGGCCTGAGGCACAGACATGGGAGGAGGACTCTGATCTTGGGGCAGGTGCCCCTGCATGTTCCTGAGAGTGTGCGAGGTGGGGCGCCAGAGGCCTGTGTGGACCACCTTGTGCAGACCACCCTATGCAGTGCCAGGGCACAATGTGTCCACTACGGGCAGCACCTTGGCCTCTCACAGAAGGCTGGCTCCAGTCTGGCCATGGTTATTCAGGCTCTTCCCCCACGCCCCCTCCTGTAGACCACACCAGACCACCAGAGCCTCTGCCAGTTCCCCATCTGTGTGTCCCAACTATTGCAGCACACTGCACAGATCTCCTCAAAGTTCATCTAAACCTCACCTCCCTGATCCAATCCACCCTCCACCACCTCTACCCCATGTGCAAACCAGTCCCTACAGCTGCTCCCGACAATGGTTTCTGAGTTCTGCCCTGCCACACATCCTGTTCTCCAAATGCTTAGAAACCTCGAGGGTCAGAACCTGACATGGCCTGGGCCACTTTGAGTGTGGCTGGGTACACAGCATGTGAACCTTGCCGAAAGAGTAAACAGACAATTGGAAACACCCACGGAGGAAGGGGCAGTCAAGGAAGGGCATAGGAACAAGCAGTGCAAGTTTAATCCACAAATGGAGGCGGCTGGGCCCTCACAGGAGCTCAGTGAAGCAACTTCCCCAGGAAGAGCACAAAGAAGATGGGAGGTGTGGTTCTGACTCTGGTCCCTGTTCCGAAGGGTGACCTGCAACTCTTACTCTCGTTAGAAACTGGAAAACCCATATAAGTAGTTATCGTCTCTGTGCATTGGTCTGCTTGTGCGCACTTCTTCAGTTCAATGGGCACGTTGCTAAAGCCTGTAAGAAACCAGACATAAGACTCCTCTTTTCCTCCTCCTCATCTAAACTTCCCTCCATCCACAGAATGGTCTTGAACAGGGCAGAAATCAGCCACTCTCCTGTGTGATGCAACCAATACTGCCCTCTCTAGCAGAGGCATGGGCTGGCAGATATCATCCCAACAAAAGGGCCTGCAAATCCCTAAGCTCCCTCACATCCTGTGCCAATCAAGTATTTCTCTATCTTCTTACATGACGTGACTGAGCCTTCTAGCCCATGTTAGCACCTGGGGATGTAACATGAGCTCTATACCAAAGGCAACGGAGGTGAAGAGTCCTGATGCTTTGTTAACAGCAGCCTGGAGACCACCACATGCAGGGTGCTGGGTACCTGTGCTGCAATCATGCACTCCATATGATCTTGAGGACAGAGCTAACCTCCTCTTACTCTTGGTCTGAGGATCCTATTAATAAATAGCAATAGCCATCAAAAAGCTCTTTTAAGTTGTGTGTGGTGGCTCAGCCCTGTAATCGAAGCGGCTTGGGAGGCTGAGGCAGGAGATCTCAAGTTTAAAGTCAGTCTCAGCAATTTAGCAAGGCCCTCAATAACTTGAGAGAGACCCTGTCTCAAAATAAAAACAAAACAAACAAAAGGGCTGGGGACGTGGTTCAGTGGTTAAGTGCTCCTGGGTTTAATCCCTGGTACCAAAAAAAACCCCCCAAAACTCTATCACTTTACTCATGTTCTCTGCCTTTCAAATCCCTTCAGATACATTCCTTCATACGGCAGGCACTATGCTCTTGATGATTCTGTCTCATTTCCTTGGGACATCTAGACAATCTAGGGATGGCTATTTTAGATAAAAGAATCATGTTATGCAAACTTCAGGAAGCAAAAACTTCAGACCAGCCAATATCACCAGGCCCTGTCATCACCTCCCTGACGATGACTTCAGGAAGCCTGAGTTCCCCAGAGTCAGAGAAGTAAGAAGGTGAAAAAGAGTTCCAGAAACAACCCAACCCCATGGCCCTGAGCCTCCTGTCGGCAGGCTACATCACAACACCACTGCTAATTTCTAATGTATGTCTTTAAGAATTTTGTATTAGATTTCTTATAGAAAGTAAATTATGCTTAATGACCACTTTGAAGAAAGTTTAGTCACTGCCTCTCTCCAAAATTTTTACTTTGAAAATTAAAAACCCAGAGAGAAAGGAAAAAAAACTCAACCTACACCGGGTTTAAAAAAATCTCACCAAGGCTGCAGAGGACGCTGAGCCACTATCCAGGTGCTAACAAAGCCTGTCAATGAACACATTCGGACTCACAAGCTGATGAAGGGGAAGAGCTTTCTAAGCAGGTGGACAAAAGCAGGACTGTCCTTAATCCTGCCCTCTGTCAGCGTGAGAGGGCTGCTCACTGTCCCGAATACCCTGAACCGCAGCCTGGAGAGTACCTGTGTCAATGATGCCGGAGAACTCCACACACTGGGTTCTGTCTGCGGCACACCACTTGAACTCTGCCTTGCATAGTCTTCCCTTCACCGCAAAGCACGTTGGGCACCTGAACCCGTTGGACGCAAATTCATCAATGTCTTTCTCCTCAAAGTCACTCATTTTAATCTCCCAGGAGACTGTTAAGGAAATAAAAAAAAATAGGGAAACCTGGATGGTACCTACCACCATCTGGAGAATGTACTCATGCTCTTGAATGGCCTCTCAAACGCACCTGCCCCCTCCCTGCTGCCCAGACCCTGCATTCCTCGGGTGATACTAACTTGGTACTGTGGCACCACAGAAGTCCTTGTCCTCACGTAGCCTACTTTCTCATGGGGGAGATAAATGAAACCAGACAGGAACTAAGAGGACCCAGTATATCAGACAATGATAAAGGCTGCAGAGGAGCAGAACACAGTCGAGTGCAGGTGGCACCCTCAGGGTGGGCAGAGAGGCCCCTCTGGAAGGGGTGGTTTTGTCAGAGGAGGCCTGGAAGAGGTCTAGTTCCAAACACTGGCACACAATAATCTGATTTTACAGGTAGAGGTCACAGATATGGCAAACACAGGATGCTTAAAGAAGGGGCCCCAATGACAAGGAGCCTTAGCTCCTCCTGATTTCTGTCTCTGGGGCTCCCTAATGTCATGGAGCTCCCTGCCCCTGAGCATGTGTCTCTACTGCCACCTGCAGTCACCACAAAGGTCTCCCAAAGATGCCCAGGTAGAGCAGGAGTGCAGGGAATTACAGACGGAGAAGTGGAAACCTTGAGAAGGTAAGGGCAGGGGAAGTGGGGAGTAAGAGCAAGGTACTTACCTGCAGAATTCTTCTCAGGCTCCCAAAAGGCAGATTGTCTTTGTTTACCACCCCGCGCCCCCACCTGTCAGGAGCTGCCTAGCTGCTCAGCTGCTATCCCCAACAAGGTGAGTGTAAGTGGCACCCAGGGGACATGCACCCTGGAGCCTGTACATCCTCTCCCCCTTGCATGAATCCCAATTCTCTTGCTCAAGTAGACAGAGGATGTGGTAGGCAGCCCTCAGAGGTGGTGGGAGCAGGAGGCCTGATCTTTACCACGTGTATGTCTATACACACAGCCTCACATGATGTTACACAGCCCCAGGGAGCAAGGAGATCAGCTGGGGACCATGGCTGCAGCCTCTCAGAGCTGCCATTCCCTGGTATGGAACTTGGAGAAGTGTGACAATTACAGGACTGCTGGGTTTTTCCTGGAGGTATACTTGTCCGGGTAAGAGGATGGAATGTACATATATTCTGGTGGGGCTTCAAAATTTTCTTTTGCTCTTGAGAAAACAAAAAGACCCATCATGGAAAGTGCTCAAATCACAACAAAAAAGCAAGCTCTGAACAGCATAGTAAAGTAGGGCACTTCTGGTTACATATGGAGGTAAGTCCCACTCTGCTCCTCTCCCTGGAGCTGCTTCTCTATGCCCACGATGTGGCTGACTCCTAGGGCAATGGTGAAGTAGGTCCAGCTGCGGACCTAAGTCCGCCTTGACTCTATGCTGTCTGACTTCTTCTTCTTTTTTTTTTTTTTAAAGAAAGAGAGAGAGAGAATTTTAGTATTTATTTTTAGTTTTTCGGCGGACACAACATCTTTGTATGTGGTGCTGAGGATCGAACCCGGGCCGCACGCATGCCAGGCGAGCTCGTTACCGCTTGAGCCACATCCCCAGCCCTGTCTGACTTCTTTTTAACTTGAGTTCTTCTGAGCTGTTCTTTTCAGCACTTATCTTGGCTCATAGGAACAACAGTTCTGATGGACACACATCTGTGACAAGAGTCAAAACTATGCTCAGGCAATAGTAATGTTCTTATTCTGTACAAGGCTCGGCCTGCCCAATCTCGAGATGATGAAGGACCAGACCTCGTCTAGCCAGTGTCACCTGCTCTGGCAGCTGTGCAAAGCTTCCGGCTCTGCAGACCTCCACCCCTAGCCCTCATCCCCTTTCTTAAAAAACCTCATCCCTGTCAGTTGCTCTAGGACAGGGCTAAAGATATGGGTCCCTGTCTTCCTGATGTAGTCATGCTATATGATTAAAGTTCCTCCATGCATCTCACCATTACCTTTCTGCTTGGTTTCATGGGGAGGGTTTGATCTGATTCATTGGGACCCCCCAGAGTGGCGCTTCTAGCTTGGGACTCTGGCAACATTGGCAGAAATTATGAGAGGGTGTGTTGTGCAGATCCACAGCCTCTCTGCTCTCTCAACCACGGTTGAGATTCCACACCATCTTCAACACAATATTCTAGGAAAAGGCTTTCATTTGTCTTTTTAATATTTTCTTTTTAGCTCTGGGCTTTGGTTTCTATTAAAATGCTGAGCACCCCAGGCTGGTTAGCCACACTCTTCATACCTATTCAGTGAAAGAACACTGATTGTCTTAACCTTTTTGAAAATAAGCTTTGGAAATTACAGTGAAGCTGGCTTTGGACTTTGGAGGAGGCACTGTGGAAGCCTTTGGTCCACCCTGGTCCAGGTGCCTTGACTGGAGAAGCAGAAAACTGCTGACCTCCGGAATCAGAATATCCTGAAAACAGGATGTTCTTTCTAAGGCTCACCAAGAGTGCTTCCGGAGAGACAAGGAAACACAGATCATTCCCCTCAGCTATTTGCAAAAATGTCATGTTCATTCCCTTTTAATTTTGCCTAGAGTCCTGCAGGCTGTCTTGGAGAACTGCTTGCTGAAATAATAAAATTGAGCAACTCAGCACCTATGGTTACTTGTAATCACAGCTCTGGCTCCGAGTCCTGAGAACCTGCATACTTGTTCATTTTATCTCTAGTTTTGAGTAAACCTCACATCATCGCTCATTCTTCCTAACAAAAGGAGGAGCCAGTCACACTGGGACTTCACTTCATCGTGGGGGTGGTCCCCTGACTTCTGCTCTGGAACAACCTTGTCTCTGGGTCTTTCATCCACCATGTTTAGAGTTCAGCTGGTCTGGCCTGGCAAGGCCCAATATGAGAGCAGGAATGACAACACCTGAAGAATGGAGAACAGGGCTTGAAGGTTTCAAAGTCCCAAGATAAACTATATTTTGCCTAAAGCTTTTCCTCAAAATAAATAAATAAATCAAGTGATTTTTCTCTAACCTATTCTTAGAAAGCAGGAGAAAAATCAAGAAAGAGTAGGAACTTTATGTAAAACTATGCTGACTTTTTAAATCTAAAGTCCTAAATGTCATATATCAAAGGCTACATGTTAACAGACCCACTGTTTTATAAGATTCTCTTCTTCTACCCAACAGGTGAGACTTGGGACCTTCTAAGCACTGTCCCAGCCCCAAACACTGACTGCATGGTCCAATCTGATTAGTAATGTCAACTGACCTGAGTGAGACCCTTATCCTGGTCTCACTCTCCCCCTCTAAGAGACCTTTAAAGAACACCAGCTTTTCCTGGGCTGGCTGAAGCTTTACTTCAAGACTCCTCTGTACTATGGGCTCTAACAAACGTCTTGGTCTGAAGGCTGATCCTGTTCCATGCCTCTCTTGAACATGCTAGTCTTCCTTTCTGAATCTAACATTAAACTGTCTCATAAGAAATTCCTACTAAGTGACAGTGTTTCTGCTGTCATGTCTGGTCCACTAGTATGGGGTGGGGAGAAAGAGCAGGTGATGAAGAGTCTATTTTCAGTCACGGAGAAGAGCAGTTAAGAGGCTGAAGGAAAAAAGCATGAGTTGGTGGGATTGGCAGTCAACAGCCTCCGATCCCTGAAATAGTGGACTAACTAGGTGATGGTGGAGGCTGGCTTGAGAGGACCTGGCAATAATGGGGAATATGAAAATGATATGGGCACGATGGGTCTGGTGGTACACACCTGTAATCCCAGTGGGTGGGGAGGCTAAGGCAGGAGGATCGCAAAAGCCAGCCTTAGCAACTTAGCAAGGCCCTGACTCAAAATATAAAACAAAACAAAAACAAAAGGTTGGGGATGTTGCTCAGTGGTTAAGCATCCCTGGGTTCAATCCCCAGTCCAAAAAAAAAAAAAAAAAAAAAAAGACCTGGGCACAGGTGAACCCAGGGATAGTTAGATGTTCCCAAATACCCCTTACCGGTAAACCAAATTCAATGATAAACATTTCAGCTGCTCTTTCCTTCCCCGTACATGTCATCTTTGGGGGGAAGGGGAACAAAAACAAAACAAAAGAAAAAAAACCCCACCACAACACAAAGCTACTCTTTAATGAGAGCTTCTTGAATGCCAGGCATTGGGCCTGCAGCTTCACCAGCTCACACATTCTTTGCCACTCCAAGAGGCAGGTGTCAACTGTTCCGATGGATGACCTTATCTACACACCCGGAGGTCAGCACTGGCTGATCTGGAGGCCACAGGCAGATCTGTCCCCATCACACTCACTAGACTGGGAGCATTTTGATGTCAGACTCTGTGTCAACTCCTTCACTGCAGGTACCACGCAGAACACAGCACCAGACTAAGGAAGATGGCACTGAAGGGGAAATGCAGCTGGGAATACAGGGGATACTGTAGTTGGTAGTGCATGGGGGAAGAGAGATTGAGGCCAAGATGTGAGAATTCAGGAAAGTGTGGGTAGAAATGAAGGGGTAGGGCTGGAATGCAGGACGGACGGAAGAGAGAGAAAGCAGGCCTGAGGTGGGCGTGCGAACGCAGAAGGGAAGGGGGTTGCTGGGAAGGGGCCAGAGCTGGGGATCTGGATACAGCACAACGCGCTAGCTCACCTGTGACAAGGGGCACCAGAGGGAGGCTGCAGGCCAGGAGCAGGCTGCCCGGAGCCGGGGGGCACATGGCTGTGGCTGGTGTGGTCCTGCCTGCGGAAGAGAAGCCCGTAAGCTGCGCGCCTTCGCTAGGCGCCCGACCTCCGGGGGGACAGGCCTGGGCGGCCTCGAGGCTCCGAGGGCCCCACACCATGTGGGCCAGCGCGCTCTGCCCTGCCCTGTTGCACACAAGGACGCAGCGGTGGGCTGAGCCCCGGTGAGTGCGGGTGGCACCCTCCCAGTGGCAGCCTACCTGGCGGCCACCCACTGCACTTGGCTCCCAAGGCAGAACGCCAGGGTAGGACGCCACAGCGCATGTGCGGGGCAGAACTTCATGGTCCGCGGTCCTCATTGGTCGCCTGCTTGCTCTGCCTGCCTTCCCGGAGCCTGAGCCAATGAGACCCCGGGGCCCTTTCCACACGTGACTGGAGCCTGGGAACTCTTTTCACACTGCGCAGAGTTGGGGGAGCTTGAGCAGCAGCAGGTCCTGCTTCTGGAGCAGTCCCTCCCCACAGAGGTGTGCTCCTGTGCGCATCCCCTCTTCCCTACTGTGAGCACCCCCAGAGGGAGTGTGGCCCTGTGCTTCATTCCCCATAGGCAGTTCTGGCCTCCCGGACGTGCTCTCCTAGCAGCCGTGTACCTGGAGCAGCCCTGGAAGTTTATGATGCTTTCCAACACTTCCGCCCTTCTTGAGCTTTGGGAGAACGGGGGCCTTGTGCATGTGCATGATGTGTGTGTCCCCAGGAGTCACTAGCCCAGTGCCTTGGATGTGAACACACTGTTAGTATGTGCTGAATGAATGAAGGATTCCTTCTGCCCGTGAAGTTATAAAGTCTTGGTTATAAAGTCTTCCAGCTTCCCCATTGCTTTTCTGAGGCCTTGCTTTTTCAGCTTCAAAAACACTGTTCTTTTTTGGAAGCAATCTAAATATGGATCAGTGGACGGATGAATGGATAAGGAGAATGTGGACTATACATCAGCCTTAAAGTAGAAGGATCTCTTACCATAGGCTGTAAGATTGATGAACTTTGAGGATATTTTTCCATGAGAAATAAGCAAGTCACCGGAACAACCCTGCACGATTCCCTTATATGAGGCATTTGAAGTGAACCGTAACTACCAGGCCCTGGGGGAGAAG
Source organism: Urocitellus parryii (assembly GCF_045843805.1). Taxonomy (NCBI): domain Eukaryota; kingdom Metazoa; phylum Chordata; class Mammalia; order Rodentia; family Sciuridae; genus Urocitellus; species Urocitellus parryii. The sequence continues at coordinate 181,378,100 of NC_135531.1, forward strand.
GGGAATGGGAATTGCAAAATGAAAAATATTTAGAGATCTTTGTTGAACAAAATTGAACATACAGTTAACACTACTGTATTGTACACTTAAATCGTTAATTTATGGATTACAATCATCATCATCATCTACTCTACATCACACTATTTTTTTGTAGTAGATTCACCAGCCCATGAAGGTCCAGTCCAATGGAGCTGCAGGCACTTGAGGGTGCAGTGCCCATGTGGCTGGAGTGAAAGTCAGCTTTGACATGCTGTTGGCAAGGAGGGGGCTTGCAGCTGAAATGGGTCAAGCCTTCCTCTCTAGGCCTGGGGAGTCCACGTAAGATCTGGAGCAAAAGGAAAGTGCTAGAGAGGGAGTCTGGGTGAGGTGGTCCTCTGGTTTAGTCTCATAATGAACAATTCATGGTGGAGTCTTCATTTAGACACAGTGACAATGTTTTAGGTTTTGCAGTTAGAGGTTGTGTGTCAGCAGCAGCTGTGAGGATTAAAGGGAGCATGAAGTATTGCAAAGGGTTTATTGTAGCACAATACACCTTGCATAAAATTCACCATCTCAATACCCATACTCCAGTGGCATCTATAAATTTCACAATGTGGTGCAGCCACCATTTTTCTTCACTTCCAAAATGAAACCTGGGCAGGTTTCTCCCTTCCATTTCTCCCTTCCCAGACCTCCAGAAGCCATTAATGACTTTCTCTATGGATTTGCCTGTTCTGGTCATTGGGTACAAATTGACCACTACCGTTTCTAGTATTTCACATTTGATTTTCACTCCATAGAATGCTTTGAAGGTTCATCCTTGAAAGTTGCTGTAGTTTGTAACAATACTGCATTATTTTTATGGCTGAATAATATTCAGTTGTGTGAATGTTCATCAGCTGGGACACCAGGGAAGGCTCCCTGAAGACATAATACCTCTGCTGAGGAAGGAAAGTCGTGCAGGGGTTCACCCAACACAGTGAGCCAGCAGCACCTCAGGTGCAAGAATGCTCTGCTCTGCTGGTGACCTGGAAATGAGAGGGAATAGGGGAGAGAACAAGGAACTGAGGGGAGCCCAGGGAGGCCGGGAACTACAGGGCTTTCTGGACAGAGAAAAAGATGTTTTGCTTCAAGAGTTTCATGTTGTTGTTCTCCCGTGTTTTTAAGAACCACAGATCTCTTTTCAGGGAGCTTACATTGTCATGAAGACAGGCAGTAAGCAATATAAGGAACTGACATGTGATCTGTTAGGAGGTGACCACGTAGGAGCAGTGGAATTGCCAAGGAGTTTGAGGTGGAGGATTGGGATTTGTTCATGTATTTGCATTTAGAGATCCTGTAGCCTCAGGTGAGTTAGGAGGGCAGTGGGAGAAAGGACAGTGAGACCTGGTGGAATTTCCTGCATCCTCCAGGTAAGGGGTCTGTGGCCATGACTGTCCCCTGGCATGACAAACTTGGGGTGCTTTTGCAACATGCAGAGGGGCATTGGGTGTGGGTGAGGAGCTCAGGAGACGTCTGGCAGGCCTATGAATATGTATGGCCGACTTTGGTGTCAGGTGGTAAACAAGGCCATGTCCTTGAGCAGGAGTGCCTAGAGAGAGTGTGGGAAGGGCCGCATACAGACCCAGCACCTTCACACTCATGGGGAAGGAGTGGGCCCCAGGGAGGAGGGCAAGTGCTGAGGGAGGGAGAAAGGGTTTTCGAGAAATGGAAGCTGGATGGAACCAGCGCTGGGTTGAGGTAGTAAATGTGCTCTGAGCTCATCCCTTCATCCAGCAGTGTTTATTAACCAATCCATGTGCCAGGTGTCTTCCAGAACTGAGAATAGGTAACTGATAAAGCGTAGTCTCTGCTAGCCTGACCTGCTGTGCTAAGGGGAAAAAGGAACGTGGAACACACCCGGGGTTAGGAGGTGTGGGTGCAGGCGGGTGCTGCTTGGGTGGAGGGATCCGGCACTGGGGCAGCGTCTGAAGGCAGTGGAGGAAGGGACTGGGATGGTGGGAGGACGCCCCAGGCAGGGTGTTGGGTGAAGGGGGTCTGAGGGCTAGAGCAGTGCGGGCAGTGTGGCCACAGGGGTGAGGGGGAGGGCAGTGCAGAGGAGTGGGGAGATGCCTGGGGCAGCGGGCTCTGTGGGGTCTTTGGCTTCTATGGCAGGTGGGAAGGGAAGCCTCGGACCTCCAGTGACACCGAGACTCTGGGTTGTTGCTACACCCACAAAGGAAGCCTTACAAAGAAGCCCCAGTTGGAGTTTGTTGAGGTGGCAGGGAGTGGGAAGGATTGACCAAACAGTTCTCTGAAGGGGAAAGCCTAGCAGCTGGGGAATGAGGGGCTTCTCCTCTCACTTGTTTGTGTAACTCTTGTCTCAGAAGGGAATCTCAGAAATAAGATCCTGGGGTCCTACATACCGAGGAGGACCTTCCAACTTGGTCAGCACCCCTGCCTCTGCCTCGGTGCATACAACTGGACTAAGGGCTCCGACTTGTCACCTTGTCTCTGCTGGGTCTCAGGCATTCCTGCAGACTCCACACCTTGCTATGACCTTCTTCATGGCTCCAGTCACTTCCTTGTTCCTCAGGCTGTAGATGACAGGATTAAGCATGGGTGTGAGGACCGTATAGAAGACAGACACCACGTCATCCTGGCCAGGAGAGTGGTAGGTTGCAGGTAGCATGTAGGTGTAGACCAGGGGTCCGTAGAAGAGGTTGACAACTGTCAGGTGGGAGGAACAGGTGGCCAGGGCCTTCCGACGTCCCTCCACGGAGTGCATCCGGAGCACAGCCACCAGGATGAGGGCATAGGAGGTGGTGATGAAGGTGATGGGCACCAGGAGGACCACCACACCGGTAACAAAGAGCACCTGCTCATAGGTCTCTGTGTCTGCACAGGCCAACGTCAGCAGCGAGGGCACTTCGCAGAAGAAGTGGAAGATCTTCCGAGAGCCACAGTAGGGGAACTGAAGGGTCAGTGAGGTTTGGATGGAGGCATTGAGGGACCCTCCCAGCCAGGAGGCTGCGACCATGAGCAGGCAGACATGGCGGCTCATGAGCACCGGGTAGTGCAGAGGGTTGCAGATGGCCACATAGCGGTCGTAGGCCATAAGGGCCAGCAGGAGGCACTCAGCAGCTCCCAGGAACATGAAGAAAAACATCTGTGCCCCACAGCCCCCGAAGGAGATGCTTGTCCAGCCGAAGAGGAAACCCACTATCATCTTGGGGACAGTGACTGACGTGAAGAAGATGTCCAGGAAGGACAGCTGGCTGAGGAGGAAGTACATGGGCGTGTGCAGCCGGGCCTCAGCCCAGATCAGCAGCACCATGGCCGTGTTGCCAGCCATGGCGAGGATGTAGATGAGCACCACCAGGCTGAACAGGAACAGGTGTGTTTGGCTCTCGTCAAAAAGGCTGGTGAGGACAAAGCCTGGGATGGAGGAGAGGTTCCAGGGTCCTCTGCCTGCCTCCTGCCGTGCCTCCCTGTTAGGGGAAAGGGAGCCAGCTCACCAAGGACCCAGCAGGCGCCTTCACTCAGGGAGGGAAAGGTGGAGGTAAAGGTAGCAGGACAGCACAGGAGCCCGAGGGGGCAGGAGAAGGTATTCACAGGTTCTTGGACACAAGGAGTCTCCATTGTGTGGGTGGACACTCCTTCACAATGGAAAATGACTACAAAAGGCCCGGCACTTGGCCAGAGCAGTGTCCAGAGGGAAACTTTAGCACCACATGTGCATTCTGGAAGAGAGGAAATGCTAAAAACCAGTGATGTAAGTATCCATCTCAGAGAGTCAGGAGAGGGACAGCACGTTACAGTGCCCCATGTTTAATAAAATGTGCATAGTTAATATTTTTAATCCCAAGTAAACAGAAAAGCAAATGCATGTTGGGAAAGATTTTAAAGACTTTTACTTTCGACTAACCTGAAGACTACATCCACAAATATGCAAGTTATATGGTTCAGAATTCTCATTTATGTGGGGATCCATGTGAGACATTTCCCTTGGATATGGCTGTGTGCCCAGGTCTGGTGAAAAAGTGGTCTCCACAGCTGCACAGCTGTGCTGTGCCAGGTCCTCCAGCTGTCTTGTCCCCCAGGAGTCCTGGGTTGGCATTGTGCTTGGGTGCAGGGGGTGTTTTTATGTAGGCTTTTGGGAGTATGTTCTCATCCTCAATCAATTGTGCTTTCTCCTTATTTCAATAGTTCCATGATAACTGAGGGTTGTCTTTGTAAGAATAGCCTTTATAAATTTTAAATAAAGATCATTTAGGTAGAGTTGCATGGCAAGGAACATCAGGCTCAGCTATGGTGGTAAGGCTGCCTGCAGGCATCTTAGGAGGCAGGCAGGAGGGGAACCAGAGGTGAGGCCATAGAGAGTTGGTGAAACCCTGCTCTACTGTCAAAGCCCTGGGCTACCATGCCTGTAGGAACCCTGGTCCCAGGGCATGCTTGAGCTCTAGCTTAGGTCTACAGCAGATGACTCAATAGAGGGTTGGGACGGGAGTGAGATGAGCTGCAGGGTTCTGTAAAGGAGCTGAGGCTGTGAGAGAGGCTGGAACTGGTGGACCAGCTAGAGGGAGGGCAGCACGGTGTCTTGGAGGCACACCAGAGATATGACAATCCTGCATGCCAGCAGGGCCCTGGGGTCCACCAGGGAATCTGATCCCTGAGACTGGGCTTCCAGGCTGCTGTGGTGGGCCTGTGTGGGGACCAACTGACTAGACCGCTGCACTCATCTTACATGCTGAGGCCAGGATCTTCCTTGCCCACAGTTGGACAGCTAGGAGCCACTGCAGGAGCCGTTGTCCCTAAGGGGCTTCCTGCTCTTCCTGCTATAGCAGGAGTTCCCCCTTCTCTACATCCCTGAACTACCAGACCCAGGCTGCTGGTTGGTCCTGGGTGCACAGGTCTCAGATCTGACTCAAGCAAGTTCAGAGCTTGATTATCCCAGGGTCCCATAGTCCCCTCCCAAAGCTGAGCACAGAATTGCCACTGTTAAATCCAAGTGTTCCATACCAGGCTCCTAGTGAAGATGGAACATACTGCTTCTATTTTCTATATTTTGTACTGCATCTTAGAGTCTCAAGAGTCTAGAGCCTGCATCTTCCAGGACTGGCTGATTCCTGGACATGGGGAACAACTGGCCCATCAGCTGCCTCTGACATGTAGACCATTCAACTGGAGCTTGTGTCCCTCACCACCTGCCTGTGCCAGGCTCCTACAGTTTGGGCCACTATCCCATTCTGGATAGCCCCAGGACGAGGTGCTGGGCAACTAGAGACCACCCCATAGCCCAGAGTGTGTCAGAATCATTCAAACTATGCAATCTGAAGCTTGTGCCATTGCTAGCCCTCCCTTGCCTGTTGCATCCCACAAAATACCCAACAAAGGCTTTGCCGATTCCACACTCAGCCTCCCAGTGGATTAACCCTGCTGCCTCCGAGTGGCATGCTCACTCCTCTTGGGAACTGTGAATCAAAGTCATCTTTCCAGGCAGTGCCTTACCTGACCCAAATAAAAATGGTCTCAGGTACATTTAGAAAGTTCCCCTAAAGAGAATTTTCTCATGTCCTTGTTTTAGGCATAGCTTGTTTTCTGTCTTTAATGTCTCAGAAGCATTGGATTTAGCATCGGGAAGGAACCTGGTCCCACATCCCTATTTTGTTGGTCACAGTATAGCTCCGAACCTTGGCCAATAGCTCTGGACCTTGCAGGCCACATCTGAAGTCCTCTACTGGGTGCGGTCATTGCACAATATTTAGCAGCATCCCAGACTCTGTGCTCTAGGTGGCAGTGGCAACCCTTCCCAAGGATGTCACCTGCAGGGTACTAGCATCAGTGGTGAGATCTTCAGCGGTGGAGCGCCCCCCCCATGTTAGTTATTGTTAGGTGCAGGACAGGCTGAACTAAATTGTCTGCAGGGCATGCCAAACAAAGTTAGCTGCAGGGTGATCTGGCCACTCAAACCCCCCCTGTCTGGTTATTTATCTAACCTGTTTGCTTCAAGTCCAAATGCTCAAGCCCCCACTCAAGGCTGAACGCTTCACTCCCCTGCTAAAGGCTGAACACTTAACCCCCCTTGTATCAACAAGGCAGCTTGCACACCCAGAGACCCTGTTAGATTTAGGCATACAGCAGAAGGACTATAAAAACCTTCCCCTGCCACGCCCCCCTTTTTCTCCTCTTTTACACTGCTACAATAAAGACCTCTTGGTCGCTCCGAGTGTTGTGGTCACTTTCCTTTCAGTTATTGTCCTCTCCCTTGCCTCCTCCTTCACCAGGGCAAATAAGAACAACAGCTCACATGATTAAAATCCTGGTCAGTTGGATGTCCTTTGCTGGTTTGCCCAGTTAGAGCTCTGTGTTCTAGGGTGCAGCCTCTGCAGTCAGGCTGCCTGGGTGCAGGTCTCAGCTGTCTCCCAGCCCCCTGGGTGGGCTGCTGAGAGCCACAGCCGAGTCTGTATGGCCCCTGGCATTTTGCCAACAGTATTGATTGACAGGCTAGGCGTTAATATCCGCCTCTGCCGCTTCTTTTGAGTTCTAGCGCTAATTTTGAGTTCTCGCGCTATTTTTAGTTCTCACGGGGATTCCCCGGGAGTTCCCATTGGTTGGCGAAGTGCAGGAGGAGGGTTTTCCCGGAGAGATTTTTTCCGGCTGGGGGTTCCTGGAGGAGCCTCATGGCTTTTCGGGAGGATTCCCCAGGAGCGTGTGTGAGGTTTCTTTCTTGCAGTAAAAAAATAAAGTCTGTTCTTGCTTCAGTGGCTTGTGATTTGTGCCCAGCCAGACTGCGGCATTTGGCGGCCCGGACGGGGAACATCTGAAGCTTCGGGGTAAGTGAAATTGCTTACCCCTAAGGGAAGGCAAGAGAATGGGTGACCATTTTAAAAAACAATATGTTCTTGCTTTGATTTGTTTTGGTTTTGTTTCAAGCTGCCTATCCCTAGAATTTTCTCAGGCAGACTGGGAAAAATGGTTGGCTCAAGGTTTGAAGTTGTTTGCCCCTGAGGAAGAGATAGAAATAGACCACAAATGCACATGTCCAGAAAATAGGAAAATTGATACAACGATTTTTTGTTCCATTTTTGTTTCATTCTGTTTCGGTCTTGTTTTGTGTTATCTTTTTGGGTTGCGTTATCTTTGTAACAGATTAGAAATTAGTAAAAAACAAACTGAAAGAGTGTTAAATAAATTGTTAGAGGTTCAAACCATGGAGAAAGATAATTTAGATCAAGCAAAAGAGAAGGTCTCTCAAGCTAGTCAGACAGAGGAAGAAAATTTAAAGGAAGAAAGCTTAGAGGAGAAACAGCTATCAGGGGGGAAGCAACAACAGGAGGCTGCTACTAACACCGATCTATCACCAGAGGGTGTAATTCAGCCAACAGCTCCACCTATGGAGATAGCTGAGTGGCCCTCAACCCCCTCAACCCCCGTAGTTGATAGATGGGATCCTGAGACAGGACCTCAAAGATTAGCATGCCCTGTACTTGAGCAGGCAGGAGGGCAGCGAATTCACCGTGAGTTAGAGTTCAAAACAGTGAAGCAATTAAAGGAGGCTGTAACAACCTATGGTCCTCATGCACCCTTCACTGTAAGCATGGTCGAATCCATTACTAACTTGGACATGACTCCAGCAGATTGGGCTAGCATGTGTAGATCTGTGCTAAATGGAGGACAATATTTGTTATGGAAGGTTGCCAATGAGGAATTTTGCAGGGAGACAGCTAGACGAAATGCAGCAGCCGGTTACCCTCAAAGAAGTCTAGAGATGTTGCTAGGAAAAGGACCTTATGAGGGTCAGCGGCAACAAATTCAATATGATCCTGCTGTATATGCACAGATTGCTGCAGACGCAGTTAGGGCATGGAAGACTTTACAAGGACATGGAGATTTACAAGGTCAGCTATCTAAGGTAATACAGAGACCTAATGAACCTTACGCTGACTTTGTAGATAGGCTTATTCAAACAGCCACCAAAATTTTTGGTGACACAGAACAAGCAATGCCATTTATAAAACAACTGGCTTATGACCAAGCAAATCGTTGCTGCAGAGAGGTCATTAGACCATGGAGACATGAAGATTTAAACACATATATTAAATTATGTAGAGACATTAATGAACAAGGACAAGTCTTGGCAGCAGTACAACAGGCTTTAGATGCCAGGCCAAAAACATGCTACAATTGTGAACAAACAGGACATTTTAAAAGGAGTTGCCCCATAGGAGGAAGGTATAACAAAGTTAGGTATCAAAGGAATAGAACACCAGATATTTGCCCACGATGCCGTAGAGGGAGACACTGGGCTAATGAATGCTGTTCTCAAACCACCATAGAGGGTACTCCATTATCAAAAAATGGACAAGGACCAGGTGGTTACCCACGATATCGTGGAGAAAGGCATCAGGCTCCATTGCCAAAAAACGGACAGAGGGGCCCAATGCTCCGGGGCCCACGACCACAAATGTACGGGGCACTGGAGGAACCCAGAAAAACCATGGAGGAACCCAGCAACCCCATCAGGGTAGTACCCAGGACACATTATCCATCAGATCTCTCATCAGACGAACCAGAGGGAGCGCAGGGTTGGACATCTGCGCCTCCGCCAGAGCAGTACTAACTCCAGAGATGGGAGTTCAAATCATTCCCACAGGAGTAAAAGGACCTCTTCCCCAAGGAACAGTAGGCTTATTGTTAGGACGTAGTTCTTCTACGCTAAAAGGACTTATGATAAGTCCCGGGGTAATTGATCCCGATTATGAAGGTGAAATAAAAATTATAGCTAGTTCTCCAAAGGGTATATCAGTGATTTCACCAGGAGATAGAATAGCACAGTTATTAATAATATCCAGCCTACATGATAAATTTTCCAGTACTACTATGGAAAGAGGTTCCAGGGGTTTAGGCTCCACAGGTGTAGATTGGGCTATGCTGTCTTTGAATTTAGATTCTCGCCCAATGCTAAAACTAAATATTCAAGGACATGAATTTAATGGGCTACTGGATACAGGTGCAGACCTTAGCATCATATCTCGTCAAGAATGGCCAAAACATTGGCCATTACAACAAGCCACTCAAACGCTTCGAGGCCTAGGAGTGGCAACTAATCCCCATAGAAGTGCAATGGTCTTAGATTGGAAGGATCCTGAAGGATGTGAAGGAACTATACAGCCATATGTATTGGATCATCTTCCCGTAAATTTATGGGGACGAGATGTCTTAGATCAATTAGGTTTGACATTAACAAATAATATCAATCAAAATGCACCCACTATTATGGCTAGACAAGGTTTTAGGAAAGGAAAAAGATTAGAAAAACAAGAACAAGGTATAGCAGCACCAATACAAATAGATCAAAGAATAAATAGACATGGACTGGGTTTTCAGAAGGGGTCACTGAGGCAATAAAAATCACTTGGAAATCAGATAGACCAGTATGGGTTTCTCAGTGGCCCCTGACTAAAGAAAAGATACAAGCAGCCCATGACCTGGTCAAACAACAATTAGCGGAGGGACATATACAACCTTCTGTATCTCCCTATAATACTCCCATTTTTGTCATTAAAAATAAATCTGGTAAATGGAGATTATTACAAGATTTAAGAGCCATTAATAATGAGATGGTTATTATGGGACCTGCTCAATCAGGGATTCCTCAATTGTCTGCTTTACCAAAAACCTGGTATGTTTTAGCTATAGATATTAAAGATTGTTTCTTTTCAATTCCAATTCATCCTGAGGATAGTCCACATTTTGCATTTACTATCCCTGCACTGAATCATGAAGGTCCTGATCAGAGATATGAATGGAAAGTGCTCCCTCAAGGGATGGCTAACAGCCCAACTATGTGTCAAATTTATGTTAATAAAGCAATCCAGCCACTTAGAAATCAAAATCCTGAACTACAAATATTTCACTATATGGATGATGTATTGTTAGCACACAAAGATAAAAACACATTGTTGGAATGTTATGCCACACTTACAAATTTGTTAAAAAATTATAATCTAGAGATAGCAATAGATAAAGTACAATTAAATTTTCCAATTAATTATTTAGGAGTTCTATTATCCTCAACCATGGTCCGTCCACCTAAAATTCAAATACGAGTAGATCAACTCAAATCACTTAATGACTTTCAAAAGTTGTTGGGAGATATAAATTGGATAAGGCCTTATCTAGGCATACCAACAGGAGAGTTGGGACCTTTATTTGATATCCTAAAAGGTCCATCAGATCCAAATTCACCCCGCATATTAACTCCTGAAGCAAGAAAGGCATTAAAAATTATTGAAACATATATGGAAAATATGCATTTGGACAGAATTGATATAAGTTTGCCTTTATTATTCATTGTAATACCAACAAAAAATATTCCTACAGGAGTATTTTGGCAAGAAGGTCCATTATTGTGGATACATTTATCTTACTCTCCTAACACTATTCTTACTAGGTATCCTGAGGCTGTAGGACAATTAATACTGAAAGGAATAAAAGCAGCAAAGGGAGTGTTTGGAATTTCTCCCAATAAAATTATTACTCCATATACTATGGAGCAAATTGATGAGTTAGCTAATGAGTTAAATACATGGGCAATAATCATGTGTAAATCAAATGTTTCATTTGATAATCATTTACCATCTAATCCTTTGTTGTCTTTTTGGTCTAAGCATCCTGTAGTTTTTCCTAAAATGACAAGAAAAACACCTATCGTGAATGCTCCAAATATATTCACTGATGGGTCTAATAATGGTACAGCAGCAGTAGTTACCCCTGATCAAACTTTTACATTTTTAGTTCCCAAACAATCAGCTCAAAAGGTAGAGCTCAATGCAGTTTTACAAGCTTTTGTGATGTTTAAAGATTCTGTATTTAATTTATTTTCTGATAGTCAGTATATAGTTAATGCTATAATATCCCTTGAAGATGCTGGTAGGATTTCCCCTTCCTCTACTGTTTTCTCTTTGTTTTCCACTATACAAAGTCTAATCTGGGATAGAAAAGATCCATTCTTTATAGGACATATCAGGGCACATACAGGATTGCCTGGAGCCCTTAGTTTGGGCAATGATTTAGCAGATAAAACTACACATGATATACATATTTTTTCTACTGTAGAAGAAGCTACAAATTTTCATAAAAGGTTTCATGTTAATGCTAATACTTTACAAAAGCGTTTTAAAATAACTAAGGAACAAGCCAGGCATATAATAAAACAATGTCAAAATTGTGTGACCTTTTTACCACAAGTTAATCTTGGAGTCAATCCTAGAGGACTGATACCTAACCATATTTGGCAGATGGACGTCACACACTTGCCAGAATTTGGAAAATTAAAATATTTACATGTTACAGTTGATACTTCTTCCGGATTTTTGATGGGCTCCCTTCATGCCGGAGAAAAAACTAAAGATGTTATAGCTCATTGCTTACAAAATTTTGCCACTGTGGGTGTTCCTAAACAGTTAAAAACTGATAATGGTCCTGGTTACACTTCTAACTCTTTTAAACAATTTTGCTCATCTTTTGGTATTACTCATATAACAGGAATCCCATACAATCCACAGGGACAAGGCATAGTTGAAAGAGCTCATCAAACTATTAAAACGTACTTATTAAAGCAAAAAGAGGGAATTGGAAAGGGGTATATATCCCCCAAAGATAAACTTAAAATAACCCTTTTTACTCTAAACTTTCTAAATTTGGATTCATCAGGACTTAGTGCTGCGGAAAGACATATGTATCCGAAAAATGTACATAAGCCTAAGGTACTTTGGAAAGATATTCTAACAGGACAATGGAAAGGTCCCGACCCAGTTATTGTCTGGAGTCGGGGTTCCGTTTGTGTGTTCCCACAGAGAGAACAGCAGCCGATTTGGATTCCAGAGAGGTTAACCAAAACAATTTCTACAGAAAAAGAAGATGATTTGACTGAAATCCATAACAGCTGATATCCAGAGCTCCAGCTTGGCTATTCTTACATCTGCGACAGTGATTAACCACGGTGCCTTTTTTCAATATCTATTTTATTATTGCATTTTTCCCACATCATAAAGTTCTATTTTATTTTTTGAGCTCATACAAACCTAGGTTAATGTTTTTCTGATCAGTTTTGTTTTTTGACTGTGTTTTATTTTTTGACTGTGGAGTTTTTAAACATTGCAATGGAGATTTCACCTAGGTAGAGCTACAAGGCCTTTATTATTGTCTTATATGTTGTATGTTATGTGTGCACACTTCTGTTTTGTGTTGTATGTCTGTATGTGTGTATGTCCATATATCTTATATGAAGAGCGCTCATGAATAAATGGATCCGAATTTTTTTTATTCACGTGATTTTAATGGTTTAATTTAGAATGGGTAAACAGCTGTTGAAAATTGTTTTTATATGTGAACAAATAAGGAGGTTAACAGATCTGTTTGTTTGCTTTCACCTTTCCTTCTCATTATATTTAATAATTCTGTTCAGGATAATGTAAATTGTTCAAAAAATTGTTTTCTTAATGCCTGTTGGAATGTTACATAATTTTTTTCCTAGCATCATTGCCAGAATTCCTATCTTCATCCCAGTGCCGGTGAAGACAATGATAAAACCAAACTACAGCTTCTTCGGTAGCTATCAACAAACTGTATAAACTGATGCATCAGTGAATAATAACTCAACAAGTAATGCTCAATCAAGGAGTAGATTTACTTTGGGAGGAAATGGACATATTGACAGATTCCTCTACTTTGAACTGCTTGCAGAACTTGCCTGGACTATGTATCACTTGTATGCATTGTGAACTATCTGTTGGTGCAGCGAATTGTGGTAATGCTGGCATCTTTGCTGATGGTGTCACTGGTGGTACAATTTTTCAAAGGAGCCCTCAATTGGCTTGGTGTCATGGCATTTTTCATCCTCCTCCCTTCTACTAGTGATGGTCTAAAATTTGGGGGCCAACAGAGGTGAGGCAAAGAACCTCACCCCCCCATTGGCACCAAGGACAAGTTTGGGGGCCAACAGAGGTGAGGCAAAGAACCTCACCCCCCCACTGGTGCAAAGGCCTATCCACAAGTATGGCTGTATGCTGGACCGGTAGTCAGTGACGGGTATGATCCGATTGCAGTGGTACCAACCTAAGACAGGAGGCTGACGCCTAGAGGTCAGTTCATCCGATGACGGGTAAGGACCATATGTTGAATTGGACTACCTAACAGGCACGGTCCCTAAGCCACATTACTTGTTGTTTATTTAAACAGAAGGGGGGAGATGCTGAGAGCCACAGCCGAGTCTGTATGGCCCCTGGCATTTTGCCAACAGTATTGATTGACAGGCTAGGCGTTAATATCCGCCTCTGCCGCTTCTTTTGAGTTCTAGCGCTAATTTTGAGTTCTCGCGCTATTTTTAGTTCTCACGGGGATTCCCCGGGAGTTCCCATTGGTTGGCGAAGTGCAGGAGGAGGGTTTTCCCGGAGAGATTTTTTCCGGCTGGGGGTTCCTGGAGGAGCCTCGTGGCTTTTCGGGAGGATTCCCCAGGAGCGTGTGTGAGGTTTCTTTCTTGCAGTAAAAAAATAAAGTCTGTTCTTGCTTCAGTGGCTTGTGATTTGTGCCCAGCCAGACTGCGGCAGTGGGCAGCTTACCCAATCCTTCATCTCAAATACGGACTACTGAGAGCATCCAGTGGTTTATACGTGGGCAGTACCTGGGAGAGGGTTTGCAGGAGGAACGAGCCATTTGGGTACCAGCTGCAGATGACATCAGTGTTTTCATAAACCCAAGCCTCTGCTTACCTCTCTAAAATGGGATCATCGGGCCTATTTCACAGGACTATTGTGAGAAGGTTGAATAAAAAAACTGGGAGCTTGTCCTTTCCCATAGAAGATATGTAGTAAGTGTTAGCACTCTTCCTTTCCTCTTAAGCAAGATGGTTTTGCAAAATAGTTTTCATGCAGAATCATGCAGTTGACATTTGCACTTACCTTCAAAGGGCTCCTCGTCCCTCCCACTTGGAGATTTCCTTTCCAATTGCTTTGTCTCCTAAACCATTGGGGTGTTTTGTGATTGGGCGGGTGGCTCTCCTTATGTAGACTACGAATTACCTGAGACTAGGGATTATGTCTGTCTTGTATATTTCTCCACAAAATATGGAGATTCATCATGGTTCCCATTCAGTCCTGGTGGACTGCAGGTACGTGTGTGGTAAACATGTGAAAGAAATGCACCCTTGTTCACAAAACACTGCTGCCTCAATGTCCTCCCTCATCACCATCTGAATCTGGCATCTCCTTTGCAGGGCTGTGATGCCTGCCTGCCTCCCAGAAAGTCCTGCCACTGTTGGTGTTTTCCTTTGTGGCCAATTCTTAGCATGGATACACACATCTGCATTGCAGTATGTGTGTGCCTGTGGGTGCCTTGTGTACTTGTGTGTGTGTGTCTGTGTTTGCCTGTGTGTGTGTGGGCCTGTGTATGTGTGTCTCAAAATAATTAGGGGAATTCTTTTTCTTTCACACAGTTTCAGAAAAGAATCCATTTTTCTCTCCTGTCCTTGCAGAAGCCTAGGTTAGAATTGGTGAACTGGGCCATTGAAAGCTGGACAAGAATCCAAGCCCCTGGCTTATTCCCTGACAGTCTGCTCCATTCCTCCTCCTTTCCTCCCTTTCTTTTTTCTCTTTTTCCTTCCTCTCTTGTTCTCTTACAGAGCAAACCCTTGGCTTTCACAATTGAAGACAACTCACTTATGGAAAGGGAGTGTTAAAATAACTTCAGCTGTTGGAGACTTCACGTCTGGAGAGTCTCCACATCACACAGGCTATGGCTCTGCCTTTCCATGGGCCATCTCCAGTTTGGAGGCTGCCTGCATGGGGCACGGTTGGCCATCCCCTGTCCTGCCTCCCCTCCCGTGACACCCCTACTCACCTCACATGGCCCCAGCCCACAGTCTCCATCAGGACGCTTGCTCTCATGCTGTCTCTTCTCCTTCTCCCTCGTCCTTCTGAGCTCCAGGTCACAGCTCAGAAACCAGGGCAGTTCTCTTGGGAAGTTCGCACACAGGGCCTCGACGGCTGAGGCGTGAAGTCTGTGTCCTTCGGTGGCAGGAGGAGGGCTCCTCACTTTCCAGAGAGCCCCTTCTTTCCTTTACTGCAACTAGTGTGAGCTCCCTCCCACTTCAGAATGGTGGGACTGAAGGGCTCTTGCCCTTGACCTGGCCGGTTGTCCCAGCCCCAGAGGCTGGGATGGCACAAGCCTGGTTAGCACTCAGAATCCAGCTCTGCGACTGAGGTTGCTGTGCTGCATTCCCGAGATGACAGGAACTGCTTGGTCCCAAACCCTCCAGTCACCCATGAGGCCAAGGGGTCCAGAGCAGAAGTGTCAGGCCGTGTGCAAGTTGAGGTGGTCTGTGGAGCTCAGGGCACAGGACACGCGCACTTCCAGGAGTGAGGTCTGCTCTGTCTGGGATGCCCCTTGGTCTCTGGAAGGTTTGGAAGATTTCCAGGTGATTGAATATGGAAAGACTTCCTAGATGGGAGTCTAGGATCTACTGAGTTGGGGACTTCAGAGATGGAGGAATGACACATGTCAGCTGCTGGTGCATTCGGGGCACCTTAGACCTGAGTATGGTCTCTGGACCAACAGTGTCAGTCGCTGGAGTAGAGGGGAAGCTCTCACTCTCTGCCCTGGATTCATCAAATCAGAGACTTGGTGGGTCCCAGTCTCCTTTAACAAGCCCTGCTGCAGCCCCCAGCTCTCAGCCAGGGGCAGTTTCACCCCACAGGGGACATCAGTCAGTGTCTGAAGGTGTTTCTGATTGTCCTGAGGAGGAGGGGGCACTGCTAAGGGCATCGAGTGGGAAGGGGCTAGAATAGCACTCGTGGCAAAAATCAACCAGTCTGAAAGGTACCTGGTACCAGAGTTGGGCACACCTACTCCCGACCTGCTTGCTGCAGTGAATTTGGTCTGTCCCAAGTGCTGCTGGCTCTCAGAAGGCAAGGCTACCCTGCCTGTGAGATGTTGAGGTCAGCAGGGCACACCCTGGTGGGTGGGCGAGGCAATGGGTAGCTGGGAGGATGGATGTGTCACCATTACAGAAGAAAAGTCAAGGCTGAGTCTCAGTTGAAAGAAGGAAGGGGGAGATTTCGAAGGCATGACAGTTCATTTCCTTCCCAGCATCCACACAATCTCAGGACACAGGCACTGACAGGTCTGAGTGACTGAGCAGCTTGGCCCAGGCAGCCACTTGGCTGTGGTGGCATCAGAGGTGTGAGACGTGCACAGAAGCCTGGCAGGCACTGCCACTTTGTGATGCATGTAAGCTCAGTCTCTAGAGGGGTGATGGTGGCGGGATCACTTCTGTCCTGCCAGGCAAATGCCTGGCCTAAGGACAGAACCTACACAGGTCTGCCAACTTGCTTTGCTGTTCTGCAAACATGGCTGGAATCAGAACTTGGCACCAAGGACACAACGAGAATGAGAGAGCAGGGAGCTGTTTTGTCACTAGTTGACACAGGCCTGGGGGAGGAGAGGCAGACGCCTCCTGCTCCAGTCTGCTGCAGCAGGGGCTTCTCAGCTCTGCCTTCTCTGGGCACACAGGTGGCTCATGTCCCCACCCTCCTGCCTTGTGTTCTAGCACCGTGCCCAGTGTGCCTCTTACAGGCCAGCAGGAAGCCAGGACCCAGAGGAGCAGAGAGGCCATTGACTCTTTCTGGCCACATCCTGTGCTTGTTTTAACAACATTCTAGCTGCTGTCCAAAATTGGTAGTGACTAGTCTAAGTGATAGTCTGATTCAAATAGCTACCTTAAAAAACACAATCTATAGACGTATTTTAACCCCAGGACACAAGCTTCCTAGAAACGGATCCAATCAAACCCTGCAAAGATGCTGCATATATGCCAACGGAAAAGTAGGAGGAGGGAAATGAAGCTTTCTCCCAGCTCCCACCCCTCGACCCCCCCCCATCCTCAGCTAAATGCTGGAGAAGACCCAGGGTTAAGGACAGGCGAGAGGTCTACAGGGGGAAGAGCCTCGGGGAGGGAGCGTGCTTGTTTCAGAACAGCTTCTTGAGGAAGCCCTGGGTTCTTTCTTCCAGATTCTTTACAGATGAGGGGTGGCGGGCCTCACCTGTGCAGTCCCTGAGCCCCATAGCCAGAATGGTCAGTCTTCCATAACCCGATGGCCAGTGCTTTCTTCCTGGCTGGCTCCCCGGTGTTTCCCAGGGTTTTCTGTGTGACTCAGGAGGGAGACAAACCTAGATTTCAGTGTGTTTTAAGAGAGCAAGTGTCCAAGTCAGAGATAAAGCTCCTGGTGTCCTGAGAGGCTGGGCTCCTCAGGAACACAGGCTGGGACTCCTCAGTGGTGACAATGTGCCCTTGGGGCCTGGGGCCCAGGGCGCTGTGGAAAGGGCTGTCTGTGTTCCCAAGGCACCTGGGGCAGGCTGGGGGATGTACACAGATCAACACCTTGTGTCCAGGGAAACACCTGCCAGGGGACAGGTAGACAAGCCGAGGTCCTTCCTTCCTCTCCCAGCTCGGTTCCAACGTGTTCTAATGTGTTTTCCTCAATTTGAAAGAGTTGAGAATGGGAAGCAAGCTAAGGTTTCTTTATGCCCTATTTGTGTCAGACATGCAGCACATTTCCTCATTGAACACAGCAGTATGAAGGGGTAATAGATCACTATTTTAAACAGGAGAAAACAGAAGTTCAGAAGGTTAACTAGCATGGTGCTCAAGATGGTCTGCTGTATAAATGGCAGGTCTGGTCTGTGAGCCCAGTCGAGGTCCCGACAGAGCCTTGCCTTGGGGTCTAGGTGTCAGCCAGCAGGCCCTCTAGCAGCCCTGGGCACGCCCTTGGGGCTTGGATGGGGCCGGTGTGCCCACAACATGCCTGTTCAGAGCTCAGGTCTCTGCAGGCCCAGTAAACTGACATCTTGGATTGAACTTCCTTGCTGGAAACAATGACTCTCGCCTATTTCTCAACAGAAGATTCCCGATTGTTCGTAAGCAGTGGAATGACAGCCCGGCCGGCTTTGAGTAGTGCAAAACAGATTTTAAGGCATTTTCCATGCCCAGTGTCTCATGACTGCAGTTTGGTTCTTGAGGTAGCTGCGCATCCGATAAGCAAGCATGTGTTGCTGTGAGGAGTGCGCCCAGCCCCTGGAGGCAGCAGCGTGCTCAGAGTCCAGCCTCAACACTAGGAGCCTTGACCTATGGTGAACCCTATCACTTTGTTTTGCAGAGATGGAAATTAGGACTCCAACAGGATCGCCTCTTTCCTGGAGCAGGAGCCTGGGATTGCCAGTGGCTCCCACAGCTGACAAGTGCGTTCATTTATAACCAAATGTAAGCACCCTTCACTGCCGCGTGTCCCACTCATCCCTTCTTCCTTCTGCTTGCTCAATTCATTTGTGCTGTCCCCTAAGCATACTTTGGCCTCATGCTGGACTCACTTCTGGGGCTGGAAGCTGCACACTCAGCATCGCCTTGATCTTCTTCTAACATTCATATGCAGATCTCCTCGCCTGCCCCAGGTTTCAGGGCCACAGAAGCCCTGGGACATGCAGGCCAGAGGCCAGGGAGGAAGAGCCTCCCTCACCAACACAGACCTGGCAGGGAGGCTGGGTGGCTCCCTGCTCACTGTGGCACGTTGCTCTAGGGAGAGTACACTGCACGCACTCATGTGGCTGTGAGTGTAGAGAGTGAAATGGAAAATACAAGTCTCTTTAAAAAGTGTGTGGCCTTTGTTCAACCCCATTGTCAGAAACACCTCCATATTGAAAGGGCTTCACATTTACAGGCGAGCCTGGGGAGTCTGGTTTTCTTTTCTTTTCCTGCAACCTCCCTCCCACTCCTGTTGCTTTTTCTCTCTCCAGTTTCCAGCTATCCCGTCTCTGTCGTGGTGACGCAACCTTGTATCCAAGGCACTGACCCTTAGTGGGACGAAAGTGGCCTGCAGGGCTTCACACAAGCCCTCTGTCTGGGAGTTTGGTGTGGGCCTGGCATTCAGTCCCACGTGGCTCCTGTGCTGACTCCTTGCAGGGCGCCTGCTGCCAATGCCAGGGGAAGCCTTGCCTGCTGCTAGGGCTGGGTTGCGGCCTGTTCTCCTCTTCATGCTTGTTCATCTGACAGTGCCTCCCTCCAGGAGGGCTTGCAGGGAGGGAAGCAAGGACATATCCTTGATCCATTTAGTCCCTTGGGGACTCTCTAAAAGCAAAATATCAGAAGGGTTAGGGATGCAGCACAGGGGTAGAGCCCTTGCCTAGTAGGCATAAAGCCCTGGGTTCAATCCCTAGCACCAAAAGAAAAAAAAAAAAAAAAAAGAAGCATCCCTAAGAAGGTGAGGCTTTGGGAAATGGCTTCCTTGGTTTAATTCAGACTCTCTCCTTACTAATCACGTGGCCCTGAGAAAGTTACTTAACTTACAGCCTCCTTTGGGTCTACAGATGTAATAATCCATACTTCATGTGTTTGCTGTGACAACATAAAGATTCTAGCCCAATCATGGCCACTGGCAAGGGCAGGGCAAACAGTAGCTGTTGTTACTGTTGATATCCAGAATAATACTAATAACTGCACCAGAGGCTATTTATAATGCCCATGTCAACATGCAACATTAACAGAAAGGTTTCAATGTGCGTGAAAAATACAAGGATCACTGTATTTTACACAGGAATGTTCAAATGTTGCCTGTGGAAAAGAAATTCCAGTAGGGATTAATGCAGAATGGTCAGCTTAGGTCCAGAAACCCAGCCATGCCAAAATGGAATTAGTGCAGCTTTAAGTCATAGCACAAAAAACCAGTGAATTGCATGACCAAGTCATGCCATGGGAGAACTCGACTGTGAAACTATGAACCCCGCAGTCCCACAGTGGAAGACCTGGGATCATCTCTTACCTAGGAGAAATGTGTGGGTAGCTGGGTTTTCACTTAGGCAACCACAGCATTCAGAAAGTGTGAAGAAAGTAGGGGGAAAACAGGTCCCCCCAAGACAGGGCTGACCACGTGTGTGCCCACTGCTGGGACCAGGACTCCATGCTGGTCCTGATCTCATCTGCCGAGGGCCACTATAGGTTGTGACAGTGAATGAACCCAAGCAAGACTGCAAAGGACATAAGCTCTTCTTTATGGCCCAAGGGGTGAGAGCGAGCACAAGAACCTCCCCAGCAGTGTGGACCTCTCACTTGCAGAGAACTGTTTTATACATGTTGAAAAGAGACAGGAGGATTCAGGATCTGGAGATGGTGTGTGATGAGAATTTTCTTCACCTTTTACTTTTAGTCTGACTACCAAGCCTCACTCTTGCTTTATAATAATAAATGTAAGAACATAAATGGATTATGTCCAGTCAATCAAGTCTTGGTAAGTTCAAGATGTCAGGCTGTTGGATTTTTCTGTGCAACAATTTACGAGAATACATGTCTGGTTCTGGCTCATCCCTAAGGAATTAGTGGGACTTAAAACTGATTATCACACTCTCCTGCTTGGGTAACAGCAGAAATAATTATTTTTGTTTATTTATATGAAGCTATTCTCCAGATTGAGTTAATGGCAGAAGACTTTATTTATATGAAGCTATTCTCCAGATTGAGTTAATGGCAGGAGGGCAAAGCTATGTCCGTGGGTGGCTCCGGCTGTCTGGGGGGAGCTGGGAGGACTTGGTCTCTCTGGCCCTGGGCATGTGATCCTGCTACCCCCCACCCCAGCACTCTTGGTGGGCAGCTCTGGGAAAGCGGGAGTTCCCTGGGCATGCAGCATTAGTTCTGGGTGATCAGCACCAGCCAACAAGCCTGGTTCTCAGGGGCCTGGGGACCCAGGGGGTGCTCCTGGGCCCCTTGGGCATCCCCACAATTAGCCTGTGCATGTTGGCACTTCCAGTGGGTGATTAAGTGATATTTTCTAAACAGCACTGCTCCTCCTTGCACACAATTATCTTGTACTCAGAGGGTCCTGTACTCAGGCTGTCCCTTCTCTGAGGGCTGGGTGCGCCTCCTGGCTGGCCAGAGCCAGCTTACCCTCTTTGTCACTTTTCTCTTTGGTGAGCCTCCCTAACAAGCTGATTATTTCACACTCTTGGCACGTGCAAAATCTTAGTGTTTAAAAATTATACTTTTAGATATAAATGATGAATTATAGTTATGTCTACTTGGTAAAAAAAGGTGCTGTGACTCATGAGTACTACCACGTGGAGTACTTCAAGGTGGAAAAATTAAATCGAGCTAATGAGCACCCCATCACTCACATGCTTATCACATTTTGTAGCGATCACACTTGAAATGTGCCCTTAGTGATTTTGAAATATCATTATTCACTCCATTCACCACCCTGTCCAGAGCATCTCAAAGACAGTGCAGCAGCCCTTGTTGCTCCTAGCTGGGGCTTTCAGCTGCAGCTGCCCAAGTCCCTTTCCTCCTGCTCTGTGCTTTGTGGGTTTGTCTCCAATCACACACATGAGTGGGAACATGTGGCTTCTGTCTTTCTGTGTGTGCTCTATTTTACTGATCATAAAGTTTTCCAATCTATCTCTGCTGTTGCTAATGGCAAAATTCCTTACTAATGGCAAAATTCCTTACTTATAAAAATCTGAATGGTGTGTCCATCTGTATGTATTCCACATTTTCTTTATCCGTTCATCTGTTGATGGACTCTTCGGTGATTCCTTATCTTGGCTATTGTGTGTTGTACTGCATCGAACATGAGACATAGATATCTTTTTGTCATACTGATTTAATTTTTTTTGATAACTACCCATCAATGGGAAGCTGTGTTTGTAATTTGTTGAGGAGATTCCATACCTAGTTGCATTATTCTGGCTGAACTAGTTTGCATTCCCACCAATAGTGTTGAAGGGTCTCCCTTCTCAGCCTCCTCACCAATACCATGTCATCTTTTGCTGTTGGCCATTCTGACGTCTGAAGGCCCATCTCATGTGATCCGGTTTGCACCTCCCTGATGCTACACAGACCTGTGTGCATGGACAGTGGTTCCAGTTCATGCTTTCTTGAGGGGATGAGTGCCGAGAAACCCCAGGCCATCTTTCTCCAGTTCCATGTGTAACTGTCTGAGACCCTGCCAACCTGCTTCCCACCGGGTGCCTGCTGTGTCTCACCAGCACGAGGCAAACACAAGGACTCTGATTGCTCTCAACACAGGTTTTCCATTTAAAAAAAAATTAAGGCCATCTTAGTAGGTGTGAAATGGTATCTCCCTGTGGTTTTTTTGTTTCTTTCTTCTAGACGGGGTCTCTAAGTTGTCCGTGCTGGTCTGGAGCTGGAAATCCTGCTGCCTCAGCCTCCCGAGTAGCTGGATCATAGGTGTCCCATCTCTTGTTGGATAAATGACTTTATTTTTCCTCTTCTTCAGAATCTTCTCCCTGTTGATAGTGTTCTTTGATGGACAAAATTCTTAATTTTAACATAGTTCAGCTGATCTCTTTTTTCTTTTGTTACTTGTGATTTTGGTGTCATAGTTTAGAAATCATTGTCAAATCCAATGTACGAAGCTATCCCTTATATTTTCTTTAATGAGTTTCATAGTTTTTATTCTTCGGTCTCAGTCTTGGATTTTTTAAACTAATTTTTGTACATCATGTAAATTTTGATTTTAGATTGTGGATATATTTTCCCATCACCATTTGTTTTCAGTAATGGTTCTTTTCCCCTTGAATGATCTTGGCAGGCTGTGGAAATAGTGTGCCAAATTCAATGGACCCTAGGTGTCAAGTTTCTTTCAGGCTCTCAGCTCTATTCCTTTGGTCTATATGTAGATCCTCATGCAAGTACCATACTGCCTCTTTATTATAAATATTAACTCATTACTGGTGCAGAATCATGGATTTCACTGTGACGTTCCCATACATGCATGTATCAAGCTTTGATTGCACCCATCCTCCTTACTACCCTTTCTTTCCCTCCCCCTCCACCCCTCACTCCAATCCTCTCCATCCACTCTCCTTTCCCTACTAGTCCCTCTCTGTTTTCAGATTTCCATGTCCTCTTTCTTTTGTTTGTTATTTCCATATATCAGGAAAAAAATGGGTCTAATTTAACATGAGGATTTCTAGTTCCATTCATGTTCCTGTACATGATTTGATCCTTCTTAATGGCTGAAGGAAAAAAAAATAGTGATTGTGAATACCCGATGAGTGGTAACACTCCATTGTGTATTCACACCACATTTCCCTTAATCATTCATCTGTTGAGGGACACCTAGCCTGGTGTTGCTATAAACATGGGCATGCGGTGTCTCTTTTGTATGCTGATTTAATTTCTTCCAGGTACATCCTCAGGAGTGGTATAGATGGATTATATGGCACTTCTATTTTTGTTTTTTGGGGGAAACTTTGTACTGTTTCCATAATGACTATACTAGTTGAGATTCCCACCAGCTATTCGTAAGGGTTCTTTTTTTATTTGTTATATTAATTTTTTAATAGTCATTCTGACTGGGGTAAGGGGGCATCTCAGTGTAGTTTTGATTTACATTTCCCAGATGGCTAAATATTGGAAGCATTTTTTCATATACTTATTGGCTGTTTGTAGTTCTTCCTTTGAGAACTGTCTGATCTGATCATTTGCCTATTTACTGAATGGGGACTATTTGTTCTTCTGTCCATACTGATTGGTTATCATAATTCGGTCATAACTTTTAAAATCAAATTGTCTCATAACTTCATCAGTTTCCAAGATTGTTTAGGCTGTCTTAATGTTTTATGTACTTCTGGTTCTTTTAACCCCTATACTTCCTTTTCTGTGGGTAGTTAATGTTAATTTGGGAGTGCACTGTTTCGATTCCTTTCTTCTCCCATTTTCTGAATATTTTCTTATTATTTTGTAAGTGGTTAGTTTGAGGATTACAATTGATCCCCTAAACAGATTTAGTTTAAATAGCATGGAAACATTCTGCTCCTATCTCCCTACCTCTACTTGATGTTGCTCCTGTCACAGATTTTTATAGATTATGTTATTATTTGTGTAAACTTGGAGTTATTGTTTTATGCATTTGCCTTTAAAACCACATAAGATTACAGAGGAGTCACAAACATACTGATTTTTATATTTACTTTTACAGTTACTTTTGACAGTGTCTTTATCTGCTCACCATGGCTTTGGGTTGCTATCCAGTGTCCTTTGATTTTAGGGAAATGTGTCGATTTCTTTTTCATTCCTGAAGGAGAGTTGAGGAGGATACAGAAAACTTGGCTGGTTTTTTTTTTTTTTTCTTTCAGCATTTAAAATTTTTCTTCCCACTGCCTTTGACCTCCATGGTGTCTGCAGAGAATTCGCTGGTAATCTTATTGTGAATGCCTCATGAGTGGTTTTAACCCACAGGCCTATTTTTGTGGTTGGGTTTTTGTTTTGTTTTGGGGATTGAACTCAGGGTTGCTCTCGTTCTTATAGAACTACAACCCCAGCCCTTTTCTAAATTTTATTATGAGAGAGGTCCTGCTAAGTCTCCCAGACTGGCCTTGGATTTGCAGTCCTCTAGCCTCTGGAGCTGTGCACACACACGTGCATACCACGATGGTTCACTTCTGGCCTCAAGTCGACTCTCCTGTACTGTGCATAGGAGTGTCCTACAGGCAAACAGCTCTGTTCACTCTTTTAATTCTTTTTTTCCCCTCTGCCCCTCATGCTGGATAATTTTAATTGTTTTTGTAATTTCAAATATAAATTGGCTCATTCTTTCTTCTGCCTGCTCTGGCCTGCTGTTAAGCCCTTCTAGTTAGGTTTTCATCTGGTTATTGTGCTTTTAAGCTCCAGAATTTCAATTTGGTTTCTTTCTATAATTTCTGTCTCTTTATGGTTGTATGTAGTTTTCCTTTACTTCCTCAGGGTGGTTTCTATCAGCTCTGTCAGTATATTTCAGACTAGTGAATTAGAGCTGTTGTTGAAATCCAAAGTTAGGTTCATTTTTAACTGGGTAGAAGAATCAGTCAGACATGTTTTAGGTACATTTATGGTCAATTTTTTTCTTGAAGGATGGTTAGATATTCTGAAATAAAGTATGCCCATGTCCCCACATTCTTCTATTAAATACTCACCTGTGCAGAACCAGGGGTGGGGGGGGGGGCGTGCTACTGGGAATCCCGTTTTCTCCCAGTTGACAACACCATGATTTCCTGGTTCACAGAAATCAATTAAACAAATTATTAAAAATGGGAATAAAGATCCTTAGAGAATTGAGTTATACCAGCCGTTTTGTCTGGTTCAGCCTCGGGGTGGAGTTAGGCTGATAGAAAGGGCTCTGCAGCAACCCGTCAGGGGAGGTCAGATGTCCCTAGGGTACACACTTTAATGTCTCTTAGCCACATCTTCCCAGGCTTCCTGGAGTCTGGGTTCTCATGGTGGCTTTTCACAAAATAAAAAGCATTCAGCGTGGACCAAGCCCTCCCCAGAGTGTTGGAATAACTTTCAGTTTACAGCTAGCAGCTAGCAGCTGTGAGCAGCTCCGAGTGCTTGAAGAATCGACACTCATTCAGGCCTGATAGGGATTCCTGCAGGATGGGATGCACAGCTCTAGTGAGCTGTTAGTGAAACCACATCCTTAGCATTTATAGTTAGCATTACCAAGCTGTCAGGCCAGGAAACTGATAACCAGGAGCTTCGACATGGAACTTCTAACTTAGAAACTCCCTCCCCTAGGGACAAAGACCCTTCCTGATGATAGGAATATTTAGAACATCCTCATAGTGTAGTTACATTAGGCAGAAGATGATTGGCTTATGGATACTATCTTGCTTGTGTATGATTGACGGGCACGCCCCACTAGAACCCTATAACGATTGTATGCATTCCAAAAATAAACTGAGCTACTGGACGACAACTTGAGGATTGTCTCCTGCCAGTTCTCTCACCAGCTCCCAGAGTCTGTGTGTTGATTCTGCCCACTGTGACAAGGTAGCCAAGCAACTAATTGACCAGAACCTCTCCCTTCCCCAGCAGCCCTGCGCCTGTGGTACTAAAGAGGGGACCTGATGTGGTTCAGTTCTGGAGCAGTTCCTCCTTTCTCTGCCTTCTCCTGCCACCATTGTGAAGACTCGACCCCACTGTGTGGTTTTACAGATTCAGTGTTACTGTCCTGTCTTAGGGACCCCCCTGAATTTAGAAGCCTGGCTTCAGAACTAGGTGTGACCTGGGGCAGCTCACTGAACATGTTTGTGACTCAGGGAAGACAGTGTCCCTATCATTATGTTGAGAATAAATAAATAATGCACAGGGAATAGTCCTGCATTTGCTGCTTTTCAGCAAGGTCGGGACAGGATCCTGGGAGCCTGGAGTTGGGCTTCTCCTGCGTCATCTTACTTATACTTGGGGCATGAGCGTGGCATGACTCCAGGTGTCCAAGGTATGGAGCACTTTAGTGTCTGTCAGAAAGTCCCAGGCATCAGTCCACCTTCCTGATGGGCACACTGTTTTATGTGTTTTTATTTGCAATTTGTTTTCCATAATTTCACTCCTGAATAATAGCATTTTAGAATTGAGAGTGATACCAAAAGATGTCATGATTAACCTGCGTCATCAAAAAGAGTGCAGTGGAGGCTAACTGTGCCATCTCCTAAGCCACTAAGGCACACAGCTAGGTGGCAGAGCCAACAGTGCCCAGGAACCATCCTTGTGGAGACTTTGGGAGATGGACAGGAACAAGAACCAGCGCTCCATGTTCTCCTGGTGTCCAGATGGTCATGTGAAAAGCAAGGCCGTCCACAGGATGCTTCTCCTTGGTCTATGTAATGTGAAGCTGTGAGTGTGATAGGTTTCTCACGTGCCTTTCTTTTGAGCAACCAGCTCAGCCTGCTGCCCTCAGGTGTGCCTCTACCCAAGCCTCCACTAGAGGTGTGCGTTCCCAGGGAGCCTGTCCTCACCTGGAGACCCCAGTGTGCGACTGCTGTGGACACTCCATGTGCGCTGGACCTCTCTCTCCATCCCTGCTTCCTCTTGAGCCCTTGTTTTTCAAACCCAGACAGGTTCCTGTATCTGCTTCCTGTTCCATAAGAACGAGAGGCTGTTCCTGTGACCTCCCAGCGACTGGGTGTTCAAGGGCACATTCTCCTTCCTGGTTCCCAGGATGTGTTTTGTTCTAAACTATTTCTTTATTAATGAACTGGCCACAGACAATTTTGTAGGGAATCACATATCTACCAAACACTGGGCAGAACCACCCTCAAAACCCCAGAGCAACTTAATAATGGCCAAGTAAAATCTCAATATTCACTATGAAAGAGGAATTATGATGACACATTTTACAGGATAAACTTCAAAAGGCACTTCAAAAATATGAATCAGGGATGGAGCCAAATACATCTCCTAGAATCTTAGGAGAGAATTGGGAAACATTTTAAGTATGGAAATGATATTCGAGATCAAGTTCAACGTCTTAATTGGCACAGAGAAGTTAAACACAGTTCTTTTTTTCACACAGCTGACAGGTGTCCAGGCTAGGTGTCCAAGCGTCAGATTCTGTTCATTTCAGCTAAGTTAGACCGTAGGTCACAGAGCGGTGGAGGGAACAGCACTTTACCTTGCAGGTGCCACAGGTGTGGAGTTCAGGCTCGCTGCTGCTGCTGGTTGGTCCCGAGTGAGTCTGCAGCTGGGGAGGCTGTTCATGTCCACTTTAAAGTGCCCCTTCGCCCCACCACCTTTCTCAGTGCAGTAAGCACATCCTTGTTCCTCAGGCTGTAGATGAGGGGGTTGAGCAGGGGGGTGAAGATGGTGTTGATCATGGAGAGCCCTTGGTCCTGCTCTGCAGTGTGGGCAGACTGGGGGGTCATGTAGATGACCAGGGCTGGCCCATAGTAGAGGCTGACGACAGCCAGATGAGAGGAGCAGGTGGCCAGGGCTTTCCTCCTGCCCTCTGGAGAGTTCATCCTCAGGACGGTGAGGAAGATGAGGATGTAGGAAGAGACGATGAATCCCAGGGGGAGAAGCACAAACAATGCAGATGATGGACACCACTGTCTCGTAGACGGAGGTGTCTCGGCAGGAGAGCTTTAGGATGGCTGGCATCTCACAGAAGAAGTGGCGGATTTCCCTGGAGCCACAGAAGGGGAAATGCATGGTGTAGATGGTGTTGACCAGGGAATTCAGGACCCCTCCGCCCCAGCACACCAGTGCCATCTGCAGGCAGACTCTGGAGTTCATGATGGCTGGATATCGCAGGGGGCTGCAGATGGCCACGTAGCGGTCATAAGACATGAGGGCCAGCAGCAGGCACTCGCCACCACCAAGGGCAAAGAAGAAGAAAACCTGGGCTCCACAGGCAGCTTTCGAGATGTCTTTCTTCCCTGAAAAGAAGTTGATGGCCATCTTGGGCACCGTGGTGGAGATCAAGGCCAGGTCGATGAGAGAGAGCTGGCTGAGGAGGATGTACATGGGCGTGTGGAGGCGAGAGTCGGCCCAGATCAAGAGTGCCAGGACCAAGTTTCCCATGAAGGCGAAGATATAGACAAGAAGGACACAAGTGACGAGGGTGCCGAGGTGCCACAGTCCTGGGAAAAGCCCCAGGAGAAAGAAACCCGTCCCCGTGTCATTCCCTCTCTCCATGCTCGGAACTCCCAGAGGTGCACTAGACGGAGGAGAAAAAAAACAAGTGCTGATGAGAGGGACTGGCTTTAATTCCCTTATAATGTGTCACACGTACTTCCCTTGAATGGCAGCCTCAGTGCAAAAATAAATAAATAAATAAAAGGGAAACTCAACAGCTGGCACCAGAGCATTTCTTAAAACTCTGCACCCAGTGTTGATATGGACTTGGGAATGGTGCAAACAGGAATAGACCAGAGGAGAGGCATGGAAGGAATCGACTGGGTTCTTCAGAGAAGAGTAACTTTCTTTCAGAGAAAGTCCCAGGGATCAGGATCAGGGCCAAACGTCGTCTAAGGACAGGGGTACACAGCATGCCTGATAATATTGTGTGTGCTGCTGCCTGCAGATGCCTTTCATTATTCTGAAACCTTGGTTGGTCTGAAACCTGTTGGGTGCATCCATGGAGTGGAGCAGGGCAGAGGCAATATGTGGCAAGAGCTGTTGGTGCCACGAACCACCCCATCACCCACAGCCACGGAAGCCACATCTCAGAGCTGGTGGTCCTGAGCTCTGGCCCAAATTTTGACCCACAAGAGGCAGATAGAAAGTTTGGATAGGTGGTATAGGCTGCCTTCTGCACCCGGCATACATTCGTATCAGCTTTATTCCATTTTGGAAGGTCGTAGGGACCCCCCCTTATAGCTGCCTTGCACATAAGAGAATGGCTTACAGTGGCTCAATTGGAACAGGGGTGTGGACATTGCTCTCTGTGAGAAATCATAGTGCTTCAGGCCTTGACTGGTTTCAATCTTCTTAAAGTAAGAGTAATAGCGACCATTTGGTCAATGCCTTAAACTCAGCACCATTTCTGATATTTGTCCTCAAATGCAGTCATAGAAAATGGCACAAATGCTCTAATCATAGGCACTGGTTTGAGTCCAGCATGCTGGATGCTCAGTGGCCAAATCTGTATGTGGATCTGTCCATGTGTTGTCTTGGCCAACACAGTTTAAGAAGAAATGGACTCTAAAGAAGCTCTAAGAATGTCCTCCTCCTCTTCCTCCTTTCCTTTTTCTTTTGGTACCAGGGATTGAACCCAGGAGTACCCTGTCCCTGAGTCACATCTCCAGCTCTTTTTCTTTTTTATTTTGAAATAAGGTCTTCCTAAGTTGCTTAGGGCCTTGCTAAGGCTGGCTTTGAACTTGTAATCCTCTTGCCTCAGCCTCCCAAGCTACTGGGATTACAGGTCTGCACCACCACACCCAGCTGTCAGTATGTTCTCTATAATCCTGGTTGAAATCATGGAGCCAGTCTGAGAGAATTGCAATGCCCAGCTTTTGGTGTCCTTCTTGAAATGACGAAATAGGTGATTCAAGAGACTGGTCTCTTGTATTCTTTGAGCTCTCTATTCAGTGCCCACAGGACACCCCCGGAGGCTGCTGGCTGTCCTGAGTGCCACCAGCCCATTGCACAATGTGCCTCCCCAAGAAAGCCTCATTCTTCCTCTGCTGCTTTAGTCTCTGGGACCTGAATGAGACGGTTCTCCCTCTGGAGAGAGAGAGCTGGCCAGACAGTTACCTCGAAGATGCCTTCCATTTTCAAGCACATCAGGGTACTGACGTGGGAAGGGGGTTTAGAAGTTCTTTTTGGAAGATGACTCTCAATGGACTTTATAATTTTGGAGCATTTTCAAGTTCATGGGAAAATTGAGAGCAAGGATTTTCATACCGCTTGACCCAATGCACGGCTCCCTCCCCCCATCAGCAGCCTTCCTGAACACTGTTGCAGTTGACCTGTGCCGTCTCATTACCATCATCTGAGCTACAGTCAACACTAGCCTTCACTCTTCATAGGAGGGTTTTAAGACAATAAAAAAAGCTAGCTTTGATCTCAAGGACTGATGAGTGGAGGTCAGTGGGTTCGTAAGTACCAGCTCAAAATTACTGCCTGCAGCACTGACATGCCATCCATGGAGCCTCGCCTGGGCCCTCACAGAGCCTCACTTGGATGCTCCCAACAGGCTCAGTGGTTGCTGTCACTGTCTCTGCTGGGGAGGCTTGGCTCTCCATGCCTGTCTCTCAGTGCTGGCACAGTGACGGCACATGATGCTCCCCAGTACTGGGGGAGGGAAAGAGGAGGAAGGACAGAGGCAGGGAGGGGGAGGGAGCCTGTGGGGCCAGTCCTGGAAATCCCACTGCACTCACCTTTGGAAGCAGCGCCTGGGGCGTGACCCTCTTGTGGCTGGTTCAATGTGCAGGGCCACCTGTGGAAGAGCTACCCTCTGTCTCCTCAGGCCTCATGGTTGGCTGGTCATAAAGCCTGGGCTGGTCCAGGTCCCGTTGTCCCGTCTTTGACTTGGAAGCTATATGTATGGTTCTGCTTGGTTATTGTTTTGAACTCGGTGACACCATTACACCATTTTTCAACAAAACTTGAAGAAGAATTACATAAAAATCATTACTTAAGAAAGAAAAAAAATTAATCATGAAGTTTACAATAAATTTCTGGAGAGGCAGAAATGCCAACATATAGAAAATGATGGTAGTTGAAATAGTCGTGTTTCTTAAGTACTAATGAGGCAGCCTTCACTGCTTTAGGTTCTTCACTCATTATTGCCACCAGCCTTGGGCTGGGGGTTTCCACAGTATCAGAGAGGTTATCTAACCTGCCCACGGTCAAGTGGGAACCTAGGACAGGCCTGGATCTGAGCCAGGCAGCCTGACTCGCAGTCCCTGTGCCATCCCTTCCTGTGGGTGTCCTCCCCTGTGCCCTGCCACACAGCCTTCCCCTCTGCCATGGATACCATGCTCTACCCCATCACACCTGGCCACCACCCCACACTTCTGCGCCATCTCTCACCTGGTCTGAGCACCCAGTCAGGGGTCCATTTCCCAGTCCAGCTCATCTCTGGCTGCCTCCACGTAGTGCCAGTGTCCCTCCTCAGAGCAGACAACAGGGCATCCCCTAATGATCGATTTCAGGGCAGTGGAAACGGAGCTCTCACAAGCTATGGGTGCAGAGCCCCACACCTGGCATTCCTGCCCTGTCTGCTCGGCTGCAGCCCGGAGAGATCTGGGCCATGTTCTCCAAAGCCCCTCCCATTCTTCAGATAGTCGCTGTGGAGTGGGGCGCCATCAGGAAGCTGTGGGAGCACAGGTTAATTAATGTCTGGGGGCAGAATCCCAGTGGGCAAGGGGCTGGCCCCAGAGGCTGCTGCCTAACAGCAGGCAATGGTGTCATCACAGGGCTCGCTTCCTGATGTGCCTTCTCAAGTCTGTCCCCATTTCCCGCAGGGACACAGCCCCAGTGCAATGTGGCTGGTTCTGGCCAGGCTCCGCTCCCACTGGTGAACCTCAAGTCGGCCATCTCAGTGCGCTTTCCACAGAGAATGATCTGATGCCCTCAGGGAAGACCCCTTTTCTAGGGTGGGTACTGACTTGGTAGGAGCGGCTGCATAAGCCAGATCCTTGGCTGGAATGGAGTAAAGCTCACTCCAGGTTAGCCCTGTCAAGGAGGAGTAATCAGACAGGCTTTGGGGGGTGACAGAGAGCAAAGGTCCCCGAGGGAAGTCCCTTCCCACTAGTTCCAGTTTCCCTCTTCAACATTACCCTGATGTAGCTCACAGTCAGGGTGAGAAATGGAGAAGTGTGGGGACAAGTGGCCCAGGTGAGATGGGGTAGGAGGGAGGCATGCAGGGCAGACAGAAGCCTGAGGAGAGGAGGGGGCACAGCAGCTGTGACATTACAGGTAAAAGATGGCACAGGAACTCTGAGTCAGGCTGCCTGGCTCAGATCCAGGCCCTGTCCTGGTTATCCATTGCATCTTGGGCAGGCTAGGTGGCCCCTTTACTCCAGTCCCTCATCTGTAAAGCAGTACACAGTGCGCTGCTTGGTGGTGAGTGCACAAAACCCCAAACAGCGATCTCCTAGTCCATCAGTGTTAACTGCAGGGGCCTCAGTGCCAATACCTGGCTTGTAGGTGGGCCATTGTTCCTATCTAGAAATACTTTTTAAATGTAGAAATCATTTACTTTTTCCCACTTGCATTTTGATAGAAGACTGTCATTCTGGCATCACCTGGTTGAAGAAGAGAACCAGGCAGTGCAAACCTAAGCCATGCATGTCCAGTGAGACGAGCCTCAGAGGACTAGATAGACCCTGGCAGGTGTGGGCCTGGCCCAGGGCTCCCTCCACCCAGACTCTGAGGCCACCTTGTCAGGATGCTGTGAGGAGGTGGAGGACCACTGTGCCTCAGGTGACTGTCACAGGTGACGAGACCCAGGTGCAAGACAGAGTGGCACAGGCAGCACTTAGAGAGGAGTGCTTGAGGGCATGGCGGGTCCTGAAGGTCCTGAGCCATCCCTCCCTCGCTGCCTCTGCCCTCCTTTCTTTTTCCTTTTAGTGCTGACCATCTTCTGATCCTGACCCCATGGCTTACGTGTTAGAGCAAGACCTTCGGGCTTCTGCCAGGCTGGTTGGGGGACAGATGAGTGGCCAGAGTTCTAGGTGCCCTTATGCAGGTGCGGGGTCCTGGGAGAACCCGGATGAAAGCCTGTCAGTGGTCAGTCATGTTGAGCCACTCACTTGAGAACTGTCAGTCTGACACCAGGCAGCACAGGAGATCAAAAGCCTCTTTTAGCAAATGTGCAGGGCTTCCAGAGGCCTCTGGCTACATCATGTGCGCTCTGAAAGCTCTGAAAGCCATGTAAAACACCCATCAGGCCATCAAAGACTAAAAAGCACTTGAACCTCTTTTGGTGCACAGGAAGTTTTCAAAACAGCACTCTTGTGCCTGGCTGGTAGAAATGTGCAGTGTTGTGACTTCTTTGGAATGACATCTATTAAAATTAAAAACTGCCTGCCCTCTCAGGAATTCTACTTCTGAGAACATTCCCATAGAAATAGAAATGCCAGTGCACAAGGATGTATATACATGGGTATTTTTAGAATCATTTATTCAAAGAGTAGCCATAACTGGGGTAATACCAGATACAGTATGGTATATCCAAATAATGTCATGGGATATTGGGAAGTCATTATAAAGAATTAAAGCTATACCAGATATTCAGAAGGATCTCTGAGCTCACAAAGAGTGAGCAAGAAAATAAAATTCAAAGGAAATGTAGCAATAAAAGCTCATTTAAAAAACAGTGACACAATATCTATTGTATATTTATATGTTTGTATGTGAATATACACTGCTGATGATTTGATTATGGAAGGTCACCAGGTTGCTTCCATAGTCTGTTGGGAATTTGAAGCCTTATCTAGGGAAGAGAAGCAAGAGGGGAAGAAAGCATGTCCGTGATTGCAAAACTATTAGGGCACGTGTTGTCCCACCTGTTGTGTAAAGTGTGTGTGTGTGTTCATGAATAAGATGCATGAAAGAATGTGGGGTGTGTTATCCTGGAACTGTGGCTGGGTGACAAGATTCCAGGTGTTCTTTTTCAGTGTATTTCTACATCGTCTACCATGATTTGAAAAGAACCTCCATTATTTTTAAGTTTGCAAAAACATATTTTATGTTTTTAAAGTGTTCATCTTATAAAATTAAAATGAAAACACGTGAAAAAGAAAAGCGGGGTTATCTTAGTTACTCAAGATGTAGGGTTAATTTAGTTTTGTTTTCTGGGGTCCACCCAGTGCTGGGGTCCACCCTGGCCTTGCACAGCACAGGCTAAGCATGCACTTTATCACTGAGCTACTTCTCCAGGTCAAGTTGTCATTCTTTCAAGGCAACACATTGTCAGGGATAAAGTCTTCTACGTATCACAATTTTCAACAGAAGTATGTGAGGGTACGCAGACCAGATGGGATTTCAATTGAGCCTGAGGCCTAGGGTGATGTGGTTGGTAGATAAGGAAGGTGGCAGGTGTTGTCACCTGTGACAGTTCCCACGATGGCCTCTGAGGGTCCCCACTCTCCAGGTGATGGTGTATGACCATCTTTCCTGAAGTCTTCTGAGAACAGTGATTGAAAGGCTGTGGGACATCAAAGTCTGTCTCTGTGTGGGCACCTGTGGGCTCACTGTGGGAGTCACTGCAGGCCAGAGCAGCACTGTGGGTGCCCAGAGGGTCCTTCCAGGCTTGACAGGAGAGCAGTTGCTACTACAGCTGGACTTCAGTCCCTCACCAGAGCTGCCCAGCTGAACTGCTCCCAGATTTAGGGCCATAGCACCTTGGAGGTGGCTGAAGCCTGCTGTTTTCAGGTGTCTGGGAAGGATTGATGTGGTGTGGGGCTGTGCGGGGCAGGGCAGGGGATCTTCAATGCATTTCATGGTGAAGGGGAAAAGAATTTCCAGTGTTTCAGAAGAAAGGCCACCTGTCTGGCCAAACCAGTGGTGAGGGTTTGCTAAGTTGAATTGGACTACTTTTACATTTAAGAGCAAAACACCATGTCATTTTAAAATTGTTAAAATAAAACTCTTTTTAGAACACTATGAATGTGACGATCATATGATGATGTCAACAATAATAAGTTGAAAGGCATCTTCCAAGACCAGTTGTGATTTTAGAACTTCAGATTTTATTATTGCTAATTTTGTTTAGAGACCATATCATTATATCAAAGTTTACCACAAGCCCCAGAATTCTCACTGAAGATGATTACAAAATCCTAAAGTTAAGACCTCTAATTATATAGATAAATATTTAATATTAATAGAACAATGAAAATGAAAAATAGTAAAATCTGGTAGACAAGAAGAAAAAAGACTAAGTTCTATTAAAGAATTTTCTGAATTCACTCAGATTTCTATTTATATATGGCTACATCAGAAGGAAAAGGAATACAAGTGCATAAATAATTTGTAACAACAGTAATGTAAGTGGACCCCCAAGAGCTGGGGAAAGGGAGGATTCTCTGGGGAGGTGTCATGGAACAAGAGGCCTTCGGGTTTCAGGCAGGGGAGGTTGAGGAGGAGCTTGGGGAGTGACGGGTGACAGGGAGTGGACACAGAGGGGACAGTTTACATTAGAAGCACCAGTACTTCCTTTGTGACCCAGTGCATTAAAGCTAAAAAAGGAGCCAGAGCACTTACTTGTCTCTGGGCCGTCCCCACCAGAATCTAGGAAGTTACTCCCCAGCCGGTCAGTAGTGGCCAGGGAGGCTGTGTTCTGCTGAAGCCACCACTTTGGGACTGAGAGCAGCCCCACCCCCAGGAATAGATTCCTCAGGAATCCTGGTGCCCTCCTTCCCTCCCTCCCTCCCTGTCACCAAGTCATTTCCTCAGGACGTGAGGTGATGGTGGCTCCTCTGAAAGTTGAGGCTAGAACACTCCTGAGAGCAGCTGCAGCCCCTCCCCAGGCACTTCCTCAGGGCACCCACCACCTCCTTGTTTCTCAGGCTGTAGATGAGGGGGTTGAGTGTGGGGGTCACTATGGTGCCCAGCACAGCTCCTATCTGGTCTTGCTCCGGCGTATGGGCAGAGCTGGGTGTCATGTAGATGAAGATGGCCTGGCCAAAGTAGAGACTCACCACTGTCAGGTGGGAGGAGCAGGTGGTCAGGGCTTTGTTCCTGCCCTTCTGAGAGTTCATCCTGAGGACGGTGAGGAAGATGACAGTGTAGGAGGCCAGGATGAGAAGAAATGGGACCAGCAGAAACACAATGGTTGACACAAATTTCACCATCTCATAGATGGACGTGTCCACACAAGACATCCTCAGAATGGCGGGCATCTCACAGAAGTAATGGTCGATCTCCCTGGAGCCACAGATGGGGAAGTGCATGGGGTAGACGGTGTGCACAAGTGCTGCAAGAGCTCCTCCAGCCCAGGCCGAGATAGCCATCTGCAAACAGACCTTGGGGCTCATGAGGACTGTGTACCTCAGGGGGTTACAGACAGCCACGTAGCGGTCATAGGCCATGAGGGTCAGCAGGATGCACTCAGCAAGGCCCAGGGTGAGGAAGGCAAACATCTGGGCAGCACAGGCCAGGAAGGAAATGCTCCTCTTCCCTGAGAAATGGTTGGCTAGCATCTTGGGCACCGTGCTGGAGATGTAAGCCAGGTCAATGACAGACAGCTGGCTGAGCAGGAAGTACATGGGGGTGTGCAGCCGGGGGTCCAGCCAGATGAGGAGGAGCAGCGTGGAGTTTCCAGCAAAGGCCGTGGTGTATAAGAGGAGAATGATGAGGACCAGGAGGCTGGGATGCCCGAACCTGGGGAAGAGCCCAAGCAGCAGGAAATCCGTCGAGGTTTCATTCTTCTCCATGTTTTCATTCAAGTCTTCAAGTTTGGATTGAAAATCTACAGGGGCAAAATAATACCACAGGGCTTGTGGTGTTTTGTTGACATAATCATTGTCTCTTGGTCAGCACCTCTCCTTCATTTGCTGCTCACCAGGACTTTAAAACTCTGCATTCCAATAAAGAGACATTTAAATAATTCCATTAAACAATGCCATTACCTGGAAATTAGCAAAGTCATGTCCTGTAGTTACTCTGACTTGGATATATGATGACTTAGTCCCTTTGACTGATAACAATCTCCCAGCCCATCATTCTTCCCTGTATTTTGAAGTCTGGATATCTTTCGGGCTCTTGGCCTTCTCTCCTGGTGGGGGTTCTGTTTCTGAGTGTCCTGTGTACCCACCTCGACCCAGAGGTCTTCCCTGTGGCCCTTTATTACACAGCTATACTCAAAAATTTCAGTTGTCAACCAAATGAACTAGGGCTGTTTATTCTGCTTTACTTGTGATGATCCATAATTTGTATTACATTCAGGTTTTTCCATTTTATTCTAAGTAAGAATAATTTTAAACTTTATCTTTGTATTAAATAAAATAATCTCCTATTTAAGCTAGTGGTCTTTTATTGCTGGGTCTGTAGTTCTTCAATTACTGTTCATTGGCCATAGAGTAACATAAAATTTCTTAAAATATTTTAAGGTGTCATATAAAGTCCCATAAATAATTTTTAATATCCCATGTTTGCAAGGATGCTGTCTAAAGGCCAGTAGATAACACCTTACTCTTTCCCCTTAGGAAAAATGAAGACTTATACCCTCATCTGACAACAAATATCAGATGGCGCTCTATTATCACATGTAAAATGTTACATGGAGTCTTTGATTAGCATGCAAGGGTCTTAGCTGTGGCAGACAGACAAATATTCAATTCCAAATCCATAAATTGATTTCCTTTGTGTACCCTAATGACTCATGTTCAATATCTTTTGCTTTTGTCAAGCAACTAGAAATTTTACTTTCATTATTTATCATATACTCATATACTTTGAAGACTTACATTTTTTCAACATGGGAGATTAATCCTAGGGCCTCACACATGCTGGGCAAAGTCCCTATCACTGCATTATATGCTGAGGCTTTTAATTTTATTTTGAGACAGGGTCTCACTAAGTTGCTGAGGCTGACCTTGAACTTGTGATCCTCCTGCCTCAGTCTCACTAATAGCTGGGATTCTAGGTGTGCACCACCAGGCCTGTCTTCCCATCTCATATTCTTATGGCTTCCTTTATTTGAGATAATGAAAATAACTCATTGTACAGTGTTAACAACCAGTGGAAGGAGCCGCCCTTATAGGGTAGAGTCATGATAAGCCTTTCTCAGCACCTCACATCTGGAGAATTTTGTTTCCTCGAGGTACTAGACCCAGGTTCCTTGTGGTCCTGGACTGCTTTTTCTGCTGGCCCCTCCTTATAATGCTTCTCTGTCTTTCTGAGTTTCTGGTTGTAAATGCTTCCCTCAACATAGGGTTTTGTTTTCCCTTTGAGGAGTGAAATGATCCTTGAGAGTAACAGCCCTTGGTGCTCCATTATCACATGTAAAATGTAACATGGAGTCTTTGATTAGCATGCAAGGGGTTTTAGCTGTGGCAGACAGACTGCCATAGCGAGTGGGAAGGAGACCAACGCTGCAGATTAGCACCAACCTGAGCCCCAAGCATGCAGAATGTGTGTGGCGTGTTGCTTGAAGACCAGTTGCTGATAGTTCCCTGCTCATGCACAGGCCCCAATTCAAATGTCAAATTGTCATTTCAGTTAGGAATTAGGAGTGAATATAATAACATGGTTTTTTTTTGTTTTAATATCCTTGTTTTATTTATTTATTTTATGTGTTGCTGAGGATGGAACCCAGTGTCTCACGCATGTAAGGCAAGTGTTCCACCACTAAGCTACAACTCCAGCCCCACATGTGATGTTTTGTATGATGAAAATATTATGAGGTTTTATAGGACTACATGGTAAAGGTGCTTTCATTAGGAATGTCTTGGTTCTTCAAAACTTTGTAAGCTGAAAAATCAACGTATAGGGATTTGGATTTTTCATGTTCTATTTGATCTAAAAGACTGCTCTCTCCTCTTCAAAATCATAATAAATCAATAGTCATTGATAAAGCCCTCATGCACCTACTTTAGAACATGAAGTTAAAAGCAGTACTGAACTACGCAGCTAGTCGGAGGCTGTCTTGACTAAAGGACAAGCAAGGAACTGCGAGTTCTGTGGAATGGTGAATGCTTCAGTCCTAAGCCTGGGAAGACACAGGGCAGCCTGGGAGGTGGCAGTGAGCTGTGCAGCTGGCCTCGGCCAGGCACTGGCTGATGCACTACCAGGACCCGGAGCCCCTCTCCATCAGGACCCGGATCTACCCCTGTCACGCTGATCCTTACCATAGGAGTTGGGTTCCTGCTTCCTCACTCTTCCACGGGCTGAGTAAATACATTTCATAGGTCATGACTCAGTGAGAGACATCCTTCCATTTCACTGGTCCAAACTTACCTGCTCTTGCTTTTCAACATTTTCTGCTCTGACTGTTATGTGCAGTTCTTACACTTCTCTGTTTTTATGTACTGTTTCCCTGTCCAGTATCAGCAAATTTTCTGCTCAGTAAGATATGGTAAGAGCTCTAGACAACCAGAGTTAACCTCCTGCACAGAAAGCAGTTGTTTATTAATAGTGAGTTAGCATATTCCCTCTGGTTGCTGCTGCCCAGTGAGCTTCAGGTAAACAGGCTCACCTTGGGTCCCATGGCTCCGTGGCATTAACTTAGTCTTGTCTTGAGGAATCTGACATCTGAAATCTCATCTCAAAGGACTAAACTGCATTTCTGTTGCACACCTGGCTGAGGTCTGAGAATAGCATGTGATGGCTCAGTAGCATATTCTGGAACTGATTTAGTCCACCCACAGCTTCTGGGTGCTACAAAACCTGGGAACCTTTGAGCGCTGTCTCATGGGAGTCTGTCCCCAGACTTTAATTAATGACAGCCCAGAATAAATGCTGGGCTCTTAGAAACTCCTTATGAAGAATAATGTTGTCCAGCGTTCTGTAGTTTGTTTGCAAAATAACACAGTTGACTTTTTACTGTCCCTATGGAAATGGAAGCATTAAAGAAATTCCAGCTGGGCACGGTGGCACACACCTGTAATCCCAGTGGCTCAGGAGACTGAGATAGGAGGATCACGGGGTTCAAAGCCAGACTCAGCAAGGGTGAGGTGCTCAAAAACTCAGTGAGACCCTGTCTCTAATAAAGTACAAAATAGGGTTGGGGATGTGGCTCAGTTGTCGAGTGCACCTGAGTTCAAACCCCGGTACGGGGTGGGGGGGAAGAAATTCCATATTGCAAATGTGATAACTAATTGCTTGGGCAAGTTTTAAAGAATGGAGAGAAAATGTAATTTTTTAACAAAAGATTCTCCAAACAAACACAATCCTTGAAGCCGAATCCAGGGTGAGAAAGCCAGCAAGTGTCACAAGGCAATCCACTGCACCCATTCCAATGTCACCTGTGCTGGAGAGTTAGCTCATCTCATACCACTTCACTGAAGAGAGGGCCAGCAAAACTGAACTGGTGGTGTTAAGTGTGACTTGCTCAGCTGGAGAATTAGCAAGAAATCTCATCTAAAGAAAAGCATTCAATAAGTCAAATCATTTTATCTTCTAGTAATAACTCTTCAGATCATTAAGTGTGACTGAGTGAGACGGGGGCTCTTGGGAGGGGAAAGGTTTCTCAGAAGACCATTTTGCTCACAAGGCAGGACATAGAGGGATCAGGAAAGCTGTGTGAGAGCAGATCAGAGACCATGGAGCACTCCCTAAGGGCACTAAGGTCACCCTCAGCCT
Source organism: Urocitellus parryii (assembly GCF_045843805.1). Lineage (NCBI taxonomy): Eukaryota > Metazoa > Chordata > Mammalia > Rodentia > Sciuridae > Urocitellus > Urocitellus parryii. Next base: position 181,418,634 of record NC_135531.1, read on the forward strand.
AGGCTAACTCCCCACCCGGTGGGGACAGATGAATTTCCTCTCAGGTGCTTTATGGAAGAGGCCATCACTCCCTGTAGATAAGAGACTGTCCTGGGAGTCTCTCAGCTTCTTTTGTGATGGTTGTGGGTTGCTGTTTCCCTCTGTTGGCATTTGGGGTGAAGGGTGGATCAGAGATCTAAGGCTCCATATCCAGCTGGATCATTTCCCAAGGTTTCTAGATTTTCCCTGAGAAACTATAAGAGACAGAATTATCAGGTGACTTCATATCCTTTAAAACAGTATTCCAGGATGAAAACATACACCTTGTCACAAGATATTTTTGCATGTCATGTTTGAAAAAGATACACTCCCCTCCACCCCTCCTAGGAAGGAGGGCTTTATTCTGCAATATGGAAGAAACATTCTTTGCTCACTTGCCCCAGTAGATCCACCTTTTTTGATATACAAGTTGGTTCTTGTTATATGTTGTGTTTGTGTTCAATAGTGTCATTGAGCACACTGAGTTAGTGAATAATGAGTCATCGCCCCAAGGCAAACACAGGGCTAAGTGCCTGGGCGCCTCTGATCACATCATCTTCATCTGTTTCCTGTGTTTCTCTTTAAGGACTTACAACCCTTGAGACCCTCATGAAAGTGTAGTGTGGTGACCTCACTGAGTCATTAGCCCTGAACTTGAACTCAGCACCTGGCCGAGAGAGGCTGAGCTAGCTCCACTCGCTCCGTAAGCCTCACACAACTTTCTTGATTCCAGTCACATTAGACAAACTCAGGCCACTTTGAGCAGCAAACTTGTCCCATAGAAAAGCACAGAAACATGAAAAGCATCTCACAAAAGTGCCACAGGAAAATGCTTTTTTACAGAGCCGTTTGGGAAGACAGAGCACAATTTCCTATGTAGCTGGGAACATGCATATCTGGTGCAAGTTTCTCCAGTGCTGTGCACGTTCATGGGCAGCTGTAGAAATGTCTTGAGATGACGAATTCTGGTGAGTAGGCAAGTCACAAGCAAGGAACTGTCAGAGAGGATGGAGCAAGTGTAGCTGATCAATCACTGCAGCTCTCCTTTTTCATTAAGACGTTTCTTAAACACAAAAATCATGTACAAATAGTGCTGTCTTTTAAAACAATTTTCTTCATACACCCAAAATTGAATTATAATCTATTTTAAATTCGGGAAGCATGTATCTTAACTTTACTTAGGTATTTTAATTTATTTTTTCTATTATTCCCATTGATGGACACATCCAAGTCAGGAAATCCACTAGACAGTAGTTAAGGAAACATGAGAGGGCCGGCTGAGGGCAGGAAAGGACCGTTCCATTCAGGAACTGAGCAGGTCAGAGATTCCTTGCAGAATTAGGGAGGGAGAGGACCTCTATTTGGGCATTTTTGAATATGAAATCAACCCTATTATTTTAGTAAGTAGAATTTTACTCATGTGAAATTATGCCATTTCTAATTTTTTAATATTTTTTGTTTTTTTGTATGTTTGCCCATAGTTTAAGTTATATACATTTTTTCTATTAATTTTGTGTGTTCTATAAAGTAGCATGCTTGTGGATATTTCTTAATTTTATTGATTTATTTATTTAAGTTGTTGAAGAACTTTATTTTTATGTATTCATATGAGGTGCTCAGAATTGAACCCAGGGCCTCACACATTCTAGGTGAGTGCTCTAGCACTGAGCCACAACCCCAGCCCTGTTTCTTAATTTTAAGAATGTATGTATTGATGAATTATGATTATATTCATTCCCCCATACTTCCTCTTTCCCTCCCTTCCATCTCCAATCCCCATCCTCTATGGTACTGGTCTCCCTTCTATTTCCATCTCCCCCACTTTTTCTCTTTAATTTCTACATAATGAGAGAAAATACACAAATCCTGACTGTCGGAGTCTGGCTGGTTCCCTTAGCAGGATGTTGTCCTGTTCCATCTACTTCCTTATTGCTGAGTAGAACCCCATGTGTATACAGACCCCATTTTCTTTATCCATCTATCTGTTGGCAGGCATCTGGACTGGTTCCATAACTTATTGTGAATTGTATTGCTATGAACAGGGCTATGCATATATTGTTGTAGCAAGCTGATTTTAATTTTTTGGATAAACACCAAAAATTATAGCTGGTTCATATCATTGCTTTTGAGGAAACTCCATGCTTATTTGACAGTGGTTGAACTAATATACAATCCTATTAGCAGTATGTAAGTGCTCCTCCACCCCCCCAACATCCTCACCAGCATTGATTATTGTTTGTATTCTTGATGACTGCCATTCTAATTGAAAGGAGATGAAATATCAATGTAGTTTTGGTTTGCATTTCTCTGACTGCTAGAAATGTTGACTATTTCTTTATATATTTGCTCGACATTTGTATTTCTTCTTTTTAGAAGTGTCTGTTTAGTTATTTTGCCCATTTATTGATTGGGTTATTCGTATTTTGGTTGTTAAATTGTTTGAGTTCTTTATATATTTGGATATTAGTCCCTATATGTACTTGGCAAATATTTCTTCCCCTCCGTAGGTTCTCTCTTCTCTCTTGTTTCCTTTGCAGTGCGAAGCTTTTCTAATTGGATGCAATCTCATTTATGAACTCCTGGCACTGTTTCCTGAGCACTAAGGGTCCTGTGGAGGAAGTTGGTGTCCCAGTCAGGATGTTGGAGTGTTTCTGTCGTGTTGTCTCCTGGCAGTTGTGGAGTTTCTGGTCTAATTTCTAGGTCTTTGATTCACTTTGAGTTGATTTTTGCACAGAGTGAGAGACAGGGATCTAGCTTCATTCTTCCCCAATGTATCTCCATTTTTCCTGTGCCATTTATTAAGAAGCCTATCTTTTCTCCCAGCCAAGCCTTTGGCATCGAGGTCTCTGCAGTTCAGCAAGCTTGCCACCCCACACCACTGCTGTTCTGCTGCTTCTCTGTGCTGTTGGGCACCTGCCATTTCCTGCAACTCATGCTCAGGCTTGTTTTTCATCTTCCCAGTGCACGTTTACTCTCCTGTTCTTTTCACTGAGAGGACATGTAACCTCATATTTATCATGTCCTTGGCTACCTTTAGATTTAAAGAACACCTTTGACTTTCCTTTGAGTTTTTTCTTTCAAAGGTGAGCTGAGATCGGTAAGTGCTATTCATCTTTGTGAAGATTTCTGTAACTTCTTCTTTCTAATGCTTCACAGGCTTGATTTCCATTTCCCTGTGCTTGTTAACAATTTTCTTAAATAAACAAACTTCAATTTCTCTTTCATAAATTTTTATATTAATATATTTCCTGATGCTGTTTAATGTTTATCTTTCACTGCTATTACAAATGTTTGTGCAAATATAACTCAATATTTATCTTCATTCTTTTATGCTTTTCTATGGACATTACTCATTTCTTGTATAGTTTTGATTCAAATAGACTGTGATTGTTTTGATTTTTAAAAATACAATAGATGATACTTTCATTATCAATGATTGTGTAACAGACTATTCTAACACTTAGCCACTTAAAACAACAAACATTGTTTTAAGTTTTCTGAGCCAGATCTGGGTACTGCTCTGCAGGTGTCTCAGGTCTGGGATCTCTCACAAAACCAGTGAAGATATTGGCTGGGACAGCTATCCACTGTGGGCCCAGATGGGAATGGCCCCCTTCCAAGCTCCCTCCCATGACCATTGACAGAATCTAGGTCCTAGATGGCTGGCTGCTGGCCAGGGCCACTTGGGCCTTTCCATAGGTCAGCCCCAACATGGCAGCCAGCTGCTCTCTGAGTGAGCAACTGAATGAGTGATAGAGCAGGTAACAGTGGGCTGGGCGGGAACCACAGATTGCTAAACACCTACATGCAAACGACACGACTGTCACCATGATCCGGTTCTCAGTTCTTAGCCAGTGACTCAGCCCACACAGGGAGAAATTTCTGATCTCTTTGTTGCAATTTGGTGGCCACAACTGAGGTGTGTGACACACAATATCAGACAGAGAGCCAACAGGTCCCAGGGGCCATCCCCTAACGTCCATCCATGGCAGCCCACTGATATCACCAAATCATTCTCATGGGGAGTTGTGTTTTCTGATTTCAATTTCCTTTTTTCATAAAAATGACATTGTAATTTCTGCTGTATACCTTGTTGTAAATATAAAGGGTACATTCCCACTCCAGGTGGGTAATCTATCATAATCTAAAATGATGTCTCTTTTTTTCTGTGCAGATTCACATCTGATCTTGGAAACTCTGAATTTTTTTTCAAGTTGAGACTATAAAATACATTAAAGGAAACTTTGCCAGGAATGATAACTGTATGCTTATAAATAACAAAAGATTTGCTTTGTCCTCTGGTTAAAGTCACTTTGACCATTTGGTCCATTATGTGGCTGGCAGGAAGGCCCTGGTACTCACCTTTTCCTGTTGGGGATCTTGGCCAGTCCTTCCACCCCCTGGCCACCTCTGCTCATTCTCAGAACACTCCTGATGGCTGAGTCTGGGAACATTGCATTGATACTTCTGAGCCACAGGGACTCCTCACTGCATGTCCCCATCTGCTTCTGCATCAGTGAGTTTTCAACTCATGGACTGATACATACTTCTGTCATTGTGCCCCAAATGCTGGTGAACCAATCTGCCAAAACGAGGGCATCTCAGTCCTCGGCTGTGAAACCTGGATGAGCTCTCACCTGATGTGGGAGGTGCAGAGTACTGCCTTCTAGCTTCCTGGCCCATGATGCTATGTGGCTGTCTGCCATCCTCCCTGTTCCTCTGTCCACATGAGCCATGGACTGAGACTCCTCCTGGCATCTGGCTGCTGGTTCCTGGGATCATTAGATGGCTTCAAATTTCACCATGGCAGGTCCTGGGAGACCGGCCACTCCTGTGAGGTCCTGCTGTAATGAAACCCTCCTGGCCCGACACCTCACCTTAGGAAGTTTTCATGGGTCTGAGCTGTGTGCTGTCTGCTCTTTCTCCTGGCTCCCTCATCCCCCTGATGTGCCCTCATTCCCCCACTCTCCGCATGGCACAGCTTTCCCTTTTCTCTTGAGATCTGTGAGTACAGCATTTTAACCTCATTCATTCCTTGCCTTCTCCTGATCTTGGCCTCACAATACCTGAATAATAATAAAACTAATATCTCAAAAAAAATTTTGAACCAATCTACTCTCACTTGCTTCTTGTATTCTCTATTTGAATTGTTTTATCTCCTGTAATCACCATAAGACCAATTCCATTGCAAGTGGAATGTATACGTATGTGGGGATGATTGATTCTTCTGTCTCTGTATATGGCTACTAATCTATCCATTTGTTTGATCTTTTTAAGAATCACTTTCAGGTTTCCATCACTGTAACAAAATACCCAAGATAAAAAACTTACAAGGAGGAAAGATCATTCTGGCTCATAGCTTCCGAGGTTCCTCCCTGTGGTTGTCTGATCCTATCACTTCAGTCTGTGGCAAGGCAGAATATCATGGTGTACACCTGGTGCAGCTAAGCTATCACTCACGGTGGCTAGGAAGCAAGGAAAGACGAGAAGGTTCTGGGGTCCCAACATTCCCTCAAAGACACACCCTAAACAACCTACCTGCCTCCCGACAGGCCCCGCCTCCTGAAAGTGACACCTTCCAGTAGCACCACCCTGGGGACCATCCTTCAACTCTGGGCTTTGGGGGACATTTCTAATCCCAACTATAGCAATCAAGTGTTTGATTTATTGACTTTTCTGTTTTTTATTGTTTTTTTAATTTTCAATTATGTCTATCTTTGAGTGAAAATAGAAAATCAAATGACAATATTCACATTTGAAGTCAGTTTTGAAAATTCCTTTACTTCTCACATTGATCAAATGGGGAAACAATTTAAAAATCATGAATAATATGCCATTGCCATAAGACTGATTTGGTGTGGAGAGTGAAAATCCACCCTAAAACTAAGAAGGGATTAACTGGTAAGGATAGACTTGGCACATTTTTGTAGATAGAACATTATGTATGTTTCCTGACACATATTAGGTGACTTCAGCAAATACTTTCACATGGTCTTCAGTCTGCTTAGCTAGAAGGCACATATATAAGGTTGTAATGTTATTATCCCTGTTTGGTATGAGCAAAGGCAGAGACGTGGAGTGGCTCGTAGAGGATCTTTCAGCTAATTAGGAAATCTCTGTAAGAATCTGAATCTTGTTGCTATAAGTTACATGATCAGACTGAAGCTGGAGAAACTACTAATATCTAATTTATAGCAGCAACTAAATGTAAATTAAATGTAAATGTACATGGAAAAAGTTTGATTTCTCAGTGAATTCTCTATTTTGAAGATAACTATTAAACATATGAATAAATATCTCAAATTTCTGATTTAGTGAGAAGTGTAAATCTGAGTATAGATGATATTATAATGCTGCTAAGATGTTTGGTGTCTGATCAGAATGAACCAGAAGAAGAAATCAAAATTACATATCTTTATTGTTTCCAATTCTATGAATAATGTTTTTATCTTTGTGATCTTCCTGAGTTCAATCCTTGAAAAAAAAAAAAAAAGAATGCTGACAAGTCTCTTCTGCAGCAGATTGGAAGTCCCACAGATCATGGTTCTCCATCCTGACTCAGGGTGCAGCCTGGCTGTCCTTCCCTCACCAGGCACAGCGCTCAGCAGTCAGGGCAGTGTGGGCACGGACATAAGAAGCCATGTGACACAGATCACCAGTTATGTGCAGAGAGAATCCTATTCTTATGCTTACTGAACATAATTTCATAAAAGAATGGTAAGAGATCTGCAAGAAGACATGCAAATGGCTACAAGCTACAGGAAAACTTTCCACAGAACTAGGTGTATTTAGGTGACATGTAATTGAAACTGTGCAAGTCAACATACCTGGCATGTGATTTCATTTTTAGAATAATTCAAATTGCAATGGTAATGAAAACTTTCCATTAGAAATAAACTACCTTTAAACATTAACTTGTAAGACCTATGATGTTCACCCAGAATAGGTGGAGCATCAGCATAAAGCCACTGTGTAAGGTGTAGGGGAAGAACTTCTTTAAGTTAAAAGCCATTACTAATTCACTCCCAAAGGGGTGGCACTAATTTAATTTTGGAACATAAATTTGCCTTCTCCAGTTATTTATTCACTTAACAGATGCTAATTAATTTTTCCTATGTGCCAGGCATGATGGTATTGCTGGGGCACATGGGGAAGGAAACAAGCACTGTACCTCCTAGCACAAACAAACAGTGAATGGTTAGAACATGTGACCTCCTTACACCACATGAGCAGGAGGTGAGGAAGGAGTGCTGCTCTAGGTTCAGACCTGGGTCCCTTGGAGTGGGCAGGGTTGAGAGGCAGCGACCCCTGCGACTGTGTGAGGAGATGCCAAGTGCACCCTGTGTTGCCGTGAGTACCTGGAGTCTGTTGGTGGCACTGGGCATCCCCTGGTTCAGTCTCTAGGATCCAGGGTGATGGAGAGCTTCATTATTGATTTCTCTTTGTACTCTTGAATCTGTTTATGTGTTTTCTAGATTAACCTTATAAAACTATTTTTATTTTCTTTTTGGTGGTGGTAGGGATTGAACCCAGGTCCTTGTGCATGTGAGGTAAGCATTCTACCAACTGAGCTATATCCCCTGCCCCTTTATAAATTATTAACTGAAGTGTGTTATATGTGAGTAAAACATTCATATTATCAGTATATAGCTCATTTAACACTAGTTAAAATTTATGTAGGGAGAATTTTGTGGTTTTATGTATTCAAATACATTCATCCTCCACCTATAATTTTTAAAGAATTCATATTTTTTAACTTTCATTCTTATACAACAGGTACCCTTTTAAAATACCTTCTATTTTAATTGTAGATATACATGTCATTCATGCAGAATTAATGTTGGAATTTGAAAAGAGGCAATGGAATCAGCAGTAGGTGACAGAGGCCTCTGGGAATGGCAGTCAAAGCTCTGGGTCCCCTCAGAGGTGTCAGCTCCTTTAGGGTACAGAAGACCCTTGCAGGAGCTGGCAGTGCAGTTGAGTGGGTAGGGTGCTGAAATTCAGACAACTTGATTGAGTAAGGCCAGGCACGGAACAGCCTGGGGGAGTCTCAAAATGCAAAGGCACAAAGATGCAAAGGCACAGAGGCGCAAAGGTGGAGGTGTGGAGTTTGGAGGTAGCTGGAGCCTGGGGGAAGCAGAACAGGCCTCAGAGTCAAGGTGGAGATGGACTGGGTCTCAGTCCCCGAGTCAGTTGGCATGAACAGACACAAGCCCAGTCAATGCCTGTGCCTCCCTGTGCCGGGAAGTGCACAAGGGTGCCCAAGATTGGCGTCCCACGCTTCTCCATTTCAAGTTAGGTAACAAAGAGACAGACCTTCAAGGGAGGTCTCTGGGCCTGGAGGCAGAGGGCAATGAGAAAGGAGGCTTACCCTGCCCCAAAGAAGGCTTAGACCAAGCCGGGTGTTGGAATCGAATGTGTCTTGCGATTCATAGACACAAGAGTACATGTGCTGCTTGATTGGATTCTGAGAAGCCATAGGGATTTTAGGGTCTCTACTGAGATCACGCAGTCTGAAGCCAGCAGGGCAGCTGGACTGCAGCTTTAGCCGATGCCCATTTCAGTTGTAGTCTTTGCCTTCCCCTGGTGGCCTCCACACAGCCCCGAGTCTGTGAGGCCGGGCACTCCCACAGAAACAGAAGGGACAGTGGGAAGCTGTTCTGGTGATAACATGTCAGGCATGAATTCCTTTGAACTTTGGGGCTATGGAGTGAACTTGGACACAACTAGGAGATAGCTAAACTGTGAGTAGGTTTCTTGTGGACCTACTATGAGCTTACAAGTCTGCCAGGAGAGTACCTACGTGGCCCCTACCCTTGCTTGATTAGGGTACTGAAGGGCAATGCTTGGTTGTGTTGAAAAGGACTTGAAGCGGTCATTGGGTGGTGCACAGAACAATTACAGACTGAGGAGAAGAGAGCTGGGACCTTCAATCCTGTCTGGGTTCATAGTCTGACTATGTGTGTTCTGCACAATCCTGCCTTTCTGAAATTCAGATTTATTTCATAGAGAGAGACAATGAATACCAACTATGAAAACATGATTTTAAGCTGGGAAAATAATTTAAAAAACAATATGCCTGTGCTACTGAAAAAGATGGAGATTTTTATAGCTTTACCCCATCAAATTGTCAAATATGTACAACTGCCAGGTTTGTTGTAAGTGGAAAGTTACAATATACTTGGAAAACCAAATGGGAAAAAAAATCAAGAGCAGGACAGCAACAGAAACCAGAAAGGTGGATCTCTGGAGAGGCTTAGGACAGCAGGTGTCCCGTCCTGAGCGCAGGCTAAGCGTGGGGAAGATGGATAGATGACAAGTGGTGGCTGCGGTTCCTAGGTTCCCCTGGGGAGCTGGTTCAGGCTTCGTCAGCAGCGTGGAGGTCACACAACAGGTGTGTGTCTCAGTTCCCTCAGGCCAAGAACCTGCTGATGAAACTCCCTATTGCCTCCCCAGTGTACCCATCGCCCATCTTTAGGATGGGGACGACTTCGCTGGGCTGCTGTGGTGCAGATTCACTCACTGGGGAGCAGAGAAGCGAAGCACAAGGCTTTGCTCTGCCAGGTCTGCTGGATTCTGCACCAGGAAGGAGGCCAGGGAACACTAGCCGCTGATCCTTGCTGCTGTCTCCTGCACGAGTCCCACTTCAGCTTTCCCGAAGGCTCGCCTTTTCTGCCTGCCCATGGTTCACTGCGCTTTGCTTTGTGTGTACCTGGGACTCAGCTGCTGTGTGACTTTTCCTCTGCATGCTGTTCTACCCTGGGTGCAGCACCCCCGGGACAACCAGCCTGACAGCCACAGAACTCCCACCCCTCAGTAGTCTGCAGCCTGACGTCTCCTTAACTTTGAGTGCAGGATGATATTCCTCATGCCCAGTGTGACTCACACCAGTCAGCTGAAAACCTGCGGGTGCATCTCAGGTGGAGCTGTTCCTGAGCAAAGCTGTGGATCCCAGAGGATGACTCTACTGGTTTTCTAAGTGGACTTCAGGGCTCGAAGAATCCAAGGACGGGCAGGGGCTGCAGCACCGAGTCTTAACACAACTGCTCCCCTGGCCCTTCCACTCCATTCCCCCTATCACTGCACATGGAATGTTGCGCTCCCAGGCACTGTTTTAGGGGAGAAACAGCATCCTCAGAAGGAAAAATAAGTGCTTAATCTGTTTTTAAACTAAATAGTTGATATTTAGAGCATCTCCAACTTTTATTTCTGCCATTTCTTGTACATATCATGTTCCTGCAGGATGGTTAGTGGGTTAAATCCCTTGTAGGGGTGGCCAGCCACTGCTGCTCTTTGCCCTGCACGGGGTCCACATGATGCATATATAGGAGGAGAGGATACTGGAGGAGACTGTAGTATTCAGGTGTGATTTTTAGCTCCACTGACATTATCAACCTCGACATCTGCCTCACTCTGATTTTCAGCAGTGAGACCCAGTTGAGCCCGCAGGTCCCGAGATTCAGGAACAGCTTAATCTGTTCCTGAGGCCGTGCACAGCTTCACTTCCCTGAGATTTGAATTTAGGATTACACCTCGGTTTAACCCAGTGTGTGGGGAAATAGCTCGATGTGCATGTCTTACCCAAGCAGACTGGGACAGTCACGCAGGCGTGATGGAGGAAGAGTGATAACCCTCACTCTTCGTAGGTGAAACTACCTGCTAGATATGCATGTGGGGAAGGAAACTTCATGGAATCAAACTTAAGCACCAGTTTCCTCCTCGTGGGACTCTTTGGGAACACCACCCACACTACCCTCCTCTACACTTTGACCTTCATCATTTTCTTGATGGCCCTATCTGGGAACGCCCTCCTCATTCTTCTCATCTACTCAGAGCCCCGCCTGTGGACCCCCATGTACTCCTTCATCAGCCAGCTCTCTCTCATGGATCTCCTGTACATCTCTGTGACTGTGCCCAAGATGCTGGTGGGCCAGGTCACGGGAGACCATACAATCTCCCCTGCAGGCTGTGGGATCCAGATGCTCTTCTACCTGACCCTGGCAGGGGCTGAGTTTTTCCTTCTGTCGGCCATGGCCTATGACCGGTATGCCGCCATCTGCAGACCTCTGCATTACCCACTGCTGATGAACCAGAGGGTCTGCCGGCTGCTGGTGTCTGGCTGCTGGCTCCTGGGAGCACTGGACGGCTTGTTGCTCACGCCTATCACCATGAGTTTCCCCTTCTGCAAATCCAGGAAGATCCTGAGCTTCTTCTGCGAGGCCCCTGCCCTGCTGAGGCTCTCCTGCTCGGACGTCTCCCTCTACAAGATGCTCATGTACCTGTGCTGCGTCCTCATGCTCCTCGTGCCCACCGTGGTCATCTCCAGCTCCTACACCCTCATCCTGCACCTCATCCACAGCACCAGCTCAGCCGAGGGCCACAGGAAGGCACTGGCCACCTGCTCTTCCCACATGACAGTGGTGCTACTCTTCTTTGGTGCAGCCATCTACACTTACATGCTCCCCGGCTCCTACCACACAGTGCAGAAGGATGTGATGGTGTCGGCCTTCTATACCATCCTCACCCCTGTGTTGAACCCCCTCATCTACAGCCTGCGCAACAGAGATGTCACTGCGGCTCTAAGGAGCCTGCTGCAGTCAAGGAGGCCCCTCCCAAGGGTTCTGAGAGGGAGCACCTGGGAGTGAGCCTGCCTCTTCCCCTCCCTCCTCCTCCCCATCTCTCCTCTCAGCTGTCCTCAGGACCCAGAGCCAACATGGAGCCCTCCCATAGTTCCACTCCTGTCTGGAGCTTCTCCTCTATGCTGCTATTCACCCTGTTTTCTCAGTGCATTTCACTTCTTGACATCATTTAACTGTGTCTCAGTAGCTGACTTAGTGGCTTTTACTCACCTCTCTCCATCCTGGGTTCACGGGGCATGTCCTGTGACCTAGGGGCCAGCCTTAACCCTAGCAGAGACTCACTGTGCAGACTTCAGACCTTGTAGAGCCCTGGAAGGGACGCTGGCTGCTCCCTCACTCTCGCTGCCCTGTAAGCCACCATTGACCTGTGACAGTCACAGGTGCCCAGCAGCCTGATACGGTGCCTCAGTAAGGACAGGGGAGCACAGTTTTCACAATGTTAAAAGTGAGCTGTGATTCTCCACATCATGTACGACTGCAAGAATGGGGTCCTAATTAGAGGAAAAGTTATACTCTATGTATGTATAATATGTCAAAATGCACTCTACTGTCATGTATACCTAAAAAGAACAAATTAAAAAATAAGTGAGCTTGATAGTGTAAACACAGTGGTTTTAAACTACTGAGACAAAATGTCATTAATATTGAAGTCCAGGGAGATCATAGGTTCTTCTAATTTTACAGGATGTAAATAAAAGTGCTTCCACATATAATTCTATAATTCTTTGGAATTTATACTACTGTAGAAAAAGTGTACTGTATTTACATTGAATATAAAAAGTGTCTTGGAGGAGGATGGAATTTGGGAAATTTACACTTCTTGGCATCCATCTTCCTTCCTTCCTTCCTTCCTTCCTTCCTTCCTTCCTTCCTTCCTTCCTTCCTTCTTTCTTTCTTTCCCAGGGACTGAACACAGGGGTGCTTAACCACAGAGCCACTTCCCAGCCCTTTTTATTTTAAAATTTGAGGCAGGGTTTCACTAAGTGTGTACAGCCTTGCTAAGGTGCTGAGACTGGCCACAAACCTATGATTTGACTCTTCGTCCTCAGCCTCCCAAACCATTTTTCTTTGAAATTGGGGAAGCCAATAAGGTGATTTTGGACTTACAACTAGGCTGTGTGTCCCCTGCCAGGTGTCAGGCTGTCAAGGACATATCTGTGTGTCTACCAGCACAAGATCATGATTACTTTCAAAACTGATACAATCTACATGTCCAGTGCTTCTGGAATGCAAGGAGGTGGGAAGATATACATCATCTGTGGCCAACAGGCAAGAAGGTGACAGGAGTCCTGAAGTCATCTGTCATGCCAGGTGGCACACTGGCCTCACTTTATTTACCATCAAGGAAGGGAAGCCGGGTCTCCCAGGCCAGGGGCACATCACCAGGGCTGGCAGCCACACCGTGCTTCTGGCCAGGTCTCCCAGGCCAGGGGCACATCACCAGGGCTGGCAGCCACACCGTGCTTCTGACTGACCATCACTCCTGCAGGGTGTCAGGGGAATTTGCCTGAATTGAGGAAAAAAGGGTCATCTGTGAAGAAAGAGGGGCTTATTTAGAGGTGGTTAGAATGTAGGTTAGAGATTGATGTGATTAAACTAATTAATAAAAGGAGCAAAGCTGCTCAAGTGAGGGGCAGCACTGTGCATCATCCCAACATCACCGGGACCTTGGGGTCACTGCACTTGTGGTCGCATTGCTGGTGTCATGGGGGAATTTATGTTTTTTTTTTTCCTTGTTCTCTTGTTTTTTAACAAGAGCTTTGTTTATCTGTTTGCCACTCTGGAGAACAACGTGCAAAGGGGTTCTACTTAGGAAGTACCTATTGATCTTTGTATTTCCAAGAGTAAATGATTTGGGTTAATTGATAAGCATACAAGGAGCTAGCTGCTTGATATAACATGGATTATAAAATAAACAAGAGCCATAGTGATTCATTATGGAGTTGTCGGCACCATGAAGATTCATTGTTGTCTTCAGCTCCTCCATAACTACTGCAGCCTTACCCCACTTCTTTCTTTCCCTCTCCAGAGCCCAGGAGAGAGGACCTGGGCATGTGCCAATGTGGACAGTGGATGGCACAGAGGAACTCCTCTGCTGGGCATCGCCCTGAGTCGTTATTGAGAATCGGGTAACACTGAGGAGAGACTGATGGTGCTCACTGTGTGTTTCCATCTCTGCCCTCCTTCACCTCAGTGTGAGTTAGGGGTGTTTATGGGGATCAGTGAACACTGAGGGTGGTGGGCAACTCTCACTCACTCCCCAATCTGTAAGTGGGAAACCTCTAAGGCTGTCTGCAGTTCAGCACCAAAATTTCTTATCAATGAGATGAAATCTACGTGACATAAAGTTAAGCTTTGCAACAGTTCATGGTTATTGGCTTAGTCTTATTTACCACAGTGCCTCATTGCACAACTTCCCGCTATATCTTGTTCCCAAATACTTGTTTTACTTCAAATGAACCTTCTAATCCATTACACACATTTTCCATATTATGCCTAATTGCAGTCACTGGAAAACACTAAATTTATTCTGTATCTTTGAATTTACATATTTGTGAAATAAATGTAATCATTCAGTATATGATCTGTGTTCTGGCTGAAGTTACCCTAACATCATTGAAATTAAGCTACCTTGTTGCATGTATCATTTGTTCATTCTTTAAGGATGAATTACATACCATTATATGTATATGCCAGAAATATTTAATCAACACATCCATTTGTAGACATGTATTTTTCATTCTGCTAATATAATGTAACTGATTTATTGATTATCGTATGTTTTTCCATATTTGACATCTCTTGTAAACACTTTAAACTCTCTATGATTGTGCTGAGTAATTGTGTCAGTGAGCTTTGCATTGCTGTGACAAAAATACCTGATCAAAACCAAAAACCAGCCAGGCACAGTAGTGCATGCCAATAATCCTAGAGTTCATGACGCTGAGGCAGGAGGATTGTGAGTTCAAAGCCAGCCTCAGCAACACGAGGCACTCAGTGAGACTCTGTCTCTAAATGAAATATAAAATATGGCTGGGGTTGTGACTCAGTGGTTGAGTGCCTAAGTTCAATCTTTGGTACAAAAAAACCAAACCAAACCAAACCAAACAAACAAACAAACAAACCCAAAAAACAGCTCGAATGAGGGAAAACACATTTTTGGCTCCTAGGTTCAGAGTTTCAGTTTAATCATTGGCCAATTCCATGGCTTTGTGCCCGTGGTGTGAGCACATTGAGGAACGATACTGCAGAGGGAAGCTGCACAGGTTGTGGCTGCTAGGAAGGAAAGACTGGGAAGGGGAAAGGAAATCCAAGGAAGGTGACTGTTTCCAGGGCTTAATTCCATGGCTCACCTCCTCCAGCAATGGGCCCAAAGCCTAAAGCTACCACCCAGTCAATTCATTCAAACTAGGAGAGACTAATTAGGTTGAAGTTCTCACAATCCAATCATTTTACATTCGCAAATTCTGGCCTCAACTCAGGAACTTTTGGGAGACACTTCACATCCCATCCATAACATTTCAACCCCACACCTCCAAAACTCACGTCCATTTCACAATACAAAACAAATTTAGTCCATCTCCAAGGGTCCCATAGTCTTTGCCCTGAAGTCCAAGTCCAAAATATCACCTGAAACTGAAGGTAAAACGCTTGGCTGTGAGCCCTTGTAAAAGTCAAAAGAAAATTATATACATCCAATATCCACTGGGAGAATGTAAATCTTCCCATTCAAAAAGGAAATAACAAGGCTATGGAAAGAAGGGATGGGCCAGAGGAAATGCAAACCCAGCTGAGCAACCATAACTCCACATGTAATTTCACATAGAGCATCTAGGACCCTTGACTGCAAGATGTTATTTCCAGAGGGATTGACAATGCCTGCCTTTTCCCCCTTGCTGGGGGCAGAGCACAGGGCTCTCTTTTCCTTTGGCTTTCTCTGCAGCCAGTAGGATTCCTTGGTGGAGTTTATGCTACTTGCATCCATTAAATTCTAGGGATTCCATTCCAACTTTGGCTTCACTTTCACAGCTTCACATAGCACCCTGTCAGGGGCAGCCTGCAGGGACAGTTTGCCTGACCTCCCAGGCCTTTCTAACAATGACAGTGGAAACTTCCGTGACCCCTAACATGAGCACCCTATATTCCTAAAGAGCCAGCACCACAGAGATGATGCCAAAGTCTGCTGCCAACTCACACTGTAGCTGGGTCCCTGAAATTTGCCCTGGTGGTTTCTGAATGTCTTTCTGGCTGAGTGTGGTAAAGCAACTTCCTGGGCCCTGTTTGCAAGCAGGGTGCCCCATAAGCCTTCTCAAGGGAATTTTCCCTTCTACATTCTTAAACATGCCATGGCTGTGGTCTTGCAAATTCCTTTGATGCCCTCAGCTCATTTTCAAATGTCTCTGTGTGAAATGCTTAACGTCTCTTTAGGTGCTGCTATCTCTTACAACCACACCTTCCTAGCCCCTGTTTTTTTTAAACAATCCCTTTAAAACTCTGATCCAATCTGTTTTTGACTTTACTAATATAAACATCTGCTTTCTTAGAATGCTATGTATCTCTGGTATTGATACAAATATTCTAAAAATTTTACAAAACTTGGAAAAGTCTGAATGTTCTGGCATAATATTCTCTGTCAAGAATAGTACCTTAAAACATGTTATAGAAGAAGTTACTACAGGTAAATATATGTATGTGAAATGTGAAGCGATTATCTTATGCAATTTTAATTATGTTGGAATACTAGAAAATGAAAACTGAAAATAAAAGTAAAAGCACTTAACAGTAGAAAACTTCTGTAAAGATAGGTCTCCACATAATGCCCAACTTTTAAAGCCTTTATATCACGTTGTTAGTACATTTTGTTTTTAACACTATCATGGAGTAGCCTAGTTTGTATTAACAGACATCTGAAATAAGAAAATAGTCAAGCAGGCCATGTGGTGTTCTAAAAATAAAAGCAATACACTTATTTATATTTTCAGCATCACTCATTACCTGCCAAAATGAATGTGGAGGTTACAGAATCTAACATACTACTATAAAAAACCAAAACAAAAGGTGACCAATGAAGGCAGAAAATAGGACTTAAAAGACCTGATCTCAACTGACTTTAAAGTATTCATATAAGAAATACATTCTTGATTTTGAAGGTACAAGGATAATTGTGGAATTTTATTTTTGGTTATATTTGAACTGTATGAATGGTGGGTCTGAATACAGAGAATTTTCATGGTCATGGTTTAATGTGGAGGTAAAATATACAGTAGGTGATGAGTTTGAGAGACTGCAACATGCTCTGGTTGCACAACAGTTAGGCATGCTGTGGTTTATATTTGTGAAGTTGGATGCTTGTGAAGAATGATTAAATATATGTTTCTAATATTTTAGTGTTTTATATAGGTAATTTATTCTTTGTATTTAAAATTGAACAGCCACTGTGCTATATTGATTTTATTGGTACTATTGAGCAGGCCTTGTTTCAGCATGAAACTAGTTGCAAAACTCACTACATTGGAAATAAAAATGTATTTTGACATATACAAATAAAATGAATAAAAAAAGAAGAAGTTACTACACTTTTTGTTGGTTGCTAAACTCTCATCAAATTTCTAACTATGAGGTGTCCTAAGTATTTTGTCTTCTGCAGTTTCAGTTCTACAACACACTGAAAAAAACAGAATCACCAAAAGGCTCTAACAAGTACTCTTAAATGTAGTTTCAGTAAAAGGGTAGACTTAATATTTCAGAAGAGCTCCTTTTCCAATAGATATCTTTCCAATTTATATTAGTATAAAAATCTAATACACATTTTCTTTGTGTATTAATCTTTGTTCATGATTAATACACAAAGAAAATGTTTTTTGCTATATTCTGCAGAAATACTATACCACCCTCACACCTGCAGGGTTTTACATTATTTGACACAAGATTTGAGATATCATAAAGTCCTTATGTAAATGTTTCCTGTTTTCATATCCTTTGCCACCTGTTTTCTTGACATAAAACCTCTTAAAACACACATTTAATATACAAAGCTTTCATCAAGAGGGACACCCCCTCAGTAGAACTGGTGTTTGCTTTTAGGTTTGAATCCACCCCGCTCCTCAATTCTTGATTTTACTTTTTGCACTTTAGGGGTCTTTTTAAGGAAATCAGGTCCCAAGCCAACAGGATGAAGATTTGGGCCTGCTTTTGGGATGGAGTCAAACTAAAAACTTCTTCTTTGTAAAAGAAACAAACAAAAAAATGTAGTGGCAGCCTTCAGAATGGGAGAAAATCTTTGCCACATGCACCTCAGATAGAGCACTGATCTCTAGGATATATAAAGAACTCAAAAAACTTAACACCAATAATAATAATAATAATAATAATAATAATAATAATAATAATAATCTAATCAGTAAAGGGACTAAGGAACTGAACAGATACTTCACAGAAGAAGAAATAGAATTAATCAACAAATACATGAAAAAATTTTCAACATCTCTAGCAATTAGAGAAATGCAAATAAAAACTACTCTAAGATTTTATCTCACTCTAGTCAGAATGTAAATTATCAAGAATATAAGAAATGATAAGTTTTGGCAAGGATGTGGGTAAAATGGTATACTCGCACATTGCTAGTGAGACTGCAAACTGGTGTAATCACTCTGGAAAGCAGTATGGAGATACTTCAAAAAACTTGGAATAGAATCACCATTTGACCCAGCTGTTCCACTCCTTGGTTTATACCCAAAGGACTTAAAATCAGCATACTACAGTGACATAGTCAAGTCAATATTTATAGCAGCTCAATTCACAATAGCTAAACTATGGAACCAACATAAATGCCTTTCAACAGATGAATGTATAAAGAAAATATAACATATATACACAATATATATAACATATATACACAATATATACACACTCAGCCTTAAAGAAGAATGAAATTTTGGTATATGCGGGTAAATAGATGGAGCTGCAGAATATCATTCTAATCAAAATAACTGAATTCCAAAAAAAACAAAGGCCAAATATTTTCTCTGATATGCAGATGCTGATCCATAAGGGTGGTAGGGCTAGGGAAGAATGGACGAACTTTGAATTGCACAGAAAGGAGTAAGAGGAGGAGAGGGGATGTGGGATGTGAAGGGTGATGGAATGATATGAACATTATTATTCTAGATACATGTGTGATTGCATGACTGGTGTGACTCTGCATCTTGTATAGCCAGAGCAATGAGAAGTTGTACTCCATTTGTGTAAAATGTGTCAAGATGCATTGAGTTGTCATGTATAACTGATTAAAAGAAATAAAAAATACAATCTATACAAAAAATGGTGTTTATTATTTAATTACTTTGCAGCTTTTTACATTAAATTTAAAATTAAGTTATGTAGCCACCTGCATCACGTAAAACTTCAATACCATCCATTAGGATTCAGTGAGCTATAGCTGGGGAGGAAATGCGTGTGAAGATGGAGTTTGGAGAATTCTTCTGGGGTCCTCTGAGAGTTCTTTGATCTAGCAGGGAACATTGGAGCACTGAGAACCCGAAGCCATGGGACAGTCAAGGGTTCTGTGGATAATTTTTGGTTCAGAGGGAATAGGTTATAAAGCCATCTGGGGGTGGGTGCTTCTAAGAGAGAAACAAGAACACATGAGAACTGGAATGAGATTGGTACAAAATAAATGTTGCAGCATCTGGTATATAATCATGAATATCATTAAGATGATAGGAACTAGTAACTCTTTACCAGGAGGTAGGAGCTCAGAAGTTGTTCGCATGACAAGGCTGGTGATGCAATGGCCCTCTAGACAAAGAAAGTGACCTTCAGTTAAAAACAGAACAGAGCAGCCAATATTAAGATATTGCTAGCCAGGTGTGGCGATGCACACCTGTAATCCCAAGGGCTTGGGAGGCAGGAGGATCCTGAGTGTAAAGCCAGTCTTAGCAACAGTAAGGAGTTCTTCAACTCATTAAGACCCTGTCTCTAAATAAAATTTAAAAATAGGGCTGGAGATATGGCTGAGTGGTTGAGTGCCCTTGAGTTCAACCCTTGGTATCAAAAAAAAAAAATCCTCTGCATCAAGGGACAATATCACCTTCACAGACAAAGATATGAAAGATTTTACTGAGAATATGAATTTGGGGGACCTACAGTTAAATGTAAATAGTCATTGTGACTATGTGAAGGCACAGCTTCTGAGTTTGTACTCTTGGTTGCAAGGGACAAGTCTCAGCAGCATGGCTTGATGAGCCAGTTCCTAGGACTAGGCTGACAGCAGGTGACCTCACCATGGGCCCCGACTTACTGGATCAAATGAGTTTCCTGAGCCAATGGTCAAGTTACTCTAGTTTTTTGGTTCTGCTTTCTGAGTAAGAACTTACGGGACCCCACGATTTGTTAGTGCAGCTAGTGATGTGAAGCTGGAGTATAGAATGTGCCCAGGGATAGAAGCAGCCCAATTAGATGTGCACCACTGTTCGCTGAATCATGTGTGCAGATCGATATTTACATGAAGGTCAATTCAAAAATTTTCTTCTAATTTTTGTGATTCTATGGATGATGATACAGTTGTTCAACATTTAAAAAAAATGGAGACACACACTGTTTGGTCCAGTGTAATAGCATGAAATTCCGCAGACTTCTGTAGGACGTAACTAGAAGATTCCCCCAAGACAGGATGCTCTTCCATCCTAGGAGTCAGGCATCATGTCCAGAGTTTGGTCTGTCAAGTGAGCCTGTGTCCAGCTCTGTATACTCATCAGGGTATAAATTTTATAGTCTTGGGACATCAGAACTCTAAATCATGGCATGTAGCACTTTTTTTTAATGTATTCTAAATAAAGATAAGCCATAGTAACTAGCCTTTCAATCTTTAGCCAAGAATTGTGAGACAAAGCAAAGTAAGGCAAGACAACAAAAGGCAAGGATAGTCAAGGCTTGGCTTTCCCTTTATGACCAAGTCATATTAATAAAGACAAGGCAAGGAATGGCAATGCCAAGCAATGTTTTCCCCTCCATTGCTAAGTGTGAGGAAAGGAGTTTGGAAAGTTTACAGATACAAGAAGGAAAAGTCTTAGATTGTTTTAAGCAGAGTTTAATGGGTAATTCTGGAGGAAACTCAGAAGACTAGAATGTCAAAAGACAGTGGACACTAAAAATGATACTCATGAGGTTTAGAGGAAAAGGATGACTCTATTAGAAATTGGACTAGAGGCCATTTGTGTTACATTCTGGTAGAGAAGTTGTCTTCATTTTGCCAATATCCCAAAACTTTCTGAGGCTGAATGGACTAATTTATCTGGAGGTAGAAATTTCAAGATAGCATAGCATTCAGGGTATATCATGGATATTTCTAGCAGTATTTGGTCAAGTTTTCTGTGATAATAAGCTGAAAGCAGATAAAAAGAATTAAAAACCTAGAAGTTTGGCAAAAAGTGACTAAAATTGGGGTTAAGGAAAGTATGGCAAAGAGATTACAACAATAACCTTCCCCAGAAACAATAGGAAAGATGACTTGATGACATCCCAGGAAATATCAAAACCACACTCATCTCAGGATCAAGGGAGTAAAAATAAAATTTTCTTTGAGAATACACCAGTGGGGCACTCTTCCTGCATAGAGAACTCTAGGAATTTGTTTTACCATGATCAGTTACCTGGGCACTCAGAGATTGCTACAGCTGTGATCCCCAGGAGGCTTTGCTTGACATGATTTTAGATCTTGGCATCAATCACAAGATGCTGATTCTGCAGGATTGCATGATTTTAGAGTTAGGGTGTCATGGAGAGTTCCACTGCTTATTGAATTTACATTGTTCCAAAAGAAGGCCTGAGAGAGTAGGCAAAGTGTAGCTGGGTCAGAGTCTCTGTGGACTGCCTCGCAGAGAGTGATGAGCAAAGAAGTGAGCAGAAACCCAAAGCTTCAGATTAAGAGATGCCAGTCACATGGGATGTCTACCACAGAAAGTTGTAGGAATTGAGAAGAGGTCAGGTAGGCTGCAATCAGAAGTCCCTGGGAGGAGGAGAAATGTTTCTCTCAGGTGGTTTCCTTGGCTTGATCTCAGGTTATGGCTGCTATGTGAAGTTTTCCATGTGTGGAAAACTGCACCCACATTTCTCAGACTGATGCATTTCTGAGGGTTCTTACGACCCAATTTTAGTGCATTAGTGCATTGTAATAATTCTCCCTGGCCACATTTATGAGATTTATTGATCAGCTCTGAGGAGTCAAGGGCTGAAAAAATGGCCCTTGTTGTACTGCTAGAGAAGCAGGACAGAGTAAAGTAAATATTTTTCCACAGAAATAGTAGACACACAGGATTTAATGTGCCAGTTTTAGGCAGTCTGAAACCATTTCTGCTAGAAGATGGTAAAGGAAATACCTAGTATTAGAATAACTCTTTTTATTATGATATTTTACTATGAGTTCTTTTTAGTAAATTGTATACATAATGGTAGGGATTCATCCTGACATTCATAAATGTGTATAACACAGTTTTTACCATTGAAATTTCCATATTATGCCCTTTTTTCTTCCCTTCTCTCTCCCCCAATCTCCTTTCTCTACTCTAGTGGTCTTCACTCAATTTATTCATTTTTTTAATTGATACATTTTAGCTATTTATAAAATTACAATCCATTGTGCTATATTCAGACATTCACTTTGTATTATTCTTTGACTTATAAACAATAATCAGTTATTTCTTATAGTTCTGAAGGATGGAGAGTTCAAGATCAAGTTTCTGTCATTTACATTGTCTGTCTTAGGCCTGTTCTTTGTAGTCAGTGCCTTATCTCTTCATCCTGGTGGTGGAAGGGGCTAGCTAGCTCTTCAGGGTCTCTTTCTCTTTTCCAATTTACACATTATAATTGTCTACATCTATGGGCTTACACTGTTGTATTTCAATCAATGAATACAATTTGCAGTGACCTACTCAGGATAATAAGTATACTTCTCAAACATTTATCATTTCTTTGTGTTTAAAACATTTATACTCCTGTGTCCTCATTTTACACAAAATAAATAATAATTTTTTGTTAATAATAGTCACCCTAATATACTATAGAACACTAGTCCTGATTCCTTCTATATACATAAATGTGTGCATATATATATATATATATATATATACACATACACACATTGTCTTTTTAGTTATAAATGATGGTAGAGTCTCTTTTGACACAGTTATTCAAAGATGGAGTTATTCTTTCTAAATAGTATCCCAGTCTTGTGCATGTACACAATGTTGAGATTTTACTGTGGTGGATTTATATATGTACATAAGAAACTTATGTCAGATTCATTCCACTGTCTTTCCTATTTCTATCCCCATCTTTTCCCTTCAATATTCATTGTCTAATCCACTGAACCTCTATCTCCTCCTCTTGTTGTGTGTTAGCATCCACATATCAGAGAGACCATTCAACCTTTGCTTTTGAGAGATTGACTTATTTCACTTAGCATGATATTCTCTAGATGCTTTCATTTACCAGTAAAAGTCATAAATTATCTTTCTTTATGGCTGAGTAATACATTTTTTTGAGGTGGTGTTCATAGCTCAGCTCCAGGCTCTGAATGGATCATGAAATTCACATTCATGGAAACCTATATGATTTTTGATCTCCCAGAAAGCCTCACTCATGAGGGCACTGCTGGCCTAACCTTTGGGAATAGGAGTTACACTCCCCTGGACAGGCTAAGGACAGTTTGATTATTCTCAGCTGGGGTTCTAGGAGCTAAATGAAGAGACTTGTCTGACTCAAAACATTAGGAGAAGAATCTGGAGACACTCAGGATTCAGTGTTCCAATGGTAGGCAACTTGACTCAATTTGTGGTAGAAAGAGCTGTAAAGAAATTCATGGAAATAGGAGAAACATTTGAACAAACATGTCTAGGCCAAAAGTTGGAGGCAGGATACATAGTGCACATGGTTAGACTCCTGATCCCAGAATGGGATCCCAGTCACATTCCTGAGGTTTCTTTTGGCCCAAATGTAAATATTGCAATAATCCCTTCTTTGACAGAGTTAGAAGGGGAGAGTTCAGTCACATGTAGGGAGCCAGCAGACACATGAAGGGACTTGCCTGTGATAACGCTACATGCAGCTTAGAAAAAAAAATGACATAAAGGATTCACTAAAAAGTAGAAAAAAAAATGAGAATGCAAACTTACCATTTTCAGGCCATCTGAATACCTTTCTTGCAGGAATAATGAGAAATAATTTCCAAGAATGAGGAGAAAATGTTCTCCACAGAAATGGGAGTTGCTTGGCCTCATGTTGGTGGCGGCATGTGATGCATGCAGACCTGGATCCCTGAAACTAGGATTTGGCCCCAGAAAGCCACATTCCTGAGGTTTCCTTGGTCCCAAACTTGGCTCAGTGAAATACTCCTCCCATAGTCATACTTAGGAAGTTATGAATTGAGTGCAAGTGGGATCCAGGTGCTGGATATAAAGAAAATGAAGGGTAAATAGAAGTCAAAGTTTTTCTAAAGAAATAGCATATACCAATGCTGTAAGAGTGCCAGTCTCTGATAGTCTGAGGTGGCTTCTGGCATAAGAGTGAGGAAGTAATTCCTAGGCAGAGAACAACACTTTCTATCAGGGGACAGTCTTGGCTTGACTACAGATTATGAATGGGTTGTGATGTGCTCATGTATGAAAACCTGCAATAAGTCTGATGTTTATGAGGAGTTCTGAGGATTCTTCTGGCACATCTTTTGGACTTGTGAATTACTTCTCTTCTCCTAGACAGTTTTATAAGGAGATCTATTATTCATAGCTGAATATCCAAGGACTGGATGAAGAAACTTACTGCATCCCAACTACTAGGAGAAGCAGAAAGAGTGGAAGTAAAATTTTTGCCACAGAAGCAGGTGATACTCAGTCTCCAACTGAGCCAGCTTCAGGCAACCTGAGGCCATTTATGGGATGAAGAGGGATAAAGAAATTCCTGGAAATATAAGAAATATTTATATTAGTGAGGATGCTTGGATAGGACAAATATTTGTGGTGACATATAAAAGTTGCATGCAGGGAGATCTGTTCCTACTAGGACCAAATTACAAAGGCACATCCCTGTAGGTTCTTATGGCCAAACATGAACACTAGAGCTATGCTTCCCCTGACAAGACTTAGAAGATTGGTCA
Source organism: Urocitellus parryii (assembly GCF_045843805.1). Lineage (NCBI taxonomy): Eukaryota > Metazoa > Chordata > Mammalia > Rodentia > Sciuridae > Urocitellus > Urocitellus parryii. Next base: position 181,443,438 of record NC_135531.1, read on the forward strand.
CATGTGGGTATCAGGACCTCCATAAAAGTACTTTACCTGTGATAACTCTAGGATCAGTTTTCTAAAGTTGAGATAAATTTTCTTTTAAAGTAGGTGAATCAGGATAAAAACTTGCCTTTTACACACAACCTGAGGATATTCTTGTTACAAAAACAGAGGAAGAATGTCCTAAAAGAAGCCTAGGTTCTCCTGGTCATTGGATGTCATTGGTCTCAAGTTTGGGTCTGGGTGTGAAATTCATATGGATGGATAAGTGCACCCAGGATGAGGACTTGGAAAGTCACATCACTCAGGGTTGTTCTGGCCTATGATTTTCTTACTGGAATAATCCCCCCTGTCAGGACTTCAGAGCTGTATTGGTCACAGATGGGAGCCAGGGGATGGACTGAGAAGTTTGCTCTGCCTTCATTACTATTAGAAGGATGGTAAGCTAAATAGAATGCTTCCCACAGAAATTGAGGACAGCTGGGATTTAAGGTTTCTGGTTTCAGGCATTCTGAAATAATTCGTGGCAGAATAGGGAGCAGGAAATTCGGGGTGGGAGAGGGAATTTTTTCTCCGAGGAAGTGTCGTTGACTTGGCCCCAGGTTGGGCTGGGAACCATGTAAGAGTGGAAACCAGCACCCAGTCTGGGGCCCCAGAAAGTCACAATCCTGAGTGTTCTCTTGGTCCAATATTGGCACATTGGATTAATAATCCTACTCTGGACAAACTTAAAAGGAATTTGATTAGGCACAGTTTGGGACCCATATGCTAGATGAAGAGATGCTGTCTTGAGCAAGTTCCTGGGAAAATCTGGTTAAACTGAAGTACACTTTTTTCCATAGGAATTGGTGATGACCAGGATATAACAGCATCAGTGTCAGGACATATTAGACAATTGCTGTCAGAATAAAGAGGAATGAATTCTTGGGAGGAGCAGAAGAGTTTCTCTGAAGTTGTGAACTTGGCTTGGCTGCAGGCTGTTGGCCAGTGGTGACATGTCCTTGTTCGGAAACTTGCATCCATACTGCTGTCCCAGAATCACATTTATTAAGGTCCTTTGGGCCCTAACTTGGGGCATTAAATTACCTAGCCAATCTAGGGAAGGTCATTAATTGCCAGCTGGTGCTCAGGGGCTGTACGAAGAGACTGGTGCCTCTTGAACTGCTAGTTCCAAGACACAGCACAACAAAAAGAATAAAGCCTAGACTGCATGCTAAGTTCTGGAGGCATAGTATTCAGGGTAACAGTGAGCCAGGCTTGGTTCTATCATTGGCAGAAGATCGGGGTTGATGCTCATGACAAAGTGTGGCATCACCTAACACCCTCAGTACCTTTGCTGGTCTCTGCCTTAGCCAAGGCCACTACAAGGAGCAGAAAAGTGTCTAAATATGCACTTGAATGCAAGGTAGCTTTAGTGAACTGTTGCAGCTTTCCTGCACACCCTGAACTGTGGGAGCTCCACCTCCCAGGTAAGATCATGCAACAACAACATCATAGGAACCACGCCCACCTGGGTTTAGGGGGGTCTGAAAATTCCCACTGTCATACCTTCCCTTCCCTTCACACTTGTGCTTAAAAGGAGGGTTGGATTCCTAGGTTTCTGACAAGACCCTAGTTCTCCCACATTAACTGGAAATTGTCTCCTCAGATCTGCCAAGAAAATTTCCCCTGAGCCATGTGGCATTGTGTGTGCATGCAATGCCCTGTGATCTGTAAAAACTGTGAGGTGTTTAGGACTTCCTGACTTCCCCTAGGCTGTGCCTCTCTGGGAAGTTGCTTTACCACAGGACTTCTCAGCAGGTCAGACCTACGTCTAGGCCAAGGGGTGGAAATATTTCTTTATTTGTACCTTCTATTCCACCCTGGTTATATTGTGCATGTACAAATCATGATCAAAGTGAAGTTGATGCAGATATACTAATGTGCTTCTTTCCACCAATCAGAACTGTCATTCTAACTCTTATACCCATGGCACATTTTTAGTAATACCAATAGCTTCCTCAATGTACTTTCATGACAAACATTTGTTGTTTCCTTTAAAGTTCAAAACTTGTCTGGACTCATTGGTACATGCATTTAATTCCAAGTGACTCAAGAGACAGAGGCAAGAGGATTCCACGTTGAAGGCAAGTACCAGCAACTTAGTGAGATGGCCTCAAAACTAAAAATAAGCAAGGCCTGCAGATGTAACTATATTATAGACTGACTCTGTGTTCTTTTTCCAGAACTATAAAATAAATAAATAAGCTAATTAATTAAATTTAAAGGGTAAAACTATTTAAAAACGTAGGAAAAGTTTAAGTGTTTGATTACATTAGACTACAAAACCCTGGTACCACCTACTAATGATTCTCTGCTTACTCTTTTCCCTAGAGTGCTCACTGGAGGCTATGGGAGAACATATATGGAGACCTACAAGCCATTTTCAAACTACATATATTTGGCCACAATGAGCACTGGCCCTGATGCTTTCAAATGAATAATATAAACCTGGTAATGCTACAGGGAACAATTCCCAACACTCTGTCATCTTAGTAAGAACCTTCCTTTGGATCCCTCTGCCTCTTGTGATTCATTGCTTCTCATACAAGTTGTTTTCAAACTGCACATATTCAGTCAAACTATGTGGTTAACCTACTAAGCCAACACAAAGAATGTGAATCTGTTGCTATAACAGGAAAAATCACAATGACCTCTCTGTGAATGAAAGTACCTGCCTTTGAGATCTCCCAGCCAATACCCTTTCTTTGTGTGTGTTTGGGGTGAGGGGGATTACTAGGGATTGAATTTGGGGGCACCTGACCACTGAGCCAAATCGCCAGCCCTATTCTGTGTTTTTTATTCGTTGTTCAAAACGTTACAATGCTCTTGACATATCATATTTCATACATTTGATTCAAGTGGGTTATGAACTCCCATTTTTACCATGTGTACACATTGCAGATTCACATTGGTTACACATCCATGTTTATACATACTTTCATACTAGTGTCTGTTGTATTCTGCTTCCTCTCCTATCCCCTTCCTATCCCCCCTCCCTTCCCATCCCCTCCCATCACCTCTCTCTACCCCATCTACTGTAATTCATTTCTCTCTTTTTTCCCTTTCCCCTCATATCCTCTTATATGTAATTTTGTATAAAATTGAGGGTCTCCTTCCATTTCCATGCAATTCCCCTTCTCTCTCCCATTCCCTCCCATCTCTCATCCCTGTTTAATGGTAATCTTCTTCTCATGCTCTTCCTCCCTGCTCTATTTTGAGTTGCCCTCCTTATATCAAAGAAGACATTTGTTTTTTAGGGATTGGCTAGCTTCACTTAGCATAATCTGCTCTAATGCCATCCATTTCCCTGCAAATGCCATGATTTCATCATTTTTTAGTGCTAAGTAATATTCCATTGTGTATAAATGCCACTTTTTTTTATCCATTCATCTATTGACGGGCATCTAGGTTGGTTCCACATTCTACCTATTGTGAATTGTGCTGCTATGAACATTGATGTAGCTGTATCCCTATAGTATGCTCTTTTTAGGTCTTTGGGGAATAATCCACGAAGGGGAATAAGCTGGGTTGAATGGTGGTTCCATTCCCAGCTTTCCAAGGAATCTCCATACTGCTTTCCAGATGGGCTGCACCGATTTGCAGTTCCACCAGCAACATATAAGTGTACCCTTTTCCCCACTTCCTTGACAGCACTTGTTGTTTGACTTCATAATGGCTGCCATTCTTACTGGAGTGAGATGGTATCTTAGAGTGGTTTTAATTTGCATTTCTCTGATTGCTAGAGATGGTGAGCATTTTTTTCGTGTATTTGTTGATTAATTGTATATCCTTCTCTGAGAAGTGTCTGTTGTCCTTGGCCCATTTGTTGATTGGGTTATTTGTTTTCTTATTGTTTAATTTTTTGAGTTCTTTGTATACTACGGATATTAGGGCTCTATCTGAAGTGTGAGGAGTGAAAATTTTTACTCCTATTCTGTATTTTATTTAGAGATAGGATTTCACGGATTTGCCTAAAACTAGTCCTATATGCTGCCAGGTTCAAGGGAGCATTGGAGCGTGGGTTTCCTCTGGCCTTTCCAACCTGTATGACCCCTTGCAAAATGGTCTCCATGCCAGAAATTCTCTGTGCCAGAAATTCTGCTAATTTGTTAGGCTCAGTTTAGAGCTCTTGGTTGGTGTCTGCTGAATTCATGTATTGGACTTAGCGGCAAACTCATGGATCTAAGTTCCCAATCCAGATTGAGTGCTACTGTTGCATGGAGATACCAAAATGTCTCCATACTGGGCTTAGACAGACCCAGCTGAATTTCATGCATTTTAATGAGCAAATAGCCTCTAGATCAGCTCAGCGAAGGCTTCCCCTCTGATCCGGGGATTTCCCATGCCAAGAATTCCCCAGCACTTTTTACTATTTTTCCATTTTCTCTACTAATTTTCCTCACAATTTCCAGGGGCTCAGCTAAAATTCTATTCTCATCTTTGTCGGATGTACCGTCAGTTTCCCAGTCTTCAAGGTTATCTGTCCACTATTGAGTATCAGTAAAGTGCTTTTTTTCACTCCTCTCAGAGAGAAATAGTTTTCTCACTGAGTTCAGAGTCATAGAGCTGTGAGAAAGGCCACTTTCCACTAATCCCAATGGAATATTGCTCAGCCATAAAGAAGAATAAAATTATAGCATTTGCTGACAAATGGATGGAATAGAGAATATCTTGGTAAGCAAAATAAGCAATCCTCATCCCCCTCCAAGAAAAGGCCCCATATTCTCTCTGTGGATACTATCATACAATAAGGAGCAGGGGGATGAAAGAATATACATACAATTGATTAGAAAAAAAAACATACAGGGAAGGGAGAATGGATGGGAATAGGAAAGACAATAGAATGGATCAAAAATAACACTCCTATATTCATATATGAATATAAGACAAATGAATCTGAGTATCATGTCCAATTGCAACAATGGGATGCTAATTAGAATAAGTCATGCTTAATGTATGTGCAATATTTCAAAATAAAATCTACTGTCCTGTAGATCTAAAAGGAACAGTTTTTTAATGAAAATAAATAAATAAATGAAATAACAGTAGTGGTGGACAAAGGTACGAAGGGGACGGAAGAAAGTATGAAAAGAGGGAGTACTGAGTATTGAAATGAAGAAAACTATGTGTACTTATGAAAATGTTAACCATGATCCCACCATTATTTATAACTGGAACGCACTAAAAAACAAAAACAGGTTCAGAATTTGTCGTATTTTTTTAAATCATTGAAATTAAATAGTAGTACATTTAACTAAAAAATCTAAACTTATTATAACAACGTCAAATCTGTAAAATATGTATTCTATGTAAATAAATTATATAAATAAATTATTTAAGACATAATTAAATAAAAACAAACTAAACACAGTATAAAAATGTAATTAATTAAGAAAAATTAAAAATAAGCCATTGAACCGGAAGTCTCCTGTCTATCAACCCCCGCCCTCACCATTGTTGCCTCTGATTCTGTAGCTGCTAGCCTGAGATCACCTGGACATCTTCTTTGCTGGGCTACTGCAGAAGTCACTGCTGTGCTAGAGGTCTCCTCACTAGGCAAGGCCTCAGTTACCTCTCAGGTGAATTCCTTTACTAACTCCGAGGTAGCTGCTGCAGAACCGGAAGTGTCCTGTCAATCAACCGCCTCCTGCACCATAACTGCCATTGCTGTCTCTGATTCTCCTGCAGCCAGTCCAAGATCACCTAGAGATCTTTTTTCTGGGTTGCCGAAGAAGTCACTGCCATGCTGGAGGTCTGCTCTCTGGGGAAGGCCTCAGTTACCTCTGAGGTGAATTTCTTTGCTAACACTAAGGTAGCTACTGCTAAATCAGAAGTGTCCTGTCAATCAAACGCCGCCTGCACTGCAATTGCCATTGCTGTCTCTGATTCTGCTGCAGCAAGCCTAAGACCACCTAGAGTCTTTTTTCTGGGTTGCTGCAGAAGTCACTGCCATTCTAGAGGTCTCCTCTCTGGGCAAGGCCTGTTACCTCTGAGGTGAATTCCTTTGCTTACTCTGAGGTAGCTGCTGCTAATCCTGAAGTGTCCTGTCAATCAACCGCTGCCAGCACTGCAACTGCCATTGCTGTCTCTGATTCTGCTGCAGCCAGCCTAAGATAACCTAGAGATCTTTGATCTGGGTTGCTGCAGAAATCACTGCCATGCCAGAGGGCTCCTCTCTGGGCAAGGCCTCAGTTACCTCTCAGGTGAATTCCTTTGCTAACTCGGAGGTAGCTGCTGCTGAATCGGAAGTGTCCTGTCAATCAAACACCGCCTGCACCGCAACTGCCATTGCTGTCTCTGATTCTGCTGCAGCCAGCCTAAAATCACGTAGAGATCTTTTTTCTGGGTTGCTGCAGAAGTCACTGCCGTGCTAGAGGTCTCCTCTCTGGGCAAGGCCTGTTACCTCTCAGGTGAATTCCTTTGCTAACTCTGAGGTACCTGCTGCTGAACAGGAAGTGTCCTGTCAATCAACCGCCACTGACACCGCAAATGCCATATTGCTGTCTCTGAATCCGCTGCGCAAGCCATTCTAAGATCACCTAGAGATCTTTTTTCTGGGTTGCCACAGAATTCACTACCGTGCTGGAGGTCTCCTCTCTGGGTAAGGCCTCAGTTACCTCTGAGGTGAATTCCTTTGCTAACTCGGAGGTAGCTGCTGCTGAACCGGAAGTGTCCTGTCAATCAACCGCCGCCTGCACCGCAACTGCCATTGCTGTCTCTGATTCTGCTGCAGCCAGTCTAAGATCACCTAGAGATCTTTTTTCTGGGTTGCCGCAGAAGTCACTGCCATGCTGGAGGTCTGCTCTCTGGGGAAGGCCTCAGTTACCTCTGAGGTGAATTTCTTTGCTAACACCCAGGTAGCTGCTGCTGAATCGGAAGTGTCCTGTCAATCAACCGCCGCCCACACTGAAACTGCCATTGCTGTCTCTGATTCTGCTGCAGCCAGCCTAAGATCACCTAGAGATCTTATTTCTGGGTTGCTGCAGAAGTCACTGCCATGCTAGAGGTCTCCTCTCTGGGCTAGGCCTGTTTCCTTTGAGGTGAATTCCTTTGCTAACTCTGAGGTAGCTGCTGCTAAATCTGATGTGTCCTGTCAATCAACCGCTGCCTGCACCGCAACTGCCATTGCTGTCTCTGATTCTGCTGCAGCCAGTCTAAGATCATCTGGAGGTCTTCTTTCCCGGCTGCCTCAGAAGTCACTGCCGTGCTAGAAGTCACCCCTCCGGGCAAGGCCTCAGTTACCTCTCAGGTGAATTCCTTTGCTAACTCCGAGGTAGCTGCTGCTGAACCGGAAGTCACCTGTCAATCGACCGCCACCAACACCTCAACCGCCATTGCTGTCTGTGAATCCTCTGCCACCAGCCAGTCTAGATCACCTGGAGGTCTTCTCTCCGGGCTGCCTCAGAAGTCACTGCCTTGCTAGAGGTCTCCTCTCTCGGGCAAGGCCTCAGTTATCTCTGAGGTGAATTCCTTTGCTAACTCCGAGGTAGCTGCTGCTGAACCGGAAGTGTCCTGTCAGTCAACTGCCACCTGCACCACAACCACCACTGCTGTCTCTGATTCTGCTGCATCCTGCCGAATATCACCAAGAGATCTTTTTTCTGGGTTGCTGCAGAAGTCACTGCCGTGCTGGAGGTCTCCTCTCTAGGCAAGGCCTCAGATACCTCTCAGGTGAATTCCTTTGCTAACACGGAGGTAGCTCCTGCTGAATCGGAAGTGTCCTGTCAATCAAACCCCGCCTGCACCGCAACTGCCATTGCTGTCTCTGATTCTGCTGCAGCCAGTCTAAGATCACCTAGAGATCTTTTTTCTGGGTTGCCGGAGAAGTCACTGCCATGCTGGAGTCCTCCTCTCTGGGCAAGGCCTCAGTTACCTCTGAGGAGAATGCCTTTTCTAACTCCCAGGTAGGTGCTGCTGAACCGGAAGTGTCCTGTCAATCAACCACCGCCAGCACCGCAACTGCCATTGCTGTCTCTGATTCTGCTGCAGCCAGCCTAAAATCACGTAGAGATCTTTTTTCTGGGTTGCTGCAGAAGTCACTGCCGTGCTAGAGGTCTCCTCTCCGGGCAAGGCCTCAGTTACCTCTCAGGTGAATTCCTTTGCTAACTCCGAGGTAGCTGCTGCTGAACCGGAAGTCAACTGTCAATCGACCGCCACCAACACCTCAACCGCCATTGCTGTCTGTGAATCCTCTGCCACCAGCCAGTCTAGATCACCTGGAGGTCTTCTCTCCCGGCTGCCTCAGAAGTCACTGCCTTGCTAGAGGTCTCCTCTCTCGGGCAAGGCCTCAGTTATCTCTGAGGTGAATTCCTTTGCTAACTCCGAGGTAGCTGCTGCTGAACCGGAAGTGTCCTGTGAGTCAACTGCCACCTGCACCAAAACCGCCACTGCTGTCTCTGATTCTGCTGCAGCCAGCCAAATATCACCAAGAGATCTTTTTTCTGGGTTGCTGCAGAAGTCACTGCCGTGCTGGAGGTCTCCTCTCTAGGCAAGGCCTCAGTTACCTCTCAGGTGAATTCCTTTGCTAACTCGGAGGTAGCTGCTGCTAAATCTGAAGTGTCCTGTCAATCAACCGCTGCCTGCACCGCAACTGCCATTGCTGTCTCTGATTCTGCTGCAGCCAGTCTAAGATCACCTGGAGGTCTTCTTTCCCGGTTGCCTCAGAAGTTACTGCCTTGCTAGAGGTCTCCTCTCTGGGCAAGGCCTCAGGTACCTCGCAAGTGAATTCCTTTGTAATTCCGAGGTAGCTGCTCCTGAACTGGAAGTCTCCTGTCCTGTCAATCAACCGCCACAGGCACCCAACAGCCATTGCTGTCTCTGATTCCAGTGCTGCCAGCCAGCCTAAGATCACCTAGAGATCTTTTTTCTGGGTTGCCGGAGAAGTCACTGCTGTGCTGGAGGCCTCCTCTCTGGGCAAGGCCTCAGTTACCTCTGAGGAGAATGCCTTTTCTAACTCCGAGGTAGGTGCTGCTGAACCGGAAGTGTCCTGTCAATCAACCACCGCCAGCACCGCAACTGCCATTGCTGTCTCTGATTCTGCTGCAGCCAGCCTAAAATCACGTAGAGATCTTTTTTCTGGGTTGCTGCAGAAGTCACTGCCGTGCTAGAGGTCTCCTCTCTGGGCAAGGCCTGTTACCTCTCAGGTGAATTCCTTTGCTAACTCTGAGGTACCTGCTGCTGAACAGGAAGTGTCCTGTCAATCAACCGCCACTGACACCGCAAATGCCATATTGCTGTCTCTGAATCCGCTGCGCAAGCCATTCTAAGATCACCTAGAGATCTTTTTTCTGGGTTGCCACAGAATTCACTACCGTGCTGGAGGTCTCCTCTCTGGGTAAGGCCTCAGTTACCTCTGAGGTGAATTCCTTTGCTAACTCGGAGGTAGCTGCTGCTGAACCGGAAGTGTCCTGTCAATCAACCGCCGCCTGCACCGCAACTGCCATTGCTGTCTCTGATTCTGCTGCAGCCAGTCTAAGATCACCTAGAGATCTTTTTTCTGGGTTGCCGCAGAAGTCACTGCCATGCTGGAGGTCTGCTCTCTGGGGAAGGCCTCAGTTACCTCTGAGGTGAATTTCTTTGCTAACACCCAGGTAGCTGCTGCTGAATCGGAAGTGTCCTGTCAATCAACCGCCGCCCACACTGAAACTGCCATTGCTGTCTCTGATTCTGCTGCAGCCAGGCTAAGATCACCTAGAGATCCTTTTTCTGGGTTGCCGCAGAAGTCGCTGCCATGCTGGAGTCCTCCTCTCTGGGAAAGGCCTCAGTTACCTCTGAGGAGAATGCCTTTTCTAACTCCGAGGTAGGTGCTGCTGAACCGGAAGTGTCCTGTCAATCAACCACAGCCTGCACCGCAACTGCCATTGCTGTCTCTGATTCTGCTGCAGCCAGCCTAAAATCACGTAGAGATCTTTTTTCTGGGTTGCTGCAGAAGTCACTGCCGTGGTAGAGGTCTCCTCTCTGGGCAAGGCCTGTTACCTCTGAGGTGAATTCCTTTGTTAACTCTGAGGTACCTGCTGCTGAACAGGAAGTGTCCTGTCAATCAACCGCCACTGGCACCACAAATGCCATATTGCTGTCTCTGAATCCGCTGCGCAAGCCATTCTAAGATCACCTAGAGATCTTTTTTCTGGGTTGCCACAGAATTCACTACCGTGCTGGAGGTCTCCTCTCTGGGCAAGGCCTCAGTTACCTCTGAGGTGAATTCCTTTGCTAACTCGGAGGTACCTGCTGCTGAACCGGAAGTGTCCTGTCAATCAACCGCCGCCAGCACCGCAACTGCCATTGCTGACTCTGATACTGCTACAGCCAGCCTAAGATCACCTAGAGATCTTTTTTCTGGGTTGCTGCAGAAGTCCCTGCGGTGCTAGAGGTCTCCTCTCTGGGCAAGGCCTGTTACCGCTGAAGTGAATTCCATTGCTAACTCTGAGGTACCTGCTGCTGAACAGGAAGTGTCCTGTCAATCAACCGCCACCAACACTGCAACAGCCATTGCTGTCTCTGAATCCTCTGCAGCCAGCAAGTCTAGGATCACCTGGAGGTCTTCTTTCCCGGCTGCCTCAGAAGTCACTGCCGTGCTAGAGGTCTCCTCTCCGGGCAAGGCCTCAGTTACCTCTCAGGTGAATTCCTTTGCTAACTCAGAGGTAGCTGTTGCTGAACCGGAAGTCACCTGTCAATCGACCGCCACCAACACCTCAACCGCCATTGCTGTCTGTGAATCCTCTGCCACCAGCCAGTCTAGATCACCTGGAGGTCTTCTCTCCCGGCTGCCTCAGAAGTCACTGCCTTGCTAGAGGTCTCCTCTCTCGGGCAAGGCCTCAGTTATCTCTGAGGTGAATTCCTTTGCTAACTCCGAGGTAGCTGCTGCTGAACCGGAAGTGTCCTGTCAGTCAACTGCCACCTGCACCACAACCACCACTGCTGTCTCTGATTCTGCTGCATCCTGCCGAATATCACCAAGAGATCTTTTTTCTGGGTTGCTGCAGAAGTCACTGCCGTGCTGGAGGTCTCCTCTCTAGGCAAGGCCTCAGATACCTCTCAGGTGAATTCCTTTGCTAACACGGAGGTAGCTCCTGCTGAATCGGAAGTGTCCTGTCAATCAAACCCCGCCTGCACCGCAACTGCCATTGCTGTCTCTGATTCTGCTGCAGCCAGTCTAAGATCACCTAGAGATCTTTTTTCTGGGTTGCCGGAGAAGTCACTGCCATGCTGGAGTCCTCCTCTCTGGGCAAGGCCTCAGTTACCTCTGAGGAGAATGCCTTTTCTAACTCCGAGGTAGGTGCTGCTGAACCGGAAGTGTCCTGTCAATCAACCACCGCCAGCACCGCAACTGCCATTGCTGTCTCTGATTCTGCTGCAGCCAGCCTAAAATCACGTAGAGATCTTTTTTCTGGGTTGCTGCAGAAGTCACTGCCGTGCTAGAGGTCTCCTCTCCGGGCAAAGCCTCAGTTACCTCTCAGGTGAATTCCTTTGCTAACTCCGAGGTAGCTGCTGCTGAACCGGAAGTCACCTGTCAATCGACCGCCACCAACACCTCAACCGCCATTGCTGTCTGTGAATCCTCTGCCACCAGCCAGTCTAGATCACCTGGAGGTCTTCTCTCCCGGCTGCCTCAGAAGTCACTGCCTTGCTAGAGGTCTCCTCTCTCGGGCAAGGCCTCAGTTATCTCTGAGGTGAATTCCTTTGCTAACTCCGAGGTAGCTGCTGCTGAACCGGAAGTGTCCTGTGAGTCAACTGCCACCTGCACCAAAACCGCCACTGCTGTCTCTGATTCTGCTGCAGCCAGCCAAATATCACCAAGAGATCTTTTTTCTGGGTTGCTGCAGAAGTCACTGCCGTGCTGGAGGTCTCCTCTCTAGGCAAGGCCTCAGTTACCTCTCAGGTGAATTCCTTTGCTAACTCGGAGGTAGCTGCTGCTAAATCTGAAGTGTCCTGTCAATCAACCGCTGCCTGCACCGCAACTGCCATTGCTGTCTCTGATTCTGCTGCAGCCAGTCTAAGATCACCTGGAGGTCTTCTTTCCCGGTTGCCTCAGAAGTTACTGCCATGCTCGAGGTCTCCTCTCTGGGCAAGGCCTCAGGTACCTCGCAAGTGAATTCCTTTGTAATTCCGAGGTAGCTGCTCCTGAACTGGAAGTCTCCTGTCCTGTCAATCAACCGCCACAGGCACCCAACAGCCATTGCTGTCTCTGATTCCAGTGCTGCCAGCCAGCCTAAGATCACCTAGAGATCTTTTTTCTGGGTTGCCGGAGAAGTCACTGCTGTGCTGGAGGCCTCCTCTCTGGGCAAGGCCTCAGTTACCTCTGAGGAGAATGCCTTTTCTAACTCCGAGGTAGGTGCTGCTGAACCGGAAGTGTCCTGTCAATCAACCACCGCCAGCACCGCAACTGCCATTGCTGTCTCTGATTCTGCTGCAGCCAGCCTAAAATCACGTAGAGATCTTTTTTCTGGGTTGCCGCAGAAGTCACTGCCATGCTGGAGGTCTGCTCTCTGGGCAAGGCCTCAGTTACCTCTGAGGTGAATTTCTTTGCTAACACCGAGGTAGCTGCTGCTGAATCGGAAGTGTCCTGTCAATCAACTGCCGCCCACACTGAAACTGCCATTGCTGTCTCTGATTCTGCTGCAGCCAGGCTAAGATCACCTAGAGATCTTTTTTCTGGGTTGCCGCAGAATTCACTACCGTGCTGGAGGTCTCCTCTCTGGGCAAGGCCTCAGTTACCTCTGAGGTGAATTCCTTTGCTAACTCGGAGGTACCTGCTGCTGAACCGGAAGTGTCCTGTCAATCAACCGCCGCCAGCACCGCAACTGCCATTGCTGTCTCTGATACTGCTACAGCCAGCCTAAGATCACCTAGAGATCTTTTTTCTGGGTTGCTGCAGAAGTCCCTGCGGTGCTAGAGGTCTCCTCTCTGGGCAAGGCCTGTTACCGCTGAAGTGAATTCCATTGCTAACTCTGAGGTACCTGCTGCTGAACAGGAAGTGTCCTGTCAATCAACCGCCCCCAGCACTGCAACAGCCATTGCTGTCTCTGAATCCTCTGCAGCCAGCAAGTCTAGGATCACCTGGAGGTCTTCTCTCCCGGCTGCCTCAGAAGTCACTGCCTTGCTAGAGGTCTCCTCTCTCGGGCAAGGCCTCAGTTATCTCTGAGGTGAATTCCTTTGCTAACTCCGAGGTAGCTGCTGCTGAACCGGAAGTGTCCTGTGAGTCAACTGCCACCTGCACCAAAACCGCCACTGCTGTCTCTGATTCTGCTGCAGCCAGCCAAATATCACCAAGAGATCTTTTTTCTGGGTTGCTGCAGAAGTCACTGCCGTGCTGGAGGTCTCCTCTCTAGGCAAGGCCTCAGTTACCTCTCAGGTGAATTCCTTTGCTAACTCGGAGGTAGCTGCTGCTAAATCTGAAGTGTCCTGTCAATCAACCGCTGCCTGCACCGCAACTGCCATTGCTGTCTCTGATTCTGCTGCAGCCAGTCTAAGATCACCTGGAGGTCTTCTTTCCCGGTTGCCTCAGAAGTTACTGCCTTGCTAGAGGTCTCCTCTCTGGGCAAGGCCTCAGGTACCTCGCAAGTGAATTCCTTTGTAATTCCGAGGTAGCTGCTCCTGAACTGGAAGTCTCCTGTCCTGTCAATCAACCGCCACAGGCACCCAACAGCCATTGCTGTCTCTGATTCCAGTGCTGCCAGCCAGCCTAAGATCACCTAGAGATCTTTTTTCTGGGTTGCCGGAGAAGTCACTGCTGTGCTGGAGGCCTCCTCTCTGGGCAAGGCCTCAGTTACCTCTGAGGAGAATGCCTTTTCTAACTCCGAGGTAGGTGCTGCTGAACCGGAAGTGTCCTGTCAATCAACCACCGCCAGCACCGCAACTGCCATTGCTGTCTCTGATTCTGCTGCAGCCAGCCTAAAATCACGTAGAGATCTTTTTTCTGGGTTGCTGCAGAAGTCACTGCCGTGCTAGAGGTCTCCTCTCTGGGCAAGGCCTGTTACCTCTCAGGTGAATTCCTTTGCTAACTCTGAGGTACCTGCTGCTGAACAGGAAGTGTCCTGTCAATCAACCGCCACTGACACCGCAAATGCCATATTGCTGTCTCTGAATCCGCTGCGCAAGCCATTCTAAGATCACCTAGAGATCTTTTTTCTGGGTTGCCACAGAATTCACTACCGTGCTGGAGGTCTCCTCTCTGGGTAAGGCCTCAGTTACCTCTGAGGTGAATTCCTTTGCTAACTCGGAGGTAGCTGCTGCTGAACCGGAAGTGTCCTGTCAATCAACCGCCACCTGCACCGCAACTGCCATTGCTGTCTCTGATTCTGCTGCAGCCAGTCTAAGATCACCTAGAGATCTTTTTTCTGGGTTGCCGCAGAAGTCACTGCCATGCTGGAGGTCTGCTCTCTGGGGAAGGCCTCAGTTACCTCTGAGGTGAATTTCTTTGCTAACACCCAGGTAGCTGCTGCTGAATCGGAAGTGTCCTGTCAATCAACCGCCGCCCACACTGAAACTGCCATTGCTGTCTCTGATTCTGCTGCAGCCAGGCTAAGATCACCTAGAGATCCTTTTTCTGGGTTGCCGCAGAAGTCGCTGCCATGCTGGAGTCCTCCTCTCTGGGAAAGGCCTCAGTTACCTCTGAGGAGAATGCCTTTTCTAACTCCGAGGTAGGTGCTGCTGAACCGGAAGTGTCCTGTCAATCAACCACAGCCTGCACCGCAACTGCCATTGCTGTCTCTGATTCTGCTGCAGCCAGCCTAAAATCACGTAGAGATCTTTTTTCTGGGTTGCTGCAGAAGTCACTGCCGTGGTAGAGGTCTCCTCTCTGGGCAAGGCCTGTTACCTCTGAGGTGAATTCCTTTGTTAACTCTGAGGTACCTGCTGCTGAACAGGAAGTGTCCTGTCAATCAACCGCCACTGGCACCACAAATGCCATATTGCTGTCTCTGAATCCGCTGCGCAAGCCATTCTAAGATCACCTAGAGATCTTTTTTCTGGGTTGCCACAGAATTCACTACCGTGCTGGAGGTCTCCTCTCTGGGCAAGGCCTCAGTTACCTCTGAGGTGAATTCCTTTGCTAACTCGGAGGTACCTGCTGCTGAACCGGAAGTGTCCTGTCAATCAACCGCCGCCAGCACCGCAACTGCCATTGCTGACTCTGATACTGCTACAGCCAGCCTAAGATCACCTAGAGATCTTTTTTCTGGGTTGCTGCAGAAGTCCCTGCGGTGCTAGAGGTCTCCTCTCTGGGCAAGGCCTGTTACCGCTGAAGTGAATTCCATTGCTAACTCTGAGGTACCTGCTGCTGAACAGGAAGTGTCCTGTCAATCAACCGCCACCAACACTGCAACAGCCATTGCTGTCTCTGAATCCTCTGCAGCCAGCAAGTCTAGGATCACCTGGAGGTCTTCTTTCCCGGCTGCCTCAGAAGTCACTGCCGTGCTAGAGGTCTCCTCTCCGGGCAAGGCCTCAGTTACCTCTCAGGTGAATTCCTTTGCTAACTCAGAGGTAGCTGTTGCTGAACCGGAAGTCACCTGTCAATCGACCGCCACCAACACCTCAACCGCCATTGCTGTCTGTGAATCCTCTGCCACCAGCCAGTCTAGATCACCTGGAGGTCTTCTCTCCCGGCTGCCTCAGAAGTCACTGCCTTGCTAGAGGTCTCCTCTCTCGGGCAAGGCCTCAGTTATCTCTGAGGTGAATTCCTTTGCTAACTCCGAGGTAGCTGCTGCTGAACCGGAAGTGTCCTGTCAGTCAACTGCCACCTGCACCACAACCACCACTGCTGTCTCTGATTCTGCTGCATCCTGCCGAATATCACCAAGAGATCTTTTTTCTGGGTTGCTGCAGAAGTCACTGCCGTGCTGGAGGTCTCCTCTCTAGGCAAGGCCTCAGATACCTCTCAGGTGAATTCCTTTGCTAACACGGAGGTAGCTCCTGCTGAATCGGAAGTGTCCTGTCAATCAAACCCCGCCTGCACCGCAACTGCCATTGCTGTCTCTGATTCTGCTGCAGCCAGTCTAAGATCACCTAGAGATCTTTTTTCTGGGTTGCCGGAGAAGTCACTGCCATGCTGGAGTCCTCCTCTCTGGGCAAGGCCTCAGTTACCTCTGAGGAGAATGCCTTTTCTAACTCCGAGGTAGGTGCTGCTGAACCGGAAGTGTCCTGTCAATCAACCACCGCCAGCACCGCAACTGCCATTGCTGTCTCTGATTCTGCTGCAGCCAGCCTAAAATCACGTAGAGATCTTTTTTCTGGGTTGCTGCAGAAGTCACTGCCGTGCTAGAGGTCTCCTCTCCGGGCAAAGCCTCAGTTACCTCTCAGGTGAATTCCTTTGCTAACTCCGAGGTAGCTGCTGCTGAACCG
Source organism: Urocitellus parryii (assembly GCF_045843805.1). Taxonomy (NCBI): domain Eukaryota; kingdom Metazoa; phylum Chordata; class Mammalia; order Rodentia; family Sciuridae; genus Urocitellus; species Urocitellus parryii. The sequence goes on from NC_135531.1 coordinate 181,459,803, forward strand.
GAAGTCACCTGTCAATCGACCGCCACCAACACCTCAACCGCCATTGCTGTCTGTGAATCCTCTGCCACCAGCCAGTCTAGATCACCTGGAGGTCTTCTCTCCCGGCTGCCTCAGAAGTCACTGCCTTGCTAGAGGTCTCCTCTCTCGGGCAAGGCCTCAGTTATCTCTGAGGTGAATTCCTTTGCTAACTCCGAGGTAGCTGCTGCTGAACCGGAAGTGTCCTGTGAGTCAACTGCCACCTGCACCAAAACCGCCACTGCTGTCTCTGATTCTGCTGCAGCCAGCCAAATATCACCAAGAGATCTTTTTTCTGGGTTGCTGCAGAAGTCACTGCCGTGCTGGAGGTCTCCTCTCTAGGCAAGGCCTCAGTTACCTCTCAGGTGAATTCCTTTGCTAACTCGGAGGTAGCTGCTGCTAAATCTGAAGTGTCCTGTCAATCAACCGCTGCCTGCACCGCAACTGCCATTGCTGTCTCTGATTCTGCTGCAGCCAGTCTAAGATCACCTGGAGGTCTTCTTTCCCGGTTGCCTCAGAAGTTACTGCCATGCTCGAGGTCTCCTCTCTGGGCAAGGCCTCAGGTACCTCGCAAGTGAATTCCTTTGTAATTCCGAGGTAGCTGCTCCTGAACTGGAAGTCTCCTGTCCTGTCAATCAACCGCCACAGGCACCCAACAGCCATTGCTGTCTCTGATTCCAGTGCTGCCAGCCAGCCTAAGATCACCTAGAGATCTTTTTTCTGGGTTGCCGGAGAAGTCACTGCTGTGCTGGAGGCCTCCTCTCTGGGCAAGGCCTCAGTTACCTCTGAGGAGAATGCCTTTTCTAACTCCGAGGTAGGTGCTGCTGAACCGGAAGTGTCCTGTCAATCAACCACCGCCAGCACCGCAACTGCCATTGCTGTCTCTGATTCTGCTGCAGCCAGCCTAAAATCACGTAGAGATCTTTTTTCTGGGTTGCCGCAGAAGTCACTGCCATGCTGGAGGTCTGCTCTCTGGGCAAGGCCTCAGTTACCTCTGAGGTGAATTTCTTTGCTAACACCGAGGTAGCTGCTGCTGAATCGGAAGTGTCCTGTCAATCAACTGCCGCCCACACTGAAACTGCCATTGCTGTCTCTGATTCTGCTGCAGCCAGGCTAAGATCACCTAGAGATCTTTTTTCTGGGTTGCCGCAGAAGTCGCTGCCATGCTGGAGTCCTCCTCTCTGGGCAAGGCCTCAGTTACCTCTGAGGAGAATGCCTTTTCTAACTCCGAGGTAGGTGCTGCTGAACCGGAAGTGTCCTGTCAATCAACCACAGCCTGCACCGCAACTGCCATTGCTGTCTCTGATTCTGCTGCAGCCAGCCTAAAATCACGTAGAGATCTTTTTTCTGGGTTGCTGCAGAAGTCACTGCCGTGCTAGAGGTCTCCTCTCTGGGCAAGGCCTGTTACCTCTGAGGTGAATTCCTTTGCTAACTCTGAGGTACCTGCTGCTGAACAGGAAGTGTCCTGTCAATCAACCGCCACTGACACCACAAATGCCATATTGCTGTCTCTGAATCCGCTGCGCAAGCCATTCTAAGATCACCTAGAGATCTTTTTTCTGGGTTGCCACAGAATTCACTACCGTGCTGGAGGTCTCCTCTCTGGGCAAGGCCTCAGTTACCTCTGAGGTGAATTCCTTTGCTAACTCGGAGGTACCTGCTGCTGAACCGGAAGTGTCCTGTCAATCAACCGCCGCCAGCACCGCAACTGCCATTGCTGTCTCTGATACTGCTACAGCCAGCCTAAGATCACCTAGAGATCTTTTTTCTGGGTTGCTGCAGAAGTCCCTGCGGTGCTAGAGGTCTCCTCTCTGGGCAAGGCCTGTTACCGCTGAAGTGAATTCCATTGCTAACTCTGAGGTACCTGCTGCTGAACAGGAAGTGTCCTGTCAATCAACCGCCCCCAGCACTGCAACAGCCATTGCTGTCTCTGAATCCTCTGCAGCCAGCAAGTCTAGGATCACCTGGAGGTCTTCTTTCCCGGCTGCCTCAGAAGTCACTGCCGTGCTAGAGGTCTCCTCTCCGGGCAAGGCCTCAGTTACCTCTCAGGTGAATTCCTTTGCTAACTCCGAGGTAGCTGCTGCTGAACCGGAAGTCACCTGTCAATCGACCGCCACCAACACCTCAACCGCCATTGCTGTCTGTGAATCCTCTGCCACCAGCCAGTCTAGATCACCTGGAGGTCTTCTCTCCCGGCTGCCTCAGAAGTCACTGCCTTGCTAGAGGTCTCCTCTCTCGGGCAAGGCCTCAGTTATCTCTGAGGTGAATTCCTTTGCTAACTCCGAGGTAGCTGCTGCTGAACCGGAAGTGTCCTGTCAGTCAACTGCCACCTGCTCCACAACCACCACTGCTGTCTCTGATTCTGCTGCATCCTGCCGAATATCACCAAGAGATCTTTTTTCTGGGTTGCTGCAGAAGTCACTGCCGTGCTGGAGGTCTCCTCTCTAGGCAAGGCCTCAGATACCTCTCAGGTGAATTCCTTTGCTAACACGGAGGTAGCTCCTGCTGAATCGGAAGTGTCCTGTCAATCAAACCCCGCCTGCACCGCAACTGCCATTGCTGTCTCTGATTCTGCTGCAGCCAGTCTAAGATCACCTAGAGATCTTTTTTCTGGGTTGCCGGAGAAGTCACTGCCATGCTGGAGTCCTCCTCTCTGGGCAAGGCCTCAGTTACCTCTGAGGAGAATGCCTTTTCTAACTCCGAGGTAGGTGCTTCTGAACCGGAAGTGTCCTGTCAATCAACCACCTCCAGCACCGCAACTGCCATTGCTGTCTCTGATTCTGCTGCAGCCAGCCTAAAATCACGTAGAGATCTTTTTTCTGGGTTGCTGCAGAAGTCACTGCCGTGCTAGAGGTCTCCTCTCCGGGCAAGGCCTCAGTTACCTCTCAGGTGAATTCCTTTGCTAACTCCGAGGTAGCTGCTGCTGAACCGGAAGTCAACTGTCAATCGACCGCCACCAACACCTCAACCGCCATTGCTGTCTGTGAATCCTCTGCCACCAGCCAGTCTAGATCACCTGGAGGTCTTCTCTCCCGGCTGCCTCAGAAGTCACTGCCTTGCTAGAGGTCTCCTCTCTCGGGCAAGGCCTCAGTTATCTCTGAGGTGAATTCCTTTGCTAACTCCGAGGTAGCTGCTGCTGAACCGGAAGTGTCCTGTGAGTCAACTGCCACCTGCACCAAAACCGCCACTGCTGTCTCTGATTCTGCTGCAGCCAGCCAAATATCACCAAGAGATCTTTTTTCTGGGTTGCTGCAGAAGTCACTGCCGTGCTGGAGGTCTCCTCTCTAGGCAAGGCCTCAGTTACCTCTCAGGTGAATTCCTTTGCTAACTCGGAGGTAGCTGCTGCTAAATCTGAAGTGTCCTGTCAATCAACCGCTGCCTGCACCGCAACTGCCATTGCTGTCTCTGATTCTGCTGCAGCCAGTCTAAGATCACCTGGAGGTCTTCTTTCCCGGTTGCCTCAGAAGTTACTGCCTTGCTAGAGGTCTCCTCTCTGGGCAAGGCCTCAGGTACCTCGCAAGTGAATTCCTTTGTAATTCCGAGGTAGCTGCTCCTGAACTGGAAGTCTCCTGTCCTGTCAATCAACCGCCACAGGCACCCAACAGCCATTGCTGTCTCTGATTCCAGTGCTGCCAGCCAGCCTAAGATCACCTAGAGATCTTTTTTCTGGGTTGCCGGAGAAGTCACTGCTGTGCTGGAGGCCTCCTCTCTGGGCAAGGCCTCAGTTACCTCTGAGGAGAATGCCTTTTCTAACTCCGAGGTAGGTGCTGCTGAACCGGAAGTGTCCTGTCAATCAACCACCGCCAGCACCGCAACTGCCATTGCTGTCTCTGATTCTGCTGCAGCCAGCCTAAAATCACGTAGAGATCTTTTTTCTGGGTTGCTGCAGAAGTCACTGCCGTGCTAGACGTCTCCTCTCTGGGCAAGGCCTGTTACCTCTGAGGTGAATTCCTTTGCTAACTCTGAGGTACCTGCTGCTGAACAGGAAGTGTCCTGTCAATCAACCGCCACTGACACCGCAAATGCCATATTGCTGTCTCTGAATCCGCTGCGCAAGCCATTCTACCATTCTAAGATCACCTAGAGATCTTTTTTCTGGGTTGCCACAGAATTCACTACCGTGCTGGAGGTCTCCTCTCTGGGTAAGGCCTCAGTTACCTCTGAGGTGAATTCCTTTGCTAACTCGGAGGTAGCTGCTGCTGAACCGGAATTGTCCTGTCAATCAACCGCCACCTGCACCGCAACTGCCATTGCTGTCTCTGATTCTGCTGCAGCCAGTCTAAGATCACCTAGAGATCTTTTTTCTGGGTTGCCGCAGAAGTCACTGCCATGCTGGAGGTCTGCTCTCTGGGCAAGGCCTCAGTTACCTCTGAGGTGAATTTCTTTGCTAACACCGAGGTAGCTGCTGCTGAATCGGAAGTGTCCTGTCAATCAACCGCCGCCCACACTGAAACTGCCATTGCTGTCTCTGATTCTGCTGCAGCCAGGCTAAGATCACCTAGAGATCTTTTTTCTGGGTTGCCGCAGAAGTCGCTGCCATGCTGGAGTCCTCCTCTCTGGGCAAGGCCTCAGTTACCTCTGAGGAGAATGCCTTTTCTAACTCCGAGGTAGGTGCTGCTGAACCGGAAGTGTCCTGTCAATCAACCACAGCCTGCACCGCAACTGCCATTGCTGTCTCTGATTCTGCTGCAGCCAGCCTAAAATCACGTAGAGATCTTTTTTCTGGGTTGCTGCAGAAGTCACTGCCGTGCTAGAGGTCTCCTCTCTGGGCAAGGCCTGTTACCTCTGAGGTGAATTCCTTTGCTAACTCTGAGGTACCTGCTGCTGAACAGGAAGTGTCCTGTCAATCAACCGCCACTGGCACCGCAAATGCCATATTGCTGTCTCTGAATCCGCTGCGCAAGCCATTCTAAGATCACCTAGAGATCTTTTTTCTGGGTTGCCACAGAATTCACTACCGTGCTGGAGGTCTCCTCTCTGGGCAAGGCCTCAGTTACCTCTGAGGTGAATTCCTTTGCTAACTCGGAGGTACCTGCTGCTGAACCGGAAGTGTCCTGTCAATCAACCGCCGCCAGCACCGCAACTGCCATTGCTGTCTCTGATTCTGCTACAGCCAGCCTAAGATCACCTAGAGATCTTTTTTCTGGGTTGCTGCAGAAGTCCCTGCGGTGCTAGAGGTCTCCTCTCTGGGCAAGGCCTGTTACCGCTGAAGTGAATTCCATTGCTAACTCTGAGGTACCTGCTGCTGAACAGGAAGTGTCCTGTCAATCAACCGCCACCAACACTGCAACAGCCATTGCTGTCTCTGAATCCTCTGCAGCCAGCAAGTCTAGGATCACCTGGAGGTCTTCTTTCCCGGCTGCCTCAGAAGTCACTGCCGTGCTAGAGGTCTCCTCTCCGGGCAAGGCCTCAGTTACCTCTCAGGTGAATTCCTTTGCTAACTCCGAGGTAGCTGCTGCTGAACCGGAAGTCACCTGTCAATCGACCGCCACCAACACCTCAACCGCCATTGCTGTCTGTGAATCCTCTGCCACCAGCCAGTCTAGATCACCTGGAGGTCTTCTCTCCCGGCTGCCTCAGAAGTCACTGCCTTGCTAGAGGTCTCCTCTCTCGGGCAAGGCCTCAGTTTTCTCTGAGGTGAATTCCTTTGCTAACTCCGAGGTAGCTGCTGCTGAACCGGAAGTGTCCTGTGAGTCAACTGCCACCTGCACCAAAACCGCCACTGCTGTCTCTGATTCTGCTGCAGCCAGCCAAATATCACCAAGAGATCTTTTTTCTGGGTTGCTGCAGAAGTCACTGCCGTGCTGGAGGTCTCCTCTCTAGGCAAGGCCTCAGTTACCTCTCAGGTGAATTCCTTTGCTAACTCGGAGGTAGCTGCTGCTAAATCTGAAGTGTCCTGTCAATCAACCGCTGCCTGCACCGCAACTGCCATTGCTGTCTCTGATTCTGCTGCAGCCAGTCTAAGATCACCTGGAGGTCTTCTTTCCCGGTTGCCTCAGAAGTTACTGCCATGCTCGAGGTCTCCTCTCTGGGCAAGGCCTCAGGTACCTCGCAAGTGAATTCCTTTGTAATTCCGAGGTAGCTGCTCCTGAACTGGAAGTCTCCTGTCCTGTCAATCAACCGCCACAGGCACCCAACAGCCATTGCTGTCTCTGATTCCAGTGCTGCCAGCCAGCCTAAGATCACCTAGAGATCTTTTTTCTGGGTTGCCGGAGAAGTCACTGCTGTGCTGGAGGCCTCCTCTCTGGGCAAGGCCTCAGTTACCTCTGAGGAGAATGCCTTTTCTAACTCCGAGGTAGGTGCTGCTGAACCGGAAGTGTCCTGTCAATCAACCACCGCCAGCACCGCAACTGCCATTGCTGTCTCTGATTCTGCTGCAGCCAGCCTAAAATCACGTAGAGATCTTTTTTCTGGGTTGCCGCAGAAGTCACTGCCATGCTGGAGGTCTGCTCTCTGGGCAAGGCCTCAGTTACCTCTGAGGTGAATTTCTTTGCTAACACCGAGGTAGCTGCTGCTGAATCGGAAGTGTCCTGTCAATCAACTGCCACCCACACTGAAACTGCCATTGCTGTCTCTGATTCTGCTGCAGCCAGGCTAAGATCACCTAGAGATCTTTTTTCTGGGTTGCCGCAGAAGTCGCTGCCATGCTGGAGTCCTCCTCTCTGGGCAAGGCCTCAGTTACCTCTGAGGAGAATGCCTTTTCTAACTCCGAGGTAGGTGCTGCTGAACCGGAAGTGTCCTGTCAATCAACCACAGCCTGCACCGCAACTGCCATTGCTGTCTCTGATTCTGCTGCAGCCAGCCTAAAATCACGTAGAGATCTTTTTTCTGGGTTGCTGCAGAAGTCACTGCCGTGCTAGAGGTCTCCTCTCTGGGCAAGGCCTGTTACCTCTGAGGTGAATTCCTTTGCTAACTCTGAGGTACCTGCTGCTGAACAGGAAGTGTCCTGTCAATCAACCGCCACTGACACCGCAAATGCCATATTGCTGTCTCTGAATCCGCTGCGCAAGCCATTCTAAGATCACCTAGAGATCTTTTTTCTGGGTTGCCACAGAATTCACTACCGTGCTGGAGGTCTCCTCTCTGGGCAAGGCCTCAGTTACCTCTGAGGTGAATTCCTTTGCTAACTCGGAGGTACCTGCTGCTGAACCGGAAGTGTCTTGTCAATCAACCGCCGCCAGCACCGCAACTGCTATTGCTGTCTCTGATACTGCTACAGCCAGCCTAAGATCACCTAGAGATCTTTTTTCTGGGTTGCTGCAGAAGTCCCTGCGGTGCTAGAGGTCTCCTCTCTGGGCAAGGCCTGTTACCGCTGAAGTGAATTCCATTGCTAACTCTGAGGTACCTGCTGCTGAACAGGAAGTGTCCTGTCAATCAACCGCCACCAACACTGCAACAGCCATTGCTGTCTCTGAATCCTCTGCAGCCAGCAAGTCTAGGATCACCTGGAGGTCTTCTTTCCCGGCTGCCTCAGAAGTCACTGCCGTGCTAGAGGTCTCCTCTCCGGGCAAGGCCTCAGTTACCTCTCAGGTGAATTCCTTTGCTAACTCCGAGGTAGCTGCTGCTGAACCGGAAGTCACCTGTCAATCGACCGCCACCAACACCTCAACCGCCATTGCTGTCTGTGAATCCTCTGCCACCAGCCAGTCTAGATCACCTGGAGGTCTTCTCTCCCGGCTGCCTCAGAAGTCACTGCCTTGCTAGAGGTCTCCTCTCTCGGGCAAGGCCTCAGTTATCTCTGAGGTGAATTCCTTTGCTAACTCCGAGGTAGCTGCTGCTGAACCGGAAGTGTCCTGTCAGTCAACTGCCACCTGCTCCACAAGAACCACTGCTGTCTCTGATTCTGCTGCATCCTGCCGAATATCACCAAGAGATCTTTTTTCTGGGTTGCTGCAGAAGTCACTGCCGTGCTGGAGGTCTCCTCTCTAGGCAAGGCCTCAGATACCTCTCAGGTGAATTCCTTTGCTAACACGGAGGTAGCTCCTGCTGAATCGGAAGTGTACTGTCAATCAAACCCCGCCTGCACCGCAACTGCCATTGCTGTCTCTGATTCTGCTGCAGCCAGTCTAAGATCACCTAGAGATCTTTTTTCTGGGTTGCCGGAGAAGTCACTGCCATGCTGGAGTCCTCCTCTCTGGGCAAGGCCTCAGTTACCTCTGAGGAGAATGCCTTTTCTAACTCCGAGGTAGGTGCTGCTGAACGGAAGTGTCCTGTCAATCAACCACCGCCAGCACCGCAACTGCCATTGCTGTCTCTGATTCTGCTGCAGCCAGCCTAAAATCACGTAGAGATCTTTTTTCTGGGTTGCTGCAGAAGTCACTGCCGTGCTAGAGGTCTCCTCTCCGGGCAAAGCCTCAGTTACCTCTCAGGTGAATTCCTTTGCTAACTCCGAGGTAGCTGCTGCTGAACCGGAAGTCAACTGTCAATCGACCGCCACCAACACCTCAACCGCCATTGCTGTCTGTGAATCCTCCTGCCACCAGCCAGTCTAGATCACCTGGAGGTCTTCTCTCCCGGCTGCCTCAGAAGTCACTGCCTTGCTAGAGGTCTCCTCTCTCGGGCAAGGCCTCAGTTATCTCTGAGGTGAATTCCTTTGCTAACTCCGAGGTAGCTGCTGCTGAACCGGAAGTGTCCTGTGAGTCAACTGCCACCTGCACCAAAACCGCCACTGCTGTCTCTGATTCTGCTGCAGCCAGCCAAATATCACCAAGAGATCTTTTTTCTGGGTTGCTGCAGAAGTCACTGCCGTGCTGGAGGTCTCCTCTCTAGGCAAGGCCTCAGTTACCTCTCAGGTGAATTCCTTTGCTAACTCGGAGGTAGCTGCTGCTAAATCTGAAGTGTCCTGTCAATCAACCGCTGCCTGCACCGCAACTGCCATTGCTGTCTCTGATTCTGCTGCAGCCAGTCTAAGATCACCTGGAGGTCTTCTTTCCCGGTTGCCTCAGAAGTTACTGCCTTGCTAGAGGTCTCCTCTCTGGGCAAGCCTCAGGTACCTCGCAAGTGAATTCCTTTGTAATTCCGAGGTAGCTGCTCCTGAACTGGAAGTCTCCTGTCCTGTCAATCAACCGCCACAGGCACCCAACAGCCATTGCTGTCTCTGATTCCAGTGCTGCAGCCAGCCTAAGATCACCTAGAGATCTTTTTTCTGGGTTGCCGGAGAAGTCACTGCTGTGCTGGAGGCCTCCTCTCTGGGCAAGGCCTCAGTTACCTCTGAGGAGAATGCCTTTTCTAACTCCGAGGTAGGTGCTGCTGAACCGGAAGTGTCCTGTCAATCAACCACCGCCAGCACCGCAACTGCCATTGCTGTCTCTGATTCTGCTGCAGCCAGCCTAAAATCACGTAGAGATCTTTTTCTGGGTTGCTGCAGAAGTCACTGCCGTGCTAGACGTCTCCTCTCTGGGCAAGGCCTGTTACCTCTGAGGTGAATTCCTTTGCTAACTCTGAGGTACCTGCTGCTGAACAGGAAGTGTCCTGTCAATCAACCGCCACTGACACCGCAAATGCCATATTGCTGTCTCTGAATCCGCTGCGCAAGCCATTCTAAGATCACCTAGAGATCTTTTTTCTGGTTGCCACAGAATTCACTACCGTGCTGGAGGTCTCCTCTCTGGGCAAGGCCTCAGTTACCTCTGAGGTGAATTCCTTTGCTAACTCGGAGGTAGCTGCTGCTGAACCGGAATTGTCCTGTCAATCAACCGCCACCTGCACCGCAACTGCCATTGCTGTCTCTGATTCTGCTGCAGCCAGTCTAAGATCACCTAGAGATCTTTTTCTGGGTTGCCGCAGAAGTCACTGCCATGCTGGAGGTCTGCTCTCTGGGGAAGGCCTCAGTTACCTCTGAGGTGAATTTCTTTGCTAACACCGAGGTAGCTGCTGCTGAATCGGAAGTGTCCTGTCAATCAACCGCCGCCCACACTGAAACTGCCATTGCTCTCTCTGATTCTGCTGCAGCAGGCTAAGATCACCTAGAGATCTTTTTTCTGGGTTGCCGCAGAAGTCGCTGCCATGCTGGAGTCCTCCTCTCTGGGCAAGGCCTCAGTTACCTCTGAGGAGAATGCCTTTTCTAACTCCGAGGTATGTGCTGCTGAACCGGAAGTGTCCTGTCAATCAACCACAGCCTGCACCGCAACTGCCATTGCTGTCTCTGATTCTGCTGCAGCCAGCCTAAAATCACGTAGAGATCTTTTTTCTGGGTTGCTGCAGAAGTCACTGCCGTGCTAGAGGTCTCCTCTCTGGGCAAGGCCTGTTACCTCTGAGGTGAATTCCTTTGCTAACTCTGAGGTACCTGCTGCTGAACAGGAAGTGTCCTGTCAATCAACCGCCACTGGCACCGCAAATGCCATATTGCTGTCTCTGAATCCGCTGCGCAAGCCATTCTAAGATCACCTAGAGATCTTTTTTCTGGGTTGCCACAGAATTCACTACCGTGCTGGAGGTCTCCTCTCTGGGCAAGGCCTCAGTTACCTCTGAGGTGAATTCCTTTGCTAACTCGGAGGTACCTGCTGCTGAACCGGAAGTGTCCTGTCAATCAACCGCCGCCAGCACCGCAACTGCCATTGCTGTCTCTGATTCTGCTACAGCCAGCCTAAGATCACCTAGAGATCTTTTTTCTGGGTTGCTGCAGAAGTCCCTGCGGTGCTAGAGGTCTCCTCTCTGGGCAAGGCCTGTTACCGCTGAAGTGAATTCCATTGCTAACTCTGAGGTACCTGCTGCTGAACAGGAAGTGTCCTGTCAATCAACCGCCACCAACACTGCAACAGCCATTGCTGTCTCTGAATCCTCTGCAGCCAGCAAGTCTAGGATCACCTGGAGGTCTTCTTTCCCGGCTGCCTCAGAAGTCACTGCCGTGCTAGAGGTCTCCTCTCCGGGCAAGGCCTCAGTTACCTCTCAGGTGAATTCCTTTGCTAACTCTGAGGTAGCTGCTGCTGAACCGGAAGTCACCTGTCAATCGACCGCCACCAACACCTCAACCGCCATTGCTGTCTGTGAATCCTCTGCCACCAGCCAGTCTAGATCACCTGGAGGTCTTCTCTCCCGGCTGCCTCAGAAGTCACTGCCTTGCTAGAGGTCTCCTCTCTCGGGCAACGCCTCAGTTATCTCTGAGGTGAATTCCTTTGCTAACTCCGAGGTAGCTGCTGCTGAACCGGAAGTGTCCTGTCAGTCAACTGCCACCTGCTCCACAACCACCACTGCTGTCTCTGATTCTGCTGCATCCTGCCGAATATCACCAAGAGATCTTTTTTCTGGGTTGCTGCAGAAGTCACTGCCGTGCTGGAGGTCTCCTCTCTAGGCAAGGCCTCAGATACCTCTCAGGTGAATTCCTTTGCTAACACGGAGGTAGCTCCTGCTGAATCGGAAGTGTCCTGTCAATCAAACCCCGCCTGCACCGCAACTGCCATTGCTGTCTCTGATTCTGCTGCACCAGTCTAAGATCACCTAGAGATCTTTTTTCTGGGTTGCCGGAGAAGTCACTGCCATGCTGGAGTCCTCCTCTCTGGGCAAGGCCTCAGTTACCTCTGAGGAGAATGCCTTTTCTAACTCCGAGGTAGGTGCTGCTGAACCGGAAGTGTCCTGTCAATCAACCACCGCCAGCACCGCAACTGCCATTGCTGTCTCTGATTCTGCTGCAGCCAGCCTAAAATCACGTAGAGATCTTTTTTCTGGGTTGCTGCAGAAGTCACTGCCGTGCTAGAGGTCTCCTCTCCGGGCCAAGCCTCAGTTACCTCTCAGGTGAATTCCTTTGCTAACTCCGAGGTAGCTGCTGCTGAACCGGAAGTCAACTGTCAATCGACCGCCACCAACACCTCAACCGCCATTGCTGTCTGTGAATCCTTTGCCACCAGCCAGTCTAGATCACCTGGAGGTCTTCTCTCCCGGCTGCCTCAGAAGTCACTGCCTTGCTAGAGGTCTCCTCTCTCGGGCAAGGCCTCAGTTATCTCTGAGGTGAATTCCTTTGCTAACTCCGAGGTAGCTGCTGCTGAACCGGAAGTGTCCTGTGAGTCAACTGCCACCTGCACCAAAACCGCCACTGCTGTCTCTGATTCTGCTGCAGCCAGCCAAATATCACCAAGAGATCTTTTTTCTGGGTTGCTGCAGAAGTCACTGCCGTGCTGGAGGTCTCCTCTCTAGGCAAGGCCTCAGTTACCTCTCAGGTGAATTCCTTTGCTAACTCGGAGGTAGCTGCTGCTAAATCTGAAGTGTCCTGTCAATCAACCGCTGCCTGCACCGCAACTGCCATTGCTGTCTCTGATTCTGCTGCAGCCAGTCTAAGATCACCTGGAGGTCTTCTTTCCCGGTTGCCTCAGAAGTTACTGCCTTGCTAGAGGTCTCCTCTCTGGGCAAGGCCTCAGGTACCTCGCAAGTGAATTCCTTTGTAATTCCGAGGTAGCTGCTCCTGAACTGGAAGTCTCCTGTCCTGTCAATCAACCGCCACAGGCACCCAACAGCCATTGCTGTCTCTGATTCCAGTGCTGCCAGCCAGCCTAAGATCACCTAGAGATCTTTTTTCTGGGTTGCCGGAGAAGTCACTGCTGTGCTGGAGGCCTCCTCTCTGGGCAAGGCCTCAGTTACCTCTGAGGAGAATGCCTTTTCTAACTCCGAGGTAGGTGCTGCTGAACCGGAAGTGTCCTGTCAATCAACCACCGCCAGCACCGCAACTGCCATTGCTGTCTCTGATTCTGCTGCAGCCAGCCTAAAATCACGTAGAGATCTTTTTTCTGGGTTGCTGCAGAAGTCACTGCCGTGCTAGACGTCTCCTCTCTGGGCAAGGCCTGTTACCTCTGAGGTGAATTCCTTTGCTAACTCTGAGGTACCTGCTGCTGAACAGGAAGTGTCCTGTCAATCAACCGCCACTGACACCGCAAATGCCATATTGCTGTCTCTGAATCCGCTGCGCAAGCCATTCTAAGATCACCTAGAGATCTTTTTTCTGGGTTGCCACAGAATTCACTACCGTGCTGGAGGTCTCCTCTCTGGGTAAGGCCTCAGTTACCTCTGAGGTGAATTCCTTTGCTAACTCGGAGGTAGCTGCTGCTGAACCGGAATTGTCCTGTCAATCAACCGCCACCTGCACCGCAACTGCCATTGCTGTCTCTGATTCTGCTGCAGCCAGTCTAAGATCACCTAGAGATCTTTTTTCTGGGTTGCCGCAGAAGTCACTGCCATGCTGGAGGTCTGCTCTCTGGGGAAGGCCTCAGTTACCTCTGAGGTGAATTTCTTTGCTAACACCGAGGTAGCTGCTGCTGAATCGGAAGTGTCCTGTCAATCAACCGCCGCCCACAATGAAACTGCCATTGCTGTCTCTGATTCTGCTGCAGCCAGGCTAAGATCACCTAGAGATCTTTTTTCTGGGTTGCCGCAGAAGTCGCTGCCATGCTGGAGTCCTCCTCTCTGGGCAAGGCCTCAGTTACCTCTGAGGAGAATGCCTTTTCTAACTCCGAGGTAGGTGCTGCTGAACCGGAAGTGTCCTGTCAATCAACCACAGCCTGCACCGCAACTGCCATTGCTGTCTCTGATTCTGCTGCAGCCAGCCTAAAATCACGTAGAGATCTTTTTTCTGGGTTGCTGCAGAAGTCACTGCCGTGCTAGAGGTCTCCTCTCTGGGCAAGGCCTGTTACCTCTGAGGTGAATTCCTTTGCTAACTCTGAGGTACCTGCTGCTGAACAGGAAGTGTCCTGTCAATCAACCGCCACTGGCACCGCAAATGCCATATTGCTGTCTCTGAATCCGCTGCGCAAGCCATTCTAAGATCACCTAGAGATCTTTTTTCTGGGTTGCCACAGAATTCACTACCGTGCTGGAGGTCTCCTCTCTGGGCAAGGCCTCAGTTACCTCTGAGGTGAATTCCTTTGCTAACTCGGAGGTACCTGCTGCTGAACCGGAAGTGTCCTGTCAATCAACCGCCGCCAGCACCGCAACTGCCATTGCTGTCTCTGATTCTGCTACAGCCAGCCTAAGATCACCTAGAGATCTTTTTTCTGGGTTGCTGCAGAAGTCCCTGCGGTGCTAGAGGTCTCCTCTCTGGGCAAGGCCTGTTACCGCTGAAGTGAATTCCATTGCTAACTCTGAGGTACCTGCTGCTGAACAGGAAGTGTCCTGTCAATCAACCGCCACCAACACTGCAACAGCCATTGCTGTCTCTGAATCCTCTGCAGCCAGCAAGTCTAGGATCACCTGGAGGTCTTCTTTCCCGGCTGCCTCAGAAGTCACTGCCGTGCTAGAGGTCTCCTCTCCGGGCAAGGCCTCAGTTACCTCTCAGGTGAATTCCTTTGCTAACTCCGAGGTAGCTGCTGCTGAACCGGAAGTCACCTGTCAATCGACCGCCACCAACACCTCAACCACCATTGCTGTCTGTGAATCCTCTGCCACCAGCCAGTCTAGATCACCTGGAGGTCTTCTCTCCCGGCTGCCTCAGAAGTCACTGCCTTGCTAGAGGTCTCCTCTCTCGGGCAAGGCCTCAGTTATCTCTGAGGTGAATTCCTTTGCTAACTCCGAGGTAGCTGCTGCTGAACCGGAAGTGTCCTGTCAGTCAACTGCCACCTGCTCCACAACCACCACTGCTGTCTCTGATTCTGCTGCATCCTGCCGAATATCACCAAGAGATCTTTTTTCTGGGTTGCTGCAGAAGTCACTGCCGTGCTGGAGGTCTCCTCTCTAGGCAAGGCCTCAGATACCTCTCAGGTGAATTCCTTTGCTAACACGGAGGTAGCTCCTGCTGAATCGGAAGTGTACTGTCAATCAAACCCCGCCTGCACCGCAACTGCCATTGCTGTCTCTGATTCTGCTGCAGCCAGTCTAAGATCACCTAGAGATCTTTTTTCTGGGTTGCCGGAGAAGTCACTGCCATGCTGGAGTCCTCCTCTCTGGGCAAGGCCTCAGTTACCTCTGAGGAGAATGCCTTTTCTAACTCCGAGGTAGGTGCTGCTGAACCGGAAGTGTCCTGTCAATCAACCACCGCCAGCACCGCAACTGCCATTGCTGTCTCTGATTCTGCTGCAGCCAGCCTAAAATCACGTAGAGATCTTTTTTCTGGGTTGCTGCAGAAGTCACTGCCGTGCTAGAGGTCTCCTCTCCGGGCAAAGCCTCAGTTACCTCTCAGGTGAATTCCTTTGCTAACTCCGAGGTAGCTGCTGCTGAACCGGAAGTCAACTGTCAATCGACCGCCACCAACACCTCAACCGCCATTGCTGTCTGTGAATCCTCTGCCACCAGCCAGTCTAGATCACCTGGAGGTCTTCTCTCCCGGCTGCCTCAGAAGTCACTGCCTTGCTAGAGGTCTCCTCTCTCGGGCAAGGCCTCAGTTATCTCTGAGGTGAATTCCTTTGCTAACTCCGAGGTAGCTGCTGCTGAACCGGAAGTGTCCTGTGAGTCAACTGCCACCTGCACCAAAACCGCCACTGCTGTCTCTGATTCTGCTGCAGCCAGCCAAATATCACCAAGAGATCTTTTTTCTGGGTTGCTGCAGAAGTCACTGCCGTGCTGGAGGTCTCCTCTCTAGGCAAGGCCTCAGTTACCTCTCAGGTGAATTCCTTTGCTAACTCGGAGGTAGCTGCTGCTAAATCTGAAGTGTCCTGTCAATCAACCGCTGCCTGCACCGCAACTGCCATTGCTGTCTCTGATTCTGCTGCAGCCAGTCTAAGATCACCTGGAGGTCTTCTTTCCCGGTTGCCTCAGAAGTTACTGCCTTGCTAGAGGTCTCCTCTCTGGGCAAGGCCTCAGGTACCTCGCAAGTGAATTCCTTTGTAATTCCGAGGTAGCTGCTCCTGAACTGGAAGTCTCCTGTCCTGTCAATCAACCGCCACAGGCACCCAACAGCCATTGCTGTCTCTGATTCCAGTGCTGCCAGCCAGCCTAAGATCACCTAGAGATCTTTTTTCTGGGTTGCCGGAGAAGTCACTGCTGTGCTGGAGGCCTCCTCTCTGGGCAAGGCCTCAGTTACCTCTGAGGAGAATGCCTTTTCTAACTCCGAGGTAGGTGCTGCTGAACCGGAAGTGTCCTGTCAATCAACCACCGCCAGCACCGCAACTGCCATTGCTGTCTCTGATTCTGCTGCAGCCAGCCTAAAATCACGTAGAGATCTTTTTTCTGGGTTGCTGCAGAAGTCACTGCCGTGCTAGAGGTCTCCTCTCTGGGCAAGGCCTGTTACCTCTGAGGTGAATTCCTTTGCTAACTCTGAGGTACCTGCTGCTGAACAGGAAGTGTCCTGTCAATCAACCGCCACTGACACCGCAAATGCCATATTGCTGTCTCTGAATCCGCTGTGCAAGCCATTCTAAGATCACCTAGAGATCTTTTTTCTGGGTTGCCACAGAATTCACTACCGTGCTGGAAGTCTCCTCTCTGGGTAAGGCCTCAGTTACCTCTGAGGTGAATTCCTTTGCTAACTCGGAGGTAGCTGCTGCTGAACCGGAATTGTCCTGTCAATCAACCGCCACCTGCACCGCAACTGCCATTGCTGTCTCTGATTCTGCTGCAGCCAGTCTAAGATCACCTAGAGATCTTTTTTCTGGGTTGCCGCAGAAGTCACTGCCATGCTGGAGGTCTGCTCTCTGGGGAAGGCCTCAGTTACCTCTGAGGTGAATTTCTTTGCTAACACCGAGGTAGCTGCTGCTGAATCGGAAGTGTCCTGTCAATCAACCGCCGCCCACAATGAAACTGCCATTGCTGTCTCTGATTCTGCTGCAGCCAGGCTAAGATCACCTAGAGATCTTTTTTCTGGGTTGCCGCAGAAGTCGCTGCCATGCTGGAGTCCTCCTCTCTGGGCAAGGCCTCAGTTACCTCTGAGGAGAATGCCTTTTCTAACTCCGAGGTAGGTGCTGCTGAACCGGAAGTGTCCTGTCAATCAACCACAGCCTGCACCGCAACTGCCATTGCTGTCTCTGATTCTGCTGCAGCCAGCCTAAAATCACGTAGAGATCTTTTTTCTGGGTTGCTGCAGAAGTCACTGCCGTGCTAGACGTCTCCTCTCTGGGCAAGGCCTGTTACCTCTGAGGTGAATTCCTTTGCTAACTCTGAGGTACCTGCTGCTGAACAGGAAGTGTCCTGTCAATCAACCGCCACTGGCACCGCAAATGCCATATTGCTGTCTCTGAATCCGCTGCGCAAGCCATTCTAAGATCACCTAGAGATCTTTTTTCTGGGTTGCCACAGAATTCACTACCGTGCTGGAGGTCTCCTCTCTGGGCAAGGCCTCAGTTACCTCTGAGGTGAATTCCTTTGCTAACTCGGAGGTACCTGCTGCTGAACCGGAAGTGTCCTGTCAATCAACCGCCGCCAGCACCGCAACTGCCATTGCTGTCTCTGATTCTGCTACAGCCAGCCTAAGATCACCTAGAGATCTTTTTTCTGGGTTGCTGCAGAAGTCCCTGCGGTGCTAGAGGTCTCCTCTCTGGGCAAGGCCTGTTACCGCTGAAGTGAATTCCATTGCTAACTCTGAGGTACCTGCTGCTGAACAGGAAGTGTCCTGTCAATCAACCGCCACCAACACTGCAACAGCCATTGCTGTCTCTGAATCCTCTGCAGCCAGCAAGTCTAGGATCACCTGGAGGTCTTCTTTCCCGGCTGCCTCAGAAGTCACTGCCGTGCTAGAGGTCTCCTCTCCGGGCAAGGCCTCAGTTACCTCTCAGGTGAATTCCTTTGCTAACTCCGAGGTAGCTGCTGCTGAACCGGAAGTCACCTGTCAATCGACCGCCACCAACACCTCAACCGCCATTGCTGTCTGTGAATCCTCTGCCACCAGCCAGTCTAGATCACCTGGAGGTCTTCTCTCCCGGCTGCCTCAGAAGTCACTGCCTTGCTAGAGGTCTCCTCTCTCGGGCAAGGCCTCAGTTATCTCTGAGGTGAATTCCTTTGCTAACTCCGAGGTAGCTGCTGCTGAACCGGAAGTGTCCTGTCAGTCAACTGCCACCTGCTCCACAACCACCACTGCTGTCTCTGATTCTGCTGCATCCTGCCGAATATCACCAAGAGATCTTTTTTCTGGGTTGCTGCAGAAGTCACTGCCGTGCTGGAGGTCTCCTCTCTAGGCAAGGCCTCAGATACCTCTCAGGTGAATTCCTTTGCTAACACGGAGGTAGCTCCTGCTGAATCGGAAGTGTCCTGTCAATCAAACCCCGCCTGCACCGCAACTGCCATTGCTGTCTCTGATTCTGCTGCAGCCAGTCTAAGATCACCTAGAGATCTTTTTTCTGGGTTGCCGGAGAAGTCACTGCCATGCTGGAGTCCTCCTCTCTGGGCAAGGCCTCAGTTACCTCTGAGGAGAATGCCTTTTCTAACTCCGAGGTAGGTGCTGCTGAACCGGAAGTGTCCTGTCAATCAACCACCGCCAGCACCGCAACTGCCATTGCTGTCTCTGATTCTGCTGCAGCCAGCCTAAAATCACGTAGAGATCTTTTTTCTGGGTTGCTGCAGAAGTCACTGCCGTGCTAGAGGTCTCCTCTCCGGGCAAGGCCTCAGTTACCTCTCAGGTGAATTCCTTTGCTAACTCCGAGGTAGCTGCTGCGGAACCGGAAGTCAACTGTCAATCGACCGCCACCAACACCTCAACCGCCATTGCTGTCTATGAATCCTCTGCCACCAGCCAGTCTAGATCACCTGGAGGTCTTCTCTCCCGGCTGCCTCAGAAGTCACTGCCTTGCTAGAGGTCTCCTCTCTCGGGCAAGGCCTCAGTTATCTCTGAGGTGAATTCCTTTGCTAACTCCGAGGTAGCTGCTGCTGAACCGGAAGTGTCCTGTGAGTCAACTGCCACCTGCACCAAAACCGCCACTGCTGTCTCTGATTCTGCTGCAGCCAGCCAAATATCACCAAGAGATCTTTTTTCTGGGTTGCTGCAGAAGTCACTGCCGTGCTGGAGGTCTCCTCTCTAGGCAAGGCCTCAGTTACCTCTCAGGTGAATTCCTTTGCTAACTCGGAGGTAGCTGCTGCTAAATCTGAAGTGTCCTGTCAATCAACCGCTGCCTGCACCGCAACTGCCATTGCTGTCTCTGATTCTGCTGCAGCCAGTCTAAGATCACCTGGAGGTCTTCTTTCCCGGTTGCCTCAGAAGTTACTGCCTTGCTAGAGGTCTCCTCTCTGGGCAAGGCCTCAGGTACCTCGCAAGTGAATTCCTTTGTAATTCCGAGGTAGCTGCTCCTGAACTGGAAGTCTCCTGTCCTGTCAATCAACCGCCACAGGCACCCAACAGCCATTGCTGTCTCTGATTCCAGTGCTGCCAGCCAGCCTAAGATCACCTAGAGATCTTTTTTCTGGGTTGCCGGAGAAGTCACTGCTGTGCTGGAGGCCTCCTCTCTGGGCAAGGCCTCAGTTACCTCTGAGGAGAATGCCTTTTCTAACTCCGAGGTAGGTGCTGCTGAACCGGAAGTGTCCTGTCAATCAACCACCGCCAGCACCGCAACTGCCATTGCTGTCTCTGATTCTGCTGCAGCCAGCCTAAAATCACGTAGAGATCTTTTTTCTGGGTTGCCGCAGAAGTCACTGCCATGCTGGAGGTCTGCTCTCTGGGCAAGGCCTCAGTTACCTCTGAGGTGAATTTCTTTGCTAACACCGAGGTAGCTGCTGCTGAATCGGAAGTGTCCTGTCAATCAACTGCCACCCACACTGAAACTGCCATTGCTGTCTCTGATTCTGCTGCAGCCAGGCTAAGATCACCTAGAGATCTTTTTTCTGGGTTGCCTCAGAAGTCGCCGCCATGCTGGAGTCCTCCTCTCTGGGCAAGGCCTCAGTTACCTCTGAGGAGAATGCCTTTTCTAACTCCGAGGTAGGTGCTGCTGAACCGGAAGTGTCCTGTCAATCAACCACAGCCTGCACCGCAACTGCCATTGCTGTCTCTGATTCTGCTGCAGCCAGCCTAAAATCACGTAGAGATCTTTTTTCTGGGTTGCTGCAGAAGTCACTGCCGTGCTAGACGTCTCCTCTCTGGGCAAGGCCTGTTACCTCTGAGGTGAATTCCTTTGCTAACTCTGAGGTACCTGCTGCTGAACAGGAAGTGTCCTGTCAATCAACCGCCACTGGCACCGCAAATGCCATATTGCTGTCTCTGAATCCGCTGCGCAAGCCATTCTAAGATCACCTAGAGATCTTTTTTCTGGGTTGCCACAGAATTCACTACCGTGCTGGAGGTCTCCTCTCTGGGCAAGGCCTCAGTTACCTCTGAGGTGAATTCCTTTGCTAACTCGGAGGTACCTGCTGCTGAACCGGAAGTGTCCTGTCAATCAACCGCCGCCAGCACCGCAACTGCCATTGCTGTCTCTGATTCTGCTACAGCCAGCCTAAGATCACCTAGAGATCTTTTTTCTGGGTTGCTGCAGAAGTCCCTGCGGTGCTAGAGGTCTCCTCTCTGGGCAAGGCCTGTTACCGCTGAAGTGAATTCCATTGCTAACTCTGAGGTACCTGCTGCTGAACAGGAAGTGTCCTGTCAATCAACCGCCACCAACACTGCAACAGCCATTGCTGTCTCTGAATCCTCTGCAGCCAGCAAGTCTAGGATCACCTGGAGGTCTTCTTTCCCGGCTGCCTCAGAAGTCACTGCCGTGCTAGAGGTCTCCTCTCCGGGCAAGGCCTCAGTTACCTCTCAGGTGAATTCCTTTGCTAACTCCGAGGTAGCTGCTGCTGAACCGGAAGTCACCTGTCAATCGACCGCCACCAACACCTCAACCGCCATTGCTGTCTGTGAATCCTCTGCCACCAGCCAGTCTAGATCACCTGGAGGTCTTCTCTCCCGGCTGCCTCAGAAGTCACTGCCTTGCTAGAGGTCTCCTCTCTCGGGCAAGGCCTCAGTTATCTCTGAGGTGAATTCCTTTGCTAACTCCGAGGTAGCTGCTGCTGAACCGGAAGTGTCCTGTCAGTCAACTGCCACCTGCTCCACAACCACCACTGCTGTCTCTGATTCTGCTGCATCCTGCCGAATATCACCAAGAGATCTTTTTTCTGGGTTGCTGCAGAAGTCACTGCCGTGCTGGAGGTCTCCTCTCTAGGCAAGGCCTCAGATACCTCTCAGGTGAATTCCTTTGCTAACACGGAGGTAGCTCCTGCTGAATCGGAAGTGTCCTGTCAATCAAACCCCGCCTGCACCGCAACTGCCATTGCTGTCTCTGATTCTGCTGCAGCCAGTCTAAGATCACCTAGAGATCTTTTTTCTGGGTTGCCGGAGAAGTCACTGCCATGCTGGAGTCCTCCTCTCTGGGCAAGGCCTCAGTTACCTCTGAGGAGAATGCCTTTTCTAACTCCGAGGTAGGTGCTGCTGAACCGGAAGTGTCCTGTCAATCAACCACCGCCAGCACCGCAACTGCCATTGCTGTCTCTGATTCTGCTGCAGCCAGCCTAAAATCACGTAGAGATCTTTTTTCTGGGTTGCTGCAGAAGTCACTGCCGTGCTAGAGGTCTCCTCTCCGGGCAAGGCCTCAGTTACCTCTCAGGTGAATTCCTTTGCTAACTCCGAGGTAGCTGCTGCGGAACCGGAAGTCAACTGTCAATCGACCGCCACCAACACCTCAACCGCCATTGCTGTCTGTGAATCCTCTGCCACCAGCCAGTCTAGATCACCTGGAGGTCTTCTCTCCCGGCTGCCTCAGAAGTCACTGCCTTGCTAGAGGTCTCCTCTCTCGGGCAAGGCCTCAGTTATCTCTGAGGTGAATTCCTTTGCTAACTCCGAGGTAGCTGCTGCTGAACCGGAAGTGTCCTGTGAGTCAACTGCCACCTGCACCAAAACCGCCACTGCTGTCTCTGATTCTGCTGCAGCCAGCCAAATATCACCAAGAGATCTTTTTTCTGGGTTGCTGCAGAAGTCACTGCCGTGCTGGAGGTCTCCTCTCTAGGCAAGGCCTCAGTTACCTCTCAGGTGAATTCCTTTGCTAACTCGGAGGTAGCTGCTGCTAAATCTGAAGTGTCCTGTCAATCAACCGCTGCCTGCACCGCAACTGCCATTGCTGTCTCTGATTCTGCTGCAGCCAGTCTAAGATCACCTGGAGGTCTTCTTTCCCGGTTGCCTCAGAAGTTACTGCCTTGCTAGAGGTCTCCTCTCTGGGCAAGGCCTCAGGGACCTCACAAGTGAATTCCTTTGTAATTCCGAGGTAGCTGCTCCTGAACTGGAAGTCTCCTGTCCTGTCAATCAACCGCCACAGGCACCCAACAGCCATTGCTGTCTCTGATTCCAGTGCTGCCAGCCAGCCTAAGATCACCTAGAGATCTTTTTTCTGGGTTGCCGGAGAAGTCACTGCTGTGCTGGAGGCCTCCTCTCTGGGCAAGGCCTCAGTTACCTCTGAGGAGAATGCCTTTTCTAACTCCGAGGTAGGTGCTGCTGAACCGGAAGTGTCCTGTCAATCAACCACCGCCAGCACCGCAACTGCCATTGCTGTCTCTGATTCTGCTGCAGCCAGCCTAAAATCACGTAGAGATCTTTTTTCTGGGTTGCCGCAGAAGTCACTGCCATGCTGGAGGTCTGCTCTCTGGGGAAGGCCTCAGTTACCTCTGAGGTGAATTTCTTTGCTAACACCGAGGTAGCTGCTGCTGAATCGGAAGTGTCCTGTCAATCAACTGCCACCCACACTGAAACTGCCATTGCTGTCTCTGATTCTGCTGCAGCCAGGCTAAGATCACCTAGAGATCTTTTTTCTGGGTTGCCTCAGAAGTCGCCGCCATGCTGGAGTCCTCCTCTCTGGGCAAGGCCTCAGTTACCTCTGAGGAGAATGCCTTTTCTAACTCCGAGGTAGGTGCTGCTGAACCGGAAGTGTCCTGTCAATCAACCACAGCCTGCACCGCAACTGCCATTGCTGTCTCTGATTCTGCTGCAGCCAGCCTAAAATCACGTAGAGATCTTTTTTCTGGGTTGCCGCAGAAGTCACTGCCATGCTGGATGTCTCCTCTCTGGGCAAGGCCTCAGTTACCTCTGAGGTGAATTTCTTTGCTAACACCGAGGTAGCTGCTGCTGAATCGGAAGTGTCCTGTCAATCAACTGCCGCCCACACTGAAACTGCCATTGCTGTCTCTGATTCTGCTGCAGCCAGGCTAAGATCACCTAGAGATCTTTTTTCTGGGTTGCCGCAGAAGTCGCTGCCATGCTGGAGTCCTCCTCTCTGGGCAAGGCCTCAGTTACCTCTGAGGAGAATGCCTTTTCTAACTCCGAGGTAGGTGCTGCTGAACCGGAAGTGTCCTGTCAATCAACCACAGCCTGCACCGCAACTGCCATTGCTGTCTCTGATTCTGCTGCAGCCAGCCTAAAATCACGTAGAGATCTTTTTTCTGGGTTGCTGCAGAAGTCACTGCCGTGCTAGAGGTCTCCTCTCTGGGCAAGGCCTGTTACCTCTGAGGTGAATTCCTTTGCTAACTCTGAGGTACCTGCTGCTGAACAGGAAGTGTCCTGTCAATCAACCGCCACTGACACCGCAAATGCCATATTGCTGTCTCTGAATCCGCTGCGCAAGCCATTCTAAGATCACCTAGAGATCTTTTTTCTGGGTTGCCACAGAATTCACTACCGTGCTGGAGGTCTCCTCTCTGGGCAAGGCCTCAGTTACCTCTGAGGTGAATTCCTTTGCTAACTCGGAGGTACCTGCTGCTGAACCGGAAGTGTCCTGTCAATCAACCGCCGCCAGCACCGCAACTGCCATTGCTGTCTCTGATACTGCTACAGCCAGCCTAAGATCACCTAGAGATCTTTTTTCTGGGTTGCTGCAGAAGTCCCTGCGGTGCTAGAGGTCTCCTCTCTGGGCAAGGCCTGTTACCGCTGAAGTGAATTCCATTGCTAACTCTGAGGTACCTGCTGCTGAACAGGAAGTGTCCTGTCAATCAACCGCCACCAACACTGCAACAGCCATTGCTGTCTCTGAATCCTCTGCAGCCAGCAAGTCTAGGATCACCTGGAGGTCTTCTTTCCCGGCTGCCTCAGAAGTCACTGCCGTGCTAGAGGTCTCCTCTCCGGGCAAGGCCTCAGTTACCTCTCAGGTGAATTCCTTTGCTAACTCCGAGGTAGCTGCTGCTGAACCGGAAGTCACCTGTCAATCGACCGCCACCAACACCTCAACCGCCATTGCTGTCTGTGAATCCTCTGCCA
This sequence comes from Urocitellus parryii, assembly GCF_045843805.1. Lineage (NCBI taxonomy): Eukaryota > Metazoa > Chordata > Mammalia > Rodentia > Sciuridae > Urocitellus > Urocitellus parryii. The sequence continues at coordinate 181,483,861 of NC_135531.1, forward strand.
CCAGCCAGTCTAGATCACCTGGAGGTCTTCTCTCCCGGCTGCCTCAGAAGTCACTGCCTTGCTAGAGGTCTCCTCTCTCGGGCAAGGCCTCAGTTATCTCTGAGGTGAATTCCTTTGCTAACTCCGAGGTAGCTGCTGCTGAACCGGAAGTGTCCTGTCAGTCAACTGCCACCTGCTCCACAACCACCACTGCTGTCTCTGATTCTGCTGCATCCTGCCGAATATCACCAAGAGATCTTTTTTCTGGGTTGCTGCAGAAGTCACTGCCGTGCTGGAGGTCTCCTCTCTAGGCAAGGCCTCAGATACCTCTCAGGTGAATTCCTTTGCTAACACGGAGGTAGCTCCTGCTGAATCGGAAGTGTCCTGTCAATCAAACCCCGCCTGCACCGCAACTGCCATTGCTGTCTCTGATTCTGCTGCAGCCAGTCTAAGATCACCTAGAGATCTTTTTTCTGGGTTGCCGGAGAAGTCACTGCCATGCTGGAGTCCTCCTCTCTGGGCAAGGCCTCAGTTACCTCTGAGGAGAATGCCTTTTCTAACTCCGAGGTAGGTGCTGCTGAACCGGAAGTGTCCTGTCAATCAACCACCGCCAGCACCGCAACTGCCATTGCTGTCTCTGATTCTGCTGCAGCCAGCCTAAAATCACGTAGAGATCTTTTTTCTGGGTTGCTGCAGAAGTCACTGCCGTGCTAGAGGTCTCCTCTCCGGGCAAGGCCTCAGTTACCTCTCAGGTGAATTCCTTTGCTAACTCCGAGGTAGCTGCTGCTGAACCGGAAGTCAACTGTCAATCGACCGCCACCAACACCTCAACCGCCATTGCTGTCTGTGAATCCTCTGCCACCAGCCAGTCTAGATCACCTGGAGGTCTTCTCTCCCGGCTGCCTCAGAAGTCACTGCCTTGCTAGAGGTCTCCTCTCTCGGGCAAGGCCTCAGTTATCTCTGAGGTGAATTCCTTTGCTAACTCCGAGGTAGCTGCTGCTGAACCGGAAGTGTCCTGTGAGTCAACTGCCACCTGCACCAAAACCGCCACTGCTGTCTCTGATTCTGCTGCAGCCAGCCAAATATCACCAAGAGATCTTTTTTCTGGGTTGCTGCAGAAGTCACTGCCGTGCTGGAGGTCTCCTCTCTAGACAAGGCCTCAGTTACCTCTCAGGTGAATTCCTTTGCTAACTCGGAGGTAGCTGCTGCTAAATCTGAAGTGTCCTGTCAATCAACCGCTGCCTGCACTGCAACTGCCATTGCTGTCTCTGATTCTGCTGCAGCCAGTCTAAGATCACCTGGAGGTCTTCTTTCCCGGTTGCCTCAGAAGTTACTGCCATGCTCGAGGTCTCCTCTCTGGGCAAGGCCTCAGGTACCTCGCAAGTGAATTCCTTTGTAATTCCGAGGTAGCTGCTCCTGAACTGGAAGTCTCCTGTCCTGTCAATCAACCGCCACAGGCACCCAACAGCCATTGCTGTCTCTGATTCCAGTGCTGCCAGCCAGCCTAAGATCACCTAGAGATCTTTTTTCTGGGTTGCCGGAGAAGTCACTGCCGTGCTGGAGGCCTCCTCTCTGGGCAAGGCCTCAGTTACCTCTGAGGAGAATGCCTTTTCTAACTCCGAGGTAGGTGCTGCTGAACCGGAAGTGTCCTGTCAATCAACCACCGCCAGCACCGCAACTGCCATTGCTGTCTCTGATTCTGCTGCAGCCAGCCTAAAATCACGTAGAGATCTTTTTTCTGGGTTGCCGCAGAAGTCACTGCCATGCTGGAGGTCTGCTCTCTGGGGAAGGCCTCAGTTACCTCTGAGGTGAATTTCTTTGCTAACACCGAGGTAGCTGCTGCTGAATCGGAAGTGTCCTGTCAATCAACTGCCGCCCACACTGAAACTGCCATTGCTGTCTCTGATTCTGCTGCAGCCAGGCTAAGATCACCTAGAGATCTTTTTTCTGGGTTGCCGCAGAAGTCGCTGCCATGCTGGAGTCCTCCTCTCTGGGCAAGGCCTCAGTTACCTCTGAGGAGAATGCCTTTTCTAACTCCGAGGTAGGTGCTGCTGAACCGGAAGTGTCCTGTCAATCAACCACCGCCAGCACCGCAACTGCCATTGCTGTCTCTGATTCTGCTGCAGCCAGCCTAAAATCACGTAGAGATCTTTTTTCTGGGTTGCCGCAGAAGTCACTGCCATGCTGGAGGTCTGCTCTCTGGGCAAGGCCTCAGTTACCTCTGAGGTGAATTTCTTTGCTAACACCGAGGTAGCTGCTGCTGAATCGGAAGTGTCCTGTCAATCAACTGCCGCCCACACTGAAACTGCCATTGCTGTCTCTGATTCTGCTGCAGCCAGGCTAAGATCACCTAGAGATCTTTTTTCGGGGTATGCCGCAGAAGTCGCTGCCATGCTGGAGTCCTCCTCTCTGGGCAAGGCCTCAGTTACCTCTGAGGAGAATGCCTTTTCTAACTCCGAGGTAGGTGCTGCTGAACCGGAAGTGTCCTGTCAATCAACCACAGCCTGCACCGCAACTGCCATTGCTGTCTCTGATTCTGCTGCAGCCAGCCTAAAATCACGTAGAGATCTTTTTTCTGGGTTGCTGCAGAAGTCACTGCCGTGCTAGAGGTCTCCTCTCTGGGCAAGGCCTGTTACCTCTGAGGTGAATTCCTTTGCTAACTCTGAGGTACCTGCTGCTGAACAGGAAGTGTCCTGTCAATCAACCGCCACTGACACCGCAAATGCCATATTGCTGTCTCTGAATCCGCTGCGCAAGCCATTCTAAGATCACCTAGAGATCTTTTTTCTGGGTTGCCACAGAATTCACTACCGTGCTGGAGGTCTCCTCTCTGGGCAAGGCCTCAGTTACCTCTGAGGTGAATTCCTTTGCTAACTCGGAGGTACCTGCTGCTGAACCGGAAGAGTCTTGTCAATCAACCGCCGCCAGCACCGCAACTGCTATTGCTGTCTCTGATACTGCTACAGCCAGCCTAAGATCACCTAGAGATCTTTTTTCTGGGTTGCTGCAGAAGTCCCTGCGGTGCTAGAGGTCTCCTCTCTGGGCAAGGCCTGTTACCGCTGAAGTGAATTCCATTGCTAACTCTGAGGTACCTGCTGCTGAACAGGAAGTGTCCTGTCAATCAACCGCCACCAACACTGCAACAGCCATTGCTGTCTCTGAATCCTCTGCAGCCAGCAAGTCTAGGATCACCTGGAGGTCTTCTTTCCCGGCTGCCTCAGAAGTCACTGCCGTGCTAGAGGTCTCCTCTCCGGGCAAGGCCTCAGTTACCTCTCAGGTGAATTCCTTTGCTAACTCCGAGGTAGCTGCTGCTGAACCGGAAGTCACCTGTCAATCGACCGCCACCAACACCTCAACCGCCATTGCTGTCTGTGAATCCTCTGCCACCAGCCAGTCTAGATCACCTGGAGGTCTTCTCTCCCGGCTGCCTCAGAAGTCACTGCCTTGCTAGAGGTCTCCTCTCTCGGGCAAGGCCTCAGTTATCTCTGAGGTGAATTCCTTTGCTAACTCCGAGGTAGCTGCTGCTGAACCGGAAGTGTCCTGTCAGTCAACTGCCACCTGCTCCACAACCACCACTGCTGTCTCTGATTCTGCTGCATCCTGCCGAATATCACCAAGAGATCTTTTTTCTGGGTTGCTGCAGAAGTCACTGCCGTGCTGGAGGTCTCCTCTCTAGGCAAGGCCTCAGATACCTCTCAGGTGAATTCCTTTGCTAACACGGAGGTAGCTCCTGCTGAATCAGAAGTGTCCTGTCAATCAAACCCCGCCTGCACCGCAACTGCCATTGCTGTCTCTGATTCTGCTGCAGCCAGTCTAAGATCACCTAGAGATCTTTTTTCTGGGTTGCCGGAGAAGTCACTGCCATGCTGGAGTCCTCCTCTCTGGGCAAGGCCTCAGTTACCTCTGAGGAGAATGCCTTTTCTAACTCCGAGGTAGGTGCTGCTGAACCGGAAGTGTCCTGTCAATCAACCACCGCCAGCACCGCAACTGCCATTGCTGTCTCTGATTCTGCTGCAGCCAGCCTAAAATCACGTAGAGATCTTTTTTCTGGGTTGCTGCAGAAGTCACTGCCGTGCTAGAGGTCTCCTCTCCGGGCAAGGCCTCAGTTACCTCTCAGGTGAATTCCTTTGCTAACTCCGAGGTAGCTGCTGCGGAACCGGAAGTCAACTGTCAATCGACCGCCACCAACACCTCAACCGCCATTGCTGTCTGTGAATCCTCTGCCACCAGCCAGTCTAGATCACCTGGAGGTCTTCTCTCCCGGCTGCCTCAGAAGTCACTGCCTTGCTAGAGGTCTCCTCTCTCGGGCAAGGCCTCAGTTATCTCTGAGGTGAATTCCTTTGCTAACTCCGAGGTAGCTGCTGCTGAACCGGAAGTGTCCTGTGAGTCAACTGCCACCTGCCCCAAAACCGCCACTGCTGTCTCTGATTCTGCTGCAGCCAGCCAAATATCACCAAGAGATCTTTTTTCTGGGTTGCTGCAGAAGTCACTGCCGTGCTGGAGGTCTCCTCTCTAGGCAAGCCTCAGTTACCTCTCAGGTGAATTCCTTTGCTAACTCGGAGGTAGCTGCTGCTAAATCTGAAGTGTCCTGTCAATCAACCGCTGCCTGCCACCGCAACTGCCATTGCTGTCTCTGATTCTGCTGCAGCCAGTCTAAGATCACCTGGAGGTCTTCTTTCCCGTTGCCTCAGAAGTTACTGCCTTGCTAGAGGTCTCCTCTCTGGCAAGGCCTCAGGTACCTCACAAGTGATTCCTTTGTAATTCCGAGGTAGCTGCTCCTGAACTGGAAGTCTCCTGTCCTGTCAATCAACCGCCACAGGCACCCAACAGCCATTGCTGTCTCTGATTCCAGTGCTGCCAGCCAGCCTAAGATCACCTAGAGATCTTTTTTCTGGTTGCCGGAGAAGTCACTGCTGTGCTGGAGGCCTCCTCTCTGGGCAAGGCCTCAGTTACCTCTGAGGAGACTGCTTTTCTAACTCCGAGGTAGGTGCTGCTGAACCGGAAGTGTCTGTCAATCAACCACCGCCAGCACCGCAACTGCCATTGCTGTCTCTGATTCTGCTGCAGCCAGCCTAAAATCACGTAGAGATCTTTTTTCTGGGTTGCCGCAGAAGTCACTGCCATGCTGGAGGTCTGCTCTCTGGGAAGGCCTCAGTTACCTCTGAGGTGAATTTCTTTGCTAACACCGAGGTAGCTGCTGCTGAATCGGAAGTGTCCTGTCAATCAACTGCCACCCACACTGAAACTGCCATTGCTGTCTCTGATTCTGCTGCTGCCAGGCTAAGATCACCTAGAGATCTTTTTTCTGGGTTGCCTCAGAAGTCGCCGCCATGCTGGAGTCCTCCTCTCTGGCAAGGCCTCAGTTACCTCTGAGGAGAATGCCTTTTCTAACTCCGAGGTAGGTGCTGCTGAACCGGAAGTGTCCTGTCAATCAACCACAGCCTGCACCGCAACTGCCATTGCTGTCTCTGATTCTGCTGCAGCCAGCCTAAAATCACGTAGAGATCTTTTTTCTGGGTTGCCGCAGAAGTCACTGCCATGCTGGATGTCTCTCTCTGGGCAAGGCCTCAGTTACCTCTGAGGTGAATTTCTTTGCTAACACCGAGGTAGCTGCTGCTGAATCGGAAGTGTCCCTGTCAATCAACTGCCGCCCACACTGAAACTGCCATTGCTGTCTCTGATTCTGCTGCAGCCAGGCTAAGATCACCTAGAGATCTTTTTTCTGGGTTGCCGCAGAAGTCGCTGCCATGCTGGAGTCCTCCTCTCTGGGCAAGGCCTCAGTTACCTCTGAGGAGAATGCCTTTTCTAACTCCGAGGTAGGTGCTGCTGAACGGAAGTGTCCTGTCAATCAACCACAGCCTGCACCGCAACTGCCATTGCTGTCTCTGATTCTGCTGCAGCCAGCCTAAAATCACGTAGAGATCTTTTTTCTGGGTTGCTGCAGAAGTCACTGCCGTGCTAGAGGTCTCCTCTCTGGGCAAGGCCTGTTACCTCTGAGGTGAATTCCTTTGCTAACTCTGAGGTACCTGCTGCTGAACAGGAAGTGTCCTGTCAATCAACCGCCACTGACACCGCAAATGCCATATTGCTGTCTCTGAATCCGCTGCGCAAGCCATTCTAAGATCACCTAGAGATCTTTTTTCTGGGTTGCCACAGAATTCACTACCGTGCTGGAGGTCTCCTCTCTGGGCAAGGCCTCAGTTACCTCTGAGGTGAATTCCTTTGCTAACTCGGAGGTACCTGCTGCTGAACCGGAAGTGTCCTGTCAATCAACCGCCGCCAGCACCGCAACTGCCATTGCTGTCTCTGATACTGCTACAGCCAGCCTAAGATCACCTAGAGATCTTTTTTCTGGGTTGCTGCAGAAGTCCCTGCGGTGCTAGAGGTCTCCTCTCTGGGCAAGGCCTGTTACCGCTGAAGTGAATTCCATTGCTAACTCTGAGGTACCTGCTGCTGAACAGGAAGTGTCCTGTCAATCAACCGCCACCAACACTGCAACAGCCATTGCTGTCTCTGAATCCTCTGCAGCCAGCAAGTCTAGGATCACCTGGAGGTCTTCTTTCCCGGCTGCCTCAGAAGTCACTGCCGTGCTAGAGGTCTCCTCTCCGGGCAAGGCCTCAGTTACCTCTCAGGTGAATTCCTTTGCTAACTCCGAGGTAGCTGCTGCTGAACCGGAAGTCACCTGTCAATCGACCGCCACCAACACCTCAACCGCCATTGCTGTCTGTGAATCCTCTGCCACCAGCCAGTCTAGATCACCTGGAGGTCTTCTCTCCCGGCTGCCTCAGAAGTCACTGCCTTGCTAGAGGTCTCCTCTCTCGGGCAAGGCCTCAGTTATCTCTGAGGTGAATTCCTTTGCTAACTCCGAGGTAGCTGCTGCTGAACCGGAAGTGTCCTGTCAGTCAACTGCCACCTGCTCCACAACCACCACTGCTGTCTCTGATTCTGCTGCATCCTGCCGAATATCACCAAGAGATCTTTTTTCTGGGTTGCTGCAGAAGTCACTGCCGTGCTGGAGGTCTCCTCTCTAGGCAAGGCCTCAGATACCTCTCAGGTGAATTCCTTTGCTAACACGGAGGTAGCTCCTGCTGAATCGGAAGTGTCCTGTCAATCAAACCCCGCCTGCACCGCAACTGCCATTGCTGTCTCTGATTCTGCTGCAGCCAGTCTAAGATCACCTAGAGATCTTTTTTCTGGGTTGCCGGAGAAGTCACTGCCATGCTGGAGTCCTCCTCTCTGGGCAAGGCCTCAGTTACCTCTGAGGAGAATGCCTTTTCTAACTCCGAGGTAGGTGCTGCTGAACCGGAAGTGTCCTGTCAATCAACCACCGCCAGCACCGCAACTGCCATTGCTGTCTCTGATTCTGCTGCAGCCAGCCTAAAATCACGTAGAGATCTTTTTTCTGGGTTGCTGCAGAAGTCACTGCCGTGCTAGAGGTCTCCTCTCCGGGCAAGGCCTCAGTTACCTCTCAGGTGAATTCCTTTGCTAACTCCGAGGTAGCTGCTGCTGAACCGGAAGTCAACTGTCAATCGACCGCCACCAACACCTCAACCGCCATTGCTGTCTGTGAATCCTCTGCCACCAGCCAGTCTAGATCACCTGGAGGTCTTCTCTCCCGGCTGCCTCAGAAGTCACTGCCTTGCTAGAGGTCTCCTCTCTCGGGCAAGGCCTCAGTTATCTCTGAGGTGAATTCCTTTGCTAACTCCGAGGTAGCTGCTGCTGAACCGGAAGTGTCCTGTGAGTCAACTGCCACCTGCACCAAAACCGCCACTGCTGTCTCTGATTCTGCTGCAGCCAGCCAAATATCACCAAGAGATCTTTTTTCTGGGTTGCTGCAGAAGTCACTGCCGTGCTGGAGGTCTCCTCTCTAGACAAGGCCTCAGTTACCTCTCAGGTGAATTCCTTTGCTAACTCGGAGGTAGCTGCTGCTAAATCTGAAGTGTCCTGTCAATCAACCGCTGCCTGCACTGCAACTGCCATTGCTGTCTCTGATTCTGCTGCAGCCAGTCTAAGATCACCTGGAGGTCTTCTTTCCCGGTTGCCTCAGAAGTTACTGCCATGCTCGAGGTCTCCTCTCTGGGCAAGGCCTCAGGTACCTCGCAAGTGAATTCCTTTGTAATTCCGAGGTAGCTGCTCCTGAACTGGAAGTCTCCTGTCCTGTCAATCAACCGCCACAGGCACCCAACCAGCCATTGCTGTCTCTGATTCCAGTGCTGCCAGCCAGCCTAAGATCACCTAGAGATCTTTTTTCTGGGTTGCCGGAGAAGTCACTGCCGTGCTGGAGGCCTCCTCTCTGGGCAAGGCCTCAGTTACCTCTGAGGAGAATGCCTTTTCTAACTCCGAGGTAGGTGCTGCTGAACCGGAAGTGTCCTGTCAATCAACCACCGCCAGCACCGCAACTGCCATTGGCTGTCTCTGATTCTGCTGCAGCCAGCCTAAAATCACGTAGAGATCTTTTTTCTGGGTTGCCGCAGAAGTCACTGCCATGCTGGAGGTCTGCTCTCTGGGGAAGGCCTCAGTTACCTCTGAGGTGAATTTCTTTGCTAACACCGAGGTAGCTGCTGCTGAATCGGAAGTGTCCTGTCAATCAACTGCCGCCCACACTGAAACTGCCATTGCTGTCTCTGATTCTGCTGCAGCCAGGCTAAGATCACCTAGAGATCTTTTTTCTGGGTTGCCGCAGAAAGTCGCTGCCATGCTGGAGTCCTCCTCTCTGGGCAAGGCCTCAGTTACCTCTGAGGAGAATGCCTTTTCTAACTCCGAGGTAGGTGCTGCTGAACCGGAAGTGTCCTGTCAATCAACCACCGCCAGCACCGCAACTGCCATTGCTGTCTCTGATTCTGCTGCAGCCAGCCTAAAATCACGTAGAGATCTTTTTTTCTGGTTGCCGCAGAAGTCCACTGCCATGCTGGAGGTCTGCTCCTCTGGGCAAGGCCTCAGTTACCTCTGAGGTGAATTTCTTTGCTAACACCGAGGTAGCTGCTGCTGAATCGGAAGTGTCCTGTCAATCAACTGCCGCCCACACTGAAACTGCCCATTGCTGTCTCTGATTCTGCTGCAGCCAGGCTAAGATCACCTAGAGATCTTTTTCGGGGTATGCCGCAGAAGTCAGCTGCCATGCTGGAGTCCTCCTCTCTGGGCAAGGCCTCAGTTACCTCTGAGGAGAATGCCTTTTCTAACTCCGAGGTAGGTGCTGCTGAACCGGAAGTGTCCTGTCAATCAACCACAGCCTGCACCGCAACTGCCATTGCTGTCTCTGATTCTGCTGCAGCCAGCCTAAAATCACGTAGAGATCTTTTTTCTGGGTTGCTGCAGAAGTCACTGCCGTGCTAGAGGTCTCCCTCTCTGGGCAAGGCCTGTTACCTCTCAGGTGAATTCCTTTGCTAACTCTGAGGTACCTGCTGCTGAACAGGAAGTGTCCTGTCAATCAACCGCCACTGACACCGCAAATGCCATATTACTGTCTCTGAATCCGCTGCGCAAGCCATTCTAAGTCACCTAGAGATCTTTTTTCTGGGTTGCCACAGAATTCACTACCGTGCTGGAGGTCTCCTCTCTGGGCAAGGCCTCAGTTACCTCTGAGGTGAATTCCTTTGCTAACTCGGAGGTACCTGCTGCTGAACCGGAAGAGTCTTGTCAATCAACCGCCGCCAGCACCGCAACTGCTATTGCTGTCTCTGATACTGCTACAGCCAGCCTAAGATCACCTAGAGATCTTTTTTCTGGGTTGCTGCAGAAGTCCCTGCGGTGCTAGAGGTCTCTCTCTGGGCAAGGCCTGTTACCGCTGAAGTGAATTCCATTGCTAACTCTGAGGTACCTGCTGCTGAACAGGAAGTGTCCTGTCAATCAACCGCCACCAACACTGCAACAGCCATTGCTGTCTCTGAATCCTCTGCAGCCAGCAAGTCTAGGATCACCTGGAGGTCTTCTTTCCCGGCTGCCTCAGAAGTCACTGCCGTGCTAGAGGTCTCCTCTCCGGGCAAGGCCTCAGGTACCTCTCAGGTGAATTCCTTTGCTAACTCCGAGGTAGCTGCTGCTGAACCGGAAGTCACCTGTCAATCGACCGCCACCAACACCTCAACCGCCATTGCTGTCTGTGAATCCTCTGCCACCAGCCAGTCTAGATCACCTGGAGGTCTTCTCTCCCGGCTGCCTCAGAAGTCACTGCCTTGCTAGAGGTCTCCTCTCTCGGGCAAGGCCTCAGTTATCTCCTGAGGTGAATTCCTTTGCTAACTCCGAGGTAGCTGCTGCTGAACCGGAAGTGTCCTGTCAGTCAACTGCCACCTGCTCCACAACCACCACTGCTGTCTCTGATTCTGCTGCATCCTGCCGAATATCACCAAGAGATCTTTTTTCTGGGTTGCTGCAGAAGTCACTGCCGTGCTGGAGGTCTCCTCTCAGGCAAGGCCTCAGATACCTCTCAGGTGAATTCCTTTGCTAACACGGAGGTAGCTCCTGCTGAATCAGAAGTGTCCTGTCAATCAAACCCCGCCTGCACCGCAACTGCCATTGCTGTCTCTGATTCTGCTGCAGCCAGTCTAAGATCACCTAGAGATCTTTTTCTGGGTTGCCGGAGAAGTCACTGCCATGCTGGAGTCCTCCTCTCTGGGCAAGGCCTCAGTTACCTCTGAGGAGAATGCCTTTTCTAACTCCGAGGTAGGTGCTGCTGAACCGGAAGTGTCCTGTCAATCAACCACCGCCAGCACCGCAACTGCCATTGCTGTCTCTGATTCTGCTGCAGCCAGCCTAAAATCACGTAGAGATCTTTTTTCTGGGTTGCTGCAGAAGTC